>NC_058518.1:260018694-260321724 GCF_904849725.1 Hordeum vulgare subsp. vulgare | reverse complement strand
AGTATTAGTAAAGGGCTCAAGCTAGCATGAAGAAAGAATTGCATGAATCATGAAGCAAACCACATACCCAGTTCCGTCCGAACTGAATTAAGTTGGCGCTGCCTTGATGGTGTGGCACACCAACCATTTGGGCACGCCGATCCTTCGCATTGTCGTGGATAGCTCAACAGTTGCCTGTGCACCACTCATCCACCAACGCCTCCCAAAATTCCATCTTATCCGCACACCATATAGGGGGCACCTATAAGTTAGTAAAAAGAATTTTGAGCACTATGCCTACGAATCAAATCAAGAAAACTACGTACAAGGCCTTAAGAATAGGTAATTATATTCATGTACTGCTACTTCTTCAAATACTTTCTGCGACACTCCTTCTTCTGCTTCTTAACACCACGCATGGCACAGTAGTCTCGAATAGCTTACGACCGAGCCTTGTGGCGTAAGTTCTGTAATAGCCGCCTGCACTTGGCCTCGAGAACATTGGCCTCCTCCTCCTCACATATGTAGAAGGTTTGCAATCAAACGAGACAACACAAATTAGTACAATAATTAGCTGTATTGTTAATTTTAGATTGTGTAAAAGCAGAATTTACCCAAAAGGTGTTGATCACCATCTCAGCCCTCGTGTGGCACAAGACACCATCTATAATCTCCTTCGGCGGGGCCTGCTCAGCCTGGTAGTGCTCCGAGGTAAATCCTAGTGTAGGAACCTGACCCTCACCGGGCAACGTGACAAACCCTGGGAAATTTGTCCGGAAAAGCACACCCAAGACGGTGTTCGGCTTGCACACTCCAACGGGGTGTTTCCAACCCCTGCAGTATGACAAGGTCAACACATTAGATATTTGAAGAAACTTGAAGGCAAAAGGTAAACAAAAAAGAGTAAATGCACTTACCTCTGCCCTTCAGGCGTAATCACCGGCCTCTGCTCGCGGGTTGCCGGCACGACCGGGAGATGTGTACTACCACGCTTGTAGACAGTGGCCGTGTCCACCACATCACCCTCACTATTTGTAGAATCATCCCCGCCACCAACGAAATGACCACACGGACCCTCGGTGCGATCTGGCTAGGCACCCCATCCGGACGTCTCCATGTTGGCCGAAGCCTCTATGGCGGGAGTCTCCTGGGACGTACCCTTTGAAACCATAGTCTCGTGGGCCGAATGCCCATCGACCCGAGGCTTCTGGACCGGAGTATCATGTGCCGAATGCCCGTCAACCCGAGGCTCCTGGACTGGAGTCCCCGTAGCCTCCACCGCAAACGGGTCCACCATAGTAGTTCTGTGCTCGGGTGAATGAGCTGGTGGTGGTGGTAAGGATGATGTACTAGTCCGCCTACCTCTCCCGCGGCCACGTCCTGTACCCTTCCCCTTCTTCCCTAGCCGACCTCCTCTCCGAGTGGGCAACACCACCGACGAAGAAGCACCCATGGGTGGTGTCGTCAGACTGTCCGCCAAGGCTCTATGGAATGACAGGGTTGGAATGGAAGTACTACCCCTCACGCGGGCCGCCGACAAAGCAAAACCTGCAGAGCGATCTGGGCATGCGCCCACCATCTTTCAACACCTGCCATGATAAAGAGTAAAAGAAATTAGTACAACATACAAAATAGAATACCTCACATGAATACTAATATGTAGATATATAATTTAAGTTGGAATGCATGCAAACTAATAATAGTCTGGATCAATAAATGCATCATCATCATCACTATCATGCGTGTCTTCATGAATGATGTGCTCATCGGGTTCAACGACATCAACTTGTGGAAGGCCTTTCTGTAATCAGTCAAGCATTGACAGGTCATGTGCAGTAGTAACCTCTTCTAGTTCCGTCTCTGCTGGTTCCAGTTCACGGGTGAAGTCGGATTCACTTTTGCAGTCTACTTCCATGTTCTGGGGTGAAGCACAACGGTTCTTGAAATGTTTCTTGGAAAGACGTGTTTCTTGGAAGAATGCTCCGTCATATGTGTCTAGGTTAATGTGAGGTTCATAATCCTCTTCATCTCGGGGAGGTGGTCTAACATGCGGTGGCACTTCATAAACAACATGCCAACCATTCAGATTCTTATCAGTTTGGCATGCCCATGGTAGATAGAAAACTTGGGTCACCTGTTGAGCCGTAATATAGACACCAGGAACATCTAGATGGGTGATTGGATTGATTTCGACGAGCCCTATATGTTCATGAGTCCTTCTAGTCTCCTTAGGCTAGAACCAATAACATTTGAAGACTACAACATTTGGTGGGTTTTCACCATAGAATTGAAGTTCATAAATTTCTTCAACTCTTCCATAATACTCGATACCACCTTTGCCGATAGCAGAGACATAACAATTTGTAGATTTCCAGTCGGGCATAGATAGCTCTTTGCCAAAGGTACGAACGTGATACCCGTTGATGTTGTATTTCTAAAATGAACGGGCCTTATAGTCGAAACCATTAGAGGCTTGTCTCAATTCGACATCCATAGACTCTCAATACGAAACATTTGTTGCATTAGCCGTCAGTTAGACCAAGAAATGAAATTGTCCATTATTGATAATTACCGTTTGTTTGAACCAAGAGATGAAACCGTTCCATGCTTTGCGAGAAGCTCATACTCTTCGACGGAATCAATTTGGATCACAACTCTATCTGAGAATTTGGTGACATATCGATTGTATCAAATATCCGAGAATAAGAGCAGTTCAAAGGAATTTGAAGTTGCGAAAAATGTACCAAGAACTTACTTGATGTACGGCCGCACGTCTGTTAGGTTGTTGAAGATACACAACAAAATGTTCCACCATTCTTCGACATCCAAAGTTATTGGTTTCGAAGCACCGGCTGGTGCGAGCTTCCCTTTGAATAGGCTGAGGTTGGATCCACCTTTTTAGGGTCGACATCATTGTACCGAGGCTTCAGATTATACAAATGACGACTTTTGGCTTCGTAGTGATCTGTCACAAAGTTAGCCACCTCCTCAGTAATGAATGCCTCGGCCATCGATGCTTCAATTCTATGTTTATTTTCTATATTTAGCTCGAAGCATCTTCTGCATCCCCTCAGTTGCAAAACACCAACGATTTTGCACGGGACCACAAAATCTTGCCTCGGTCGATAGATGTAAAATCAAATGCTGCATTTCATTAAAGAAGCTCGGTGAAAAGATCTTCTGTAACTTGCAGAGCAAAATCCGACACCAACTCCTACATGTCATCTGCCATGCCAGGCGACGGTTCTTTTGCACAAAGAACAAGGAAGAAATAGCCTAGCTCCGCTAGTACTAGCCATTCATCCTCAGGAATAAAGCCACGTAACATCACCGACATTACCCGCTCAAGCCATATGTGCCAATCATGACTCTTGAGACCAAAGATTTTTATTTTTTCAAGAATCTCTCCCCTCTTTAGATTCGCTGCGTACCCATCGGGGAACATCAAGTGCATTTTGACCCACAAGATAATTTCCCTCATAGCTGGCCTTCCATGATTGAACCAGGCCTTTGGCTTCGACCAGTTCTGCTTTCCTTTCGATTCTCGCATGTTTTGTAACGGTCTATGACATAGTGTCTCTTGATCGACCCTAGCCTTAGTATTATCCTTTGACTTCCCATCTATGATGAACAATGTACCAAAAATGGCCTCTCTAATATTCTTTTCAGTGTGCATCATGTCGATGTTGTGTGGAAGAAGGAGGTCTTTAAAGTAAGGCAGATCCCACAAGCATGGCTTGTGAGTCCACGCGTGTTCTGAATTATACCCCTTGAAATATCCTGGACGCTCTGGATCAGGCTCGAGGGCATTTAACTGATACAAGATTGGTTGGCCTGACAACGCAAGTGGTGCCAAGGTTTTGACAACTTTACCTTTGGTAAAAAAATTCTTGTCTTTTCTGAACTGATGGTGAGGTTCCAGGAACTATCCATGAAAGTCAAATCAAGAATACTTCCCACCCACGTGCAACCAATGAAACTGAAAAGGCTGCCTTGCACGTGGGGCATGGGAACCTTCCATGCACACACCATCCAGTGAATAGTGCATACTCCAGGAAGTCATGTATCGAGTACATGTACCACACATGCATTTTGAAGTTTTCTTTTCTAGCGACATCGTATGTCTTGACCCCATTATCCTAAGCTTCTTGCAATTCATCCTTAAGGAGCTGCATCTACACATTCATATTCTTCCCCGGATAGTTGGGCCTTGGAATTATCAACATCACGAATATGTTCTTTCTTTGCATAATCTACCCAGGGGGGAGATTGAGTGGAATGACAAATACATGCCAACAATTGTATTGGGTTGCCGTAATACCGAAGGGATTGAACCCATCCATGGCGAGGCAGACTCGAGGATGCCTTGGATCTGCCGCTTTATCCTGATGTAATCCATCAAAATCTTTCCACGCTTCCCCATCCGATGTGTGTACCACCATCTTATTCCCATCCGCATCTAGTTCGATTCTTTTGCCCAATTTGTGCCATGTCATCTATCTGGCTGTCTCTTCGACCATGAAAATACGTTGAAGCCTTGGTATGATTGGCATATACCGAAGAACAGTCACTGAGATTTCGGTCTGTCTCTTCTCACCCATATCGTTGTCTACCACAAGATATCTGCAAGACTTGCAAATGGGACAATAGTCCAAGTGTGCATACTCATAAGGCACATTCTTTCTCACAGGTATGTATCTTCTCATAGGGCATCTTAAGTACACGAAGTATTTTGTCCGACTAGTATAGGTTTGCACGCATGACATGGCCTTTGGGTAGAAAGCGTCCAAATAGTGTCATCATCGCGTCGTAGCATTCTCTTCCCAAGTTGAACTGAGCCTTCAGAGCCATTACTTGTGCAATGGCATCTAGCTGACAAAGCTCAGTGTGCTCGTGAAGAGGATGTTTTAAATACTCCAACATTTCATGGAAGGCCTTTGCAGATTCCTCCATCTCGTCGTCCGAATCCCGAGCATCATCAAAGTCTTGCACCATGTCTTCGATCTCGGTACCATGCCCGTTGGTGCAACGACAAACCACCTCAGCTCTGGTGCATTGTATAGGCTCACCATGAAAAGTACACACTGTATAATTAGGCTTAAAACCCCTCCTTTGCCGGTGTTTAATCATTTCAGCCTCTGTCCTCTTTTTATAGTCGTCGCACCCAGGAAAGGGGCACCAGTTTGTTTCCTCCCCATTTGCAAATGCGGCTTTCACAAACTCCTTGTTTTTTCGAAACCATTTTTTGGTCATCTCTTTCTGACTAGGGTGACCGATGTACATCCACGCACGATCACTCATCTTGCCTAGTCGAATGTAGGAGCGGAGCTCGTCAAACACCAAACCCTCGCAGCGATGAAAAAAACTGCACATTTAAATCCAAAGATGAGTAATATAGCATTATTGTTTTTTCCATCAACCTAACTAAATATTTACAACACGATGCCACCGCCAAGTTGTAAAAAAACAACTCGCACTGCTCATTTCGTCCACGCGGAGGAACCCCTACCCTAAATATATGTCATTCATATCCATCAACATCGAAGCACCCCCAACCTATATAGATGTCATTTAGGGTTCCATCAACACCGAGGAACCCCCTAACTTGCTCGTGCCCGGTGCCCTCAGGTATGGCAACGCACGGTCGAAGGGTCAGCACGCCATCTCTTCCGGTACCGTAGATCTCTCTTATGTGCCTCTCCTCTCCTCTCCGAGCATTCTCCTGGTGAGGTCCGCGGTCAGCGGCCTATGGAAGGCCGAAGATCACATTTTCGGTCAACAGGAGGCTGAAGAGGTGTCGGGGGTCGGGGGTTGGGTATCAGTGGCGTCAGGGGTGGCGTATTAACAGCTGTGCGTAGTTTTGTGCGGGGGTGTCGGGATGTCATGTTGGGGCGTTGTGTCGGGGTGTCGGGGCATCATGTCAGGGTGTCGGGGCATTGTGTCGGGATGTCAGGGTGTCGTTTTCTTCTTCGTCCTCTTTTTTTACTCTTCTTTCCTTTTCTTCTTCTTCCTCTTCTTCCTTTTCTTCCTTTTCTTCTTCTTCTTCTTCTTCTTCTTCACTTCTTCTTATTCTTCTTCTTCTTCTTCTTCTTCTTCTTCTTCTTCTTCTTCCTTCTTTTCCTTTTTCCTCTTCTTCTTATTCTTCTTCTTTCTTCTTTTCCTTTTCCCCTTCTTTCTTCTTCTCCTCTCTTCTCTTTTTCTTCCTCTTCTTCTTCTTCTTCTTCTTCTTCTTCTTCTTCTTCTTTTCTTCTCCTCTAACTAAGCTAATTAACAACTAACCTAACTAAGATAATTAACAATAGCTAATTATTAACTAACCTTCCTAAGCTAATTAACAGTCACTAATTAACAAATAACCTAACTAAGCTAATTAACAACTAACCTAACTAAGCTAATTAACAAATAACCTAACAAAGCTAATTAACATTAGCTAATTAACAACTAACCTAACTAAGCTAATTAACAAATAACCTAACAAAGCTAATTAACATTAGCTAATTAACAACTAACCTAACTAAGCTAATTAACAACTTGAACAAAAAAAGGAAAAAGGAGGGACTCACGGGAGGGGGCGGTCAGGCGATGAGGACGGTGCAAGGAGGTTAGGCATAGAGGAGGAGGGGCACGGGGAGGAGGGGGTGCAGTGGTGGAGGAGGGGCGGCGCGCTGGTGGAGGAGGGGACGTGGGGAGGAGGGGGGCGGGGTGGTGGTGGAGGAGGGGAGCACGGAGAGGAGGGGGCGGTGGTGGAGGTGGGGGCACGATGGTGGAGGAGGGGGTCGTGGGGAGGAGGGGGTGGTGGTGGAGGAGGGGGTCGCACGGAGGAGGAGGGCCCGGGGAGGAGGATGGCGGTAGTGTAGGAGGGGGCGATGGTCAAGGAGGGCCGCGGGGAGGGCGAGCTCCGGCAGCGGGTCACAGGGAGGAGGGAGGGTGAGCTCCAACGGCGGTAGGTTTCGGGGGTGTGGGGAGAGAGAGATCCGTTATGAGGGAGAGGGGGTGTGGTGTGGGGGCCAACGTCCGTTAGGGCGCCATCCTCTTTGTTGTCTGCCCCCGACGACAAAGAGGTAGAAGGCAGACGGCAGAGAGTAGCATCCATAACGTCTGGTTGAACAACGGGCCAGTGGGCCATCCCATGCTCTTTGTCGTGTGCGGTCGTATCTTTTCCATCAGCTGGCACACGACAAAGAGCTCACTGATGGCAAATGAAATATCAGTTGGCGGTCAGTTCTTTGCCGCCTGCCTTTTGTCTCTTTGCTGGCAGGTGGCAGACGACAAAGTACTCAGTGATGGCAAATAGTATCTTTGCCATCGGTTTGCTCTTTAACGTCTGGGTTTGGCAGCTGACGACAAAGAGGGTCTTTACCAGCAGCCAGCAGACGACAAAGAATAGGTTGATGGTAAATTCTGTGATTCTAGTAGTGAATATAATCCTTAATAAGTGCAAACTTCTCCGATATAGTGTAGTCAGGAGAATTCAAAAATATAATAGAAATATCATGCATGGGTGCAATAGCAACAATTTAATGCTTAACATAAGGAACTACAACAAGTTCATCTTCATAAGCATAATTCATATTGGCATCATGGCCACAAGCATAGAAGCATCAAGTTCGTCAAAAGGGATATTTCAAACAAATCCAAGGGATCATAGCAATCATCATAGCATTCATCCTCCGGTAAGCACGAAGGGAAATTAAACCATGTATGCGTTGAAGAGTTATTCTCATTAGAAGGTGGGCACGGGTAGCTAATCCGCTCTTCCTCCCTTGTACTTCGCTCTCCTCCTCGTCTTTTTCATCTAATGAGCTCACAGTTTTAGCAATTTCTTCTTCCATATATTCGTGCAAAATATTAGTTTCTTCCAAGGCAGCAGACATTATTTCAATAAATTCACTAATATGGACGTTGTATTCATAATTCTCATAGCAATATTTAAGTATGGGAATTTTTTCCAGATTTCTAAAGAATAGCATCATACTTTTCAATCAAAGAAGCAATATCACAAGCACCCTTAAAAGCAACACATTCTTCTATTTGTTCCACATCATAGTAATCATATAAACCATTAGCATAAGAAGCGAAGGTTTCATTATAATTAAATTCACATTGAAAGGGAAGGTGTGAGGTCTCCATCTTAGAGCAACAAGTATAATCACACCTCAAGCATAAATTCAAAGCATATCAATGCAAGATTTTAATTTGATCCCATAATGTTTCCCTTTTTGAGTCAAGCGATAATCCCAAAAATACTCACGTTGGTCCAACGTGTATCCCATCATCAAGTTCAATGGGGAATTCTCAGGATTATCAAAGTAGTATTTCATGTTTTCCACATAACCATCATCGTAGGTTTCAGGAGGTTCCCCATCTCCATGTGTGGCAAGTACAACTAATTTCTTTGATGTTTCGTGTTCCACATTCATAATTAAAGATGTAAAACAACTAATAATAGAAAATAAAATTTACTTAGTGATAAAACAAACAAGCACACATGAGAATATTCACCCCACGCTATTGCTCCTCGGCAATAGTGCCAGAAAAAGGTCTTGATAACCCACAAGTATAGGGGATCGCTTGTAGCCCTTTTATATAAATAAGAGTGTCGAACCCAACGAGGAGCTAAAGGTAGACCACATATTCCCTCAAGTTCTATCGACCACCGATACAACTCTACGCACACTTAACGTTTGTTGTACCAAAAACAAGAATAAAACTAGAAGTACTTAGTAGGTGTAATAGATAGGTTTGCAAGATAATAAAGAACAAGAAAATAAAAGTTAGGTGCTATTTTGCAAGAGAATAAAGAGCGTGGAAATAAAAGTTAGGGGTTGTTTAGTAGAAAGCTTTTCGTGTAATGCAAGAAAAACATTGTCCATAGGCAATTGAATATAACATGATAGACACTTGTCATGTGCAATGAGGGAGAGGCATACGCTAATACACTTTCCGTACTTGGATCATATGCACTTATGATTGGACCTCTAGTAAGCACCCGCAACTACTAGAAATCATTAAGGTAAACCCAACCATAGCATCAAACATCAAGTCCTCTTTACTCCCATAAGCACACAACTCCCTTACCCCGGTATAAGTTTATGTCACTCTTGCCACCCCCTATAAGTGAATCATGAACATATTGCAAACCCTCCAGCGTGTATCCTTCACGTGTGAGCCTCACGGAAGGCACCTTAAGACAACGCCATATCAACACACAACATCATATCACAATTAACCCGTAGGACAAAACGGATCTACTCAAACATCATAGGATAGCCACACATCATTGGGAAATAGTATGTAGTGTTGAGAACTATGTAGAAGTAGAGAGTTATAGCGAGAAAAGAGGTGTTATACTGCTGCATAGAGGGGGAGAGCGTTGGTGTTGACGGCGGCAAGATTGCTGATGTAGATCGTTGTCACGCTCCTTGCCCGAGCAGCACTCCGGCGCCACCAGGAGAGAGGGGGGAGAGCCCCCTCTTTCTTCTTCTTCCTTGGCCTCCCCCTAGATGGGAGGAGAGTTCCCCCTCTGGTCCATGGCCTCCATGGCGTCGGAGGGGTAGGAGCCCCTCTAAGACTGGATCTCCCTCTCTGTTCTCTTCTGTTTCAGATTCTTCTTTTCCGTCCCTTCATCGTTTCTTAAATTCCCGGAGATCCGTAACTCTGAACAGGCTGAAATTTTTACACGATTATTTTCCATAAATCATCTTTCTTTCGATGATAGAACAACCCAACCGACTCACAGTGTGGCCACTAGGGGGCAAGGCACACCAGGGGGTATGAGCTGCGCCCTGGTGGTTATTGGAGGCCGTGGGCTTCCGTTTATGTTGATTCCACCTCCCAAAAATCACATATATTCCAAAATATTTCTTCGTAAATTTTTATCGTGTTTGGACTTCATTTGATACAGATATTCTATGAAACAAAAAACATGCAACAAACAAGAAGTGGCACTTGACAGTGGATCAATATCTTAGTCCAATAAATCATATAAAATGTTGCCAAAAGTATGTTAAATTTGCATAATATTGGCATGGAACAATTAAAAATCATAGATACAATGAAGGCGTATCATTGAGCAACCGCGAAATAAAATTAATCTTGCAAAAGACTCTCAATAGATCCAGGAATAATTGGTCTAAGAAACTAGATGATGCTCTTTGGGCCTATAGGACTGCCTATAATAATCCCATGGGGATGTGCCCGTACAAAATGGTTTCTCAAAAAGCTTGTCATTTACCTCTTGTGCTAGAATATAAAGCTTATTGGGCAATTATAGAACTTAACTATGATTTCAAACTTGTCGGTGTAAAGAGGTTGTTTTATATTAGCTCATTCGATGAATGGAGGATGCAAGCTTATGAAAATGCTAAGTTATTTAAAGAAAAAGTTAAAATATGGCATGACAAGATAATTCAAAAACGAGAATTCAATGTAGGATACTTAGTGATTTTGTACAATTCTGGTTTTGGATTTTTTGTAGGTAAACTCCTCTCCAAATGGGAAGGACCCTATGTCGTTGAGGAGGTTTATTGCCTCGTGCCATAAAAATTAATAACTTCAAAGGCCAAAACCTGAGAGTGGTGAATGGGAAAACAAACAAACACTATATTTCAGGGGCACCCATTAATGAGGAGACTAATATGATCCAAGTCGTAACACAGGAAGAACACATAAAGGAAGTCTTCCAGAACACTAGAAACCTGAAAAAAGGGTAGGTACGTGGTACGGTAAGTAAACCGACTCCAAAAATTCCAAAAAATAATTTCTGTTGGTTTTGGTATTTTAGAAAGATTAAAAAATAAAAAGGAGTCCAGGGGACCCATGAGGAAGGCACAAGCCAACATGGCGCGCCACCCCTCGCCGTGCATTGATGGCTTGTGGGGTCCTTGTGTGCCTCCCGGACTCCGACTTCTTCTCGAGCACATATTCTGGTCCAGAAAAAATCATTATATATACTCCCGGTTATTTTGACTATCGCATCGCGAGATTTTCCCGTGTTCATGTTTTGGGCTGTTTTTCTAACAAATCTGAGAATATGTCTTCTCAAGATTCAGATGGAGAGAGCTTTGTTTCCCACTATACCGTGGATCCAAAGATCTTTGGAGGTATTTACCCTTACTATGGTCCTTGGGAGAGGGAGAAGAGGACGCTTTGGAAGAAATAGAAGAGGTCAGTCCTGACATCGGTTCAAATAAGATGAAGCTCCTTTACCTCAACTTGAAGATATGCATGTGGAATTCAAGAAGTCAAGTCTACCAAACACGGTAAAGAAATATAAGATCAATTTATCTCGTCACGTTTTCTGTAGTAAATCAAGATGGCATTATGCAAAAATATATTGAAGCTCGAGCAAGAGAACGATGACTTGAGGGAGCAGAATTTTATCCTTCGACGTAAGTTGGAGAACAAGAATACTGCTATATGATGTCTACTACGCAACCTTCTCCTTGTAGACGTTGTTGGGCCTCCAAGTGCAGAGGTTTGTAGGATAGTAGCAATTTTCCCTCAAGTGGGTGACCTAAGGTTTATCAATCCGCAGGAGGCGTAGGATGAAGATGGTCTCTCTCAAGCAACCATGCAACCAAATAACAAAGAGTCTCTTGTGTCCCCAACACACCCAATACAATGTCAAGTTGTATAGGTGCACTAGTTCGGCGAAGAGATGGTGATACAAGTGCAATATGGATAGTAGATATAGGTTTTTGTAATCTGAAAATATAAAAACAACAAGGTATATAATAATAAAAGTGAGCACGAATGGTATTGCGATGCGTGGAAACAAGGATAGGGTTCATACTTTCACTAGTGAAGTTCTCTCAACAATGATAACATAATTGGATCATATAACTAGCCCTGAACATGTAAAAAGAGTCACTCCAAAGTCACTAATAGCGGAGAACAAACGAAGAGATTATTGTCGGGTACGAAACCACCACAAAGTTATTCCTTCTGATCAATCTATTCAAGAGTCCGTAGTAAAATAACACGAAGCTATTCTTTCCGTTTAATCTATCCTAGAGTTCGTACTAGAATAACACCTTAAGACACACATCAACCAAGACCCTAATGTCACCTAGATACTCCATTGTCACCTCAAGTATCCATGGGCATGATTATACGATATGCATCACACAATCTCAGAACCATCTATTCAACCAACACATATAACTTCAAAGAGTGCCCCAAAGTTTCTACCGGAGAGTCAAGAATAAAACGTGTGCCAACCTATATGCATAGATTCCCAATGTCACAAAACCCGCAAGTTGATCACCAAAACATACATCAAGTACTCACATGAATATCCCATTGTCACCACAGATAGACACGTGTAAGACATACATCAAGTGTTCTCAATTCCTTAAAGACTCAATCCGATAATATAACTTCAAAGGGAAAACTCAATTCATTACAAGAAGGGAGAGGGGGAAGAACATCATAAGATCCAACTATAGTAGCAAAGCTCGTGGTACATCGAGATCAAGACATCTCAAGAACACGAGAGAGAGAGATCAAACACATAGCTACTTGTACATACCCTCAGCCTCGAGGGTGAACTACTCCCTCCTCATCATGGAGATCGACGGGATGATGAAGATGGCCACCGGAGATGGATTCCCCCTTCGGCAGGGTGCCAGAACGGGCTCCCGATTGTTTTTTGGTGGCTACAGAGGCTTGCGGCGGCGGAACTCCCGATCTAGGTTTCTTTTTTTGGGGGGCGCGGGGGGGGGGGGGGGGGGGGTAGGGCGCGCCTACCGGGCTCGTGACTCCCCCGTGGCTCTTCTGCCCTTCTTCCAAAGCTTCGGGGGTCTCTTTTGGTCCAAAAAAATAATCGCGAAAGTTTTATTCCATTTGGACTCCGTTTGATATTCCTATCTGAAAAAGGTAAAAAACAAGGAAAAAACAGGAACTGGCACTGGGCTCTAGGTCAATAGGTTAGTCCCAAAAATAATATAAAATAGCATATTCATGCATATAAAACATCCAAAGTTGATAATATAATAACATGGAACGATCAAAAATTATAGATACGTTGGAGACGTATCACTATACCACCACCATCACTTGAGAAGGGTGCTTGAGTACAGGGTATGGGCATCACCCTTGTCTTACTACAAGCTTGGGGAAGATGCCTCGGTATCGTATCACCATAACTTTCATCACCATTATCAATCTGAGTTTGATCTTTAGTTTTCGTGGTGTAGAAATTTAAAATTCCAATCTTGCTTTTATTTAGTATTTTTGCTTAGAGTTCCATCTATCCTTGTAATCGAGTATGCGAGATATATAATAAAGATTAGTTGAGTTTTTGTGGTTTACCCGTGGGCACCCATCATTGTAGCTTTTCAATAAAAAGAAAGATATATATCATATGCTCATTCCATGAGAAGTAATGACTTCACATAGTAAAGAGTATAAGTGATGAAGGTTGTTGAAAAATAAACAAACGTAATATTAGTCATGGTTACAATCTAAGCAAGACTATGAAAGAGGACAGGAGATTCTCATATAAATACACTATATTGGACATCTTTTATGATTGCGATCCCTCATCACATATTATATAATGATCAAGTGCTGACATAGGAGACGGAAGACAACATAAAGGTGATGGTATTTTACATTCATATAGAAGTTATATGGTCCCAGATCCTTTAACATGTGATTCTTGGTTTATACCTTTTGCTAGCCCAAAAACTTTGCACTAAGTAGAGATACTACTTGTGCATCCATAACCATGAAACCCAGTTTCTTGCCATTAGAGTCCATGATACCTACCCATGGATTGAGTAAGATCCTTCAAGTAAGTTGTCATCGGTGCACCAAGCAATATAAAGTTTCTCCTAAATATGTATGATATTTTATTGCAAGGGAAAATAAACATTGTCTGATATTGTGATGACAAAGAAATAAAAGTGACAGATTGCATAGTAAAGTTTTCTATCACAAGGGGCAATATAAAGTGGCGTTTCTTTGCATTAAGAATTTGCACATTCAAAAACCTAAAGTCGCATGACAACGTCTGCTTTCCTCTACGAAGGGCCTATCTTTTATCTTTGAAGTTCACTCTTGTGCGTGAGACACTAAATTCATTCTTCTTACTACATATTAATTATATAGTGGCAAGCATCATGAGTTGAGGAAAGATACACACTTATATATCCAAGTGAATGTAGATTATCATGATTCATCATTATTGACATTATCCTTGAGGTAAATGAGTTGGGTGGCGTATCATTTAAGCCCCTATCTTCCTATGTGCCGTATGAAAACACGAGCTCCAAAAATATGACTTGAGTATGAGTAATCATAGAAGAATAAATGATAGTTGAGTATGTGAACTTGCTAATAATAAAGCTCGTACATAGACTCACGTCTGAAATATGCTTAATTATGATTGTTGCAGTGACTGAGAACATAGTTTGTTGTTTGCCAATAAAGTTTATGCTTCATACTCCATTATTTGTGAATGGACTGTTACTTGTTTATGAGAAGATATATGATGAAATAGCTGCTGCTATGCTAATATTCATGATGCTCTCATATCCATATTTTATTTTTATCACTTCTCCCTCTCAAATCATGTGGTCATTATTCTCGAGCTTGGCTTTTGCTTGAGGACAAGCGAGGTCTAAGCTAGGGGGAGTTGATACGTCCAATTTACATCATGAATCTTTATTGATATTTGTCTTATTATTGTCAATTATTACCTGTTATTATGTAATTATTATGTCTCTTCTCTGTGAATATGTAAGGTACATCACGAAGAGGAAAGTATCTAGAAACTGGAATTCTGGACCAAGAAACCGAGAAAAGGGCTAAAAAATCAAGTTGCTCCAAACGACCTGAAACTTCATGGAGAATTTTTCCGGAGCATATAAGAATTATTGGTCGAAAATATACCTAAGAGGGGAAGCTAGGTGGGCACAAGCCAACAGGGTGGTGATACGTCTCAGACGTATCGACTTTTCCAAATACTTTTGATATTGTTTTGGCCTCATTCTTGCATGATTTGAACAAAACTAACCCGGGCTGACGCTGTTTTCCACACGGCTGCCTATATGGTTTTCTTGTGTGCAGGAAAATGGATTTTTAGGTGTCCCGGAAAATTCCAATAAAAAATAGAGAAAATACACGCACCAGGAGAAACACTTGACCAGAAGATGGGCCAGAGGGGGGTCACCAGGCCTCTAGGCGGCCTGGTGGCATGGCCTGCGCCCTAGCTGCGCAAGGAGGCCACCTGGGTGGGGCCGACCCCCTCTGGTGCCCTACATTGGCTCCTATTTTTACCCGAGACGGAGAAACCCCAAAACAAAAGTCATTTTGCCAATTCTCGACGCGGAGCCGCCGCCACCCTCGGTTCTTCTCCGAGAGAGCTAATCTGGAGGCTGCCTTGGCCTCCGAAGAGGGGAAATGGTTTCCATCGCCATCACCATCGCCACTCCATCACCCTTCCATCCCCTTTCATGTGTGAGTAATTCCCTGTTGTAGGTGAAGGGGATGGTAGGGATTGGATGAGTTAGATCATGTAATAGTTCGTCAGATTGTTGGGGGCATGTTGCCTATCATCAACTATGGTGTTTATCTTCTTTGCTACTACTTGTTGCTCTTAGTTCTTGTCACTTTGGGCCCGACTGCCATGATTTCAGATCTGAACCCATTATATTTTCATGAATATATTTGTGTTCTTGATCCTATCTATGAGTTGTATGCACCTATTATAGTCCGGAACCGACAATCCCAACGGTGACAGCTTGGGACACCAAATGGGATAGACTATAATTTGAGGATTCCATGTATCCATTGATTGTTAATGCTTTGTTACGGTGCTGTTTGACAGGAGCACTCTCCACAAGTTCCTTTTGGCCCCGTTGGTAGCGGGATGGTAGGACAAAAGATGTTATGCAAGTTCTTATTGCAAGCACGCACGACTACCTTGGGATACATGCCTAATGTTTGATATTTGCCTAGATGATCATTACTTTTCTGTGTGCCTTGCCCCAAGTTAAATACATGATATCTCTCATCCATGACCAACCATCTATCTCCCTAGCCTATAATATTTTAATCTTGCTAGTTACAAGTTGGTTTGCTTTTTATTGTTTTACTTCCGTTGCTTTGCCACCATTATTTCCGTTGCCACCATCACTTCCATATCACCGTCGCTACTAATATTTCGTTACCAAGCAAGTATCTTTCAGGTGCGGTTGAATTGACAACTCAACTGTTAAATCTTATAAATATTATTTGGCTCCCCTTGTGTCGAATCAATAAATTGGGTTCTCTTACCCGCGAAGACTGTTGCGATCCCCTACACTTGTGGGTTATCAAGACTATTTTTTGGCGCCGTTGCCGGTGACCATAGCTTTAATTACAAGTCTACTTGGAGTTATTTTGCTTCCTGCGATTTATCTGCTATTGGTGAGAAAGGAGACCCCAGGGTTCCGATTTTACCATCCACTACAAGAAATGGTACTGTTCTTAGCACTAGTGCTACGCTTGATTCACCTTCCCTGCATAACGGAAGAAAAGGTACTGTTCTTAGCACTAGTGCTACGCTTGATTCGCCTCTACCGAGTCCGTCACTATGTCTGATACTTTTAATGATGCTTCTACTACTCTTGATGAGACTGGTTTACTTGGTTATTTTATTGAGTCTCAGATTACTAAGGCTGCGAAGTAGTCTGGAATTGAAATTCCTGTTACACGCTACCCCATTGGTAGATCCTTTGGTTACCCAGACTTGAGCGGTCTCAAGGAAAGAATTCTTGATGATGATTATATTGAGCTTGATGATGATTTATGCAGGGAGCTTACAGAGTGTGCTGACTCTGACCCTATTGCTGTTAAGAAGCTGCTTGAAAAGCATTCTATGAAGAAGAAATTTTCTCATGATCCTGAATTTGCTTCATCTCCTATTTGCATTAAGGATGCCGAATTTGATTTCTCAGTCGATCTTTCACTTATATCCAAAGTTGAAGCTGACCCCTTTTATGACAGAGAAAATGACGACGCTATTGCACAGCTTACCAAACTCACTGAGTTGGGTGGCTTATTCACTACAGAGGACGAGAAGAGAAATTATTATGTTACTAAGCTACTTCCTTTCTCTTTGAAGGGAGATGCTAAAGCATGGTATGATGCACTACCATGTGGTTCCATTAAGAGTCCTCAATATTTAGCTCAATCTTTTGTTGCTAAATATTTTCCTGCTCATAAGCAACATGCTGCTTTACAAAGAATATATAACTTAAAACAGTTGCAGGATGAGCACCTCCCTAAAGCTTGGGGAGGGGGGGGGGGGGTATTGCACTTTACTCAAGGCTAGACCGGGACATGGAATCCCTAAGAATGAATTGCTTGATATATTTTATGCTGGTCTAACCAATGAATCTAGAACCTATCTGGATAGTTATGCTGGTTGTGTTTTCAGGGAAATAACACCGAACGATGCTGAAGAACTAATGTGCAAGATAGCTAAGAATCATGATGATTGGTCCGTTCCTGAACCACCTCCACCACCAAAGAAGAGGGGTATGCTTTTCTTGAGCCCTGAAGTTATGCAAGAAGCCAAGAAGTCTATTAAAGAGAGAGGTATTAAAGCTAGAGATGTGAAGAATCTACCTCCTATTGAGAAATTATGTGAGCCTACCACTCACCCACCTATGGTAGAGGTACACTCTCTTTTAGAATTCAATGCAAGTGACATCCCTCATGGTAAGCCCCCGATCAATGTTTAGATGAGCTCGATAATTTCATTATCAAGCAAAGTCACTTTAATGAGAGGATTCAAAGCGAGTTGCATGATAATTCCCTTGCTATCAAAAGTTTCCTTGATGTTTTAAGTAGAACTGTTAATGATGTTAAAGGTCTTGTTAAGCATTTTCATATGGTTCAAACTCGGCTTGAACAAATTTATAATGTGCAAAAAGATTTGCTTGCTAACAGTGCCAAACAAGTTGATACACAGGCATATGGTATAAAGATCCGAGGTGGTACACACACCCAGGACCCCCTCTATCCGGAGGGGCATCCAAAGAGGATCTAGAAAGATTCTCAATTGCAGGAAGAAGACATTGTCAGCTCCCCGAAGAAGAAGAAACACAAGGAAGCTGACAACTCCAATGATCCCATAATTGATGAAGAACCTATTGTTGATCCTAATATTATATCTACTTCCGATGTTGAAGATGGTGCTGAACCTGATAAATATAATGAGAAGAATGATCCTCCTGAAGTACAAGAAGAAGAAGCACCCGACAAGCGCAAGAGATATACTAGAGAAGACTTTGTTGCAAGAAGACATGGGAAGGAAAGAGAACCATGGGTACATAAATCAATGCCCTTCACGGGTAAGTCTTTCAAACCAAAGAAGAAGAACATTTCAATAAATTTTGTGAATGGATGAAACCTCTTTTTCTTCAAATTCCTTTGATTGATGCTATTAAGTTGCCTCCGTACTGGAGGTATATGAAAGATATTGTTACTAATAAAAGAAAAGTTCCTAATGAGGCAATATCTACTATGCTTGTTAATTACTATTTGAGTGGTGATACGTCCATTTTGCATCATGTTTTCATGTTGATATTTATCGCTTCTTGGGCTGTTATTTCACTTCACGGTACAATACTTATGCCTTTTCTCAAGGTTTACATGAAGAGGGAGAATGCCGACAGCTGGAATTCTGTCCTGAAAGTGGAGCAAGTTTGAGATACCTATTCTGCACTACTCCAAACGCCGTAAAAATCAACGATGATTTTTTTCTGGATTTATAAAAAATACTGGGCCAAAGAAGTGCTAGAGGAGCGCAACCAGGGGGCCACAAGCCTGGTAGGCGCGACCACCCCCCTGGCCGCGCCTAGGGGGCTTGTGGGCTCCCTGTTGGTCCACTGGCCCCCCTCTTCTGCTATATGAAGGGTTTCGTCCGGAAAAAAAAAATCAGGAGGAGGCTTTTTCGTGGATTCGCCGCTGCCACGAGGCGGAGCTTGAGCAGAACCAATCTAGAGCTACGGCACGACGATCCTGTCGGGGAAACTTCCCTCCCGGAGGGGGAAATCATCGCCATCGTCATCACCAACACTCCTCTCATCGGAGGGGACTCATCACCATCAACATCTTTGTCATCACCATCTCATCTACAAACCCTAGCTCGTCACTTGTAACCAATCTCCGTCTCGCGACTCCGATTGGTACTTGTAAGGTTGCTAGTAGTGTTAATTACTCTTTGTAGTTGATGCTAGTTGGATTACTTGGTGGAAGAGTTTATGTTCAGATCCTTGATGCTACTCATTACCTCTCTAGTCATGAATATGATTATGCTTTGTGAGTAGTTACTTTTGTTCCTGAGGACATGGGATAAGTCATGCTAATAGTAGTCATGTGAATTTGGTATTCGTTCGATATTTTGATGTGTTGTATGTTGTTTTTCCTCCAGTGGTGTTATGTGAACGTTGACTACATAACACTTCACCATTATTTGGGCCTAGAGGAAGGCATTGGGAAGTAGTAAGTAGATGATGGGTTGCTAGAGTGACAGAAGCTTAAACCCTAGTTTATGCGTTGCTTCGTAAGGGGTTGATTTGGATCCACTAGTTTAATGCTATGGTTAGACTTTGTCTTAATTCTTCTTTCGTAGTTGCGGATGCTTGCGAGAGGGGTTAATCATAAGTGGGATGCTTGTCCATGTAAGGGCAGTACCTAAGCGCCGGTCCACCCACATATCAAACTATCAAAGTAACGAACGCGAATCATATGAACATGATGAAAACTAGCATGACAGAATTCCCGTGTGTCCTCGGGAGCGTTTTTCCTCCTATAACACTTTGTCTAGGCTTGTACCTTGCTACAAAAGGGATTGGGCCACTTTGCTGCACCGTTGCTACTTTTGTTACTTGCTACTTGCTACGAATCATCTCACCACACAACTACTTGTTACAGATAATTTCCGCGCTTGCAGATTTTACCTTGCTGAAAACCACTTGTCAGATCCTTCTGCTCCTCATTGGGTTCGACACTCTTACTTATCGAAAGGACTATGATTGATCCCCTATACTTGTGGGTCATCAAGTGGTAAGATTCATGAGAAGCTTGGTGATCCAGTTATACCCACCATTCCTTGCTCCATAAAAAACAATTATATCAGAACTGCTTTATGTGATCTTGGTGCAGGAGTGACTGTTATGCCTTTCTCTTCTTACAAAAGGCTTTGTCCAGATAAACTAATACCTATAGATATCTCTCTTCAAATGGGTGATAAGTCAACAACCATTCGTATTGGTATTTGTGAGGATGTTCCTGCTGAAGTTGCTAATTGCTTGATCCTTACTGACTTTTTTGTGCTTGACATACCCGAGGATGGGAGCATGTCTATTATTCTTGGTAGACCTTTTCTTAACACCGCATGTGCTATTATTGATTGCAATAAAGGAAAGGTGACTTTCAATGTTAACGAGAAGGAGCACACAGTATATTTTCCGAAGAAGATTAATAAAACGCATGGCCTTAATTCTATTGAGAATATTAAGACCGTGAAGGTTGGAGAGTGGGATTGTCCTCTACACGTGCACCACAAATACAAAACCATTATGGTGGGGACAATATCCACTAAAATAAAGGTACCATGATTGCTTTATAAGAAGTGAAACTTTTTGCTCGATATATCACCTATTTGGTAGTAAGACTTGATCGACCTTGCTAACAAACATGTTTTATATGAGTAAAAAGAGAAGCTTGTCATGTTTTCATTTCATTTATCTTTCATCCTCCTTGTTGTACTAAAGTTTTATGTTTTTTGAAGCTTCATATGTTTAACCATTGCTTCGAGCCTTCTGGAAGTTTAACAACTTTCGGTACTTCGAATTTTTTTCAAAGGTGAAGTTGTCAGAAAAATTCAAAAAAATTATAATAAAAAATTCCATCAAAAAAGAGACACAGCGGCACCTGAGGCTGACCAGGGGGCTACCCCTGGTCCACGCAGCGAGGTGGCGCGGCCTGGCCCCTGGCCACGCCCACAAGGCGCCTCGGCCCACCTGGTCCCCTTTCCGGATATTTATTCTTCCCTTCTCTCTCTCACTCCAAAAATCCCGATTTTTCTCCTAGAGCTCGAGTTCTTGCTGTTCTTGGTGGCAAATTTCGATCTCTCTCTACAACCCATCATTTGCATTGAGAATTTGAGCATTTGCTCCTTGGTATGTGACTCCTCCACCCCTCCAATTAGAATTTTGATTGATAGTCTTATTTGTGAGTATTTAGGAGTTCTTGGTGTTGTTCATATGAGCTTGCATGCATGTTTAGAAATTTATTTGTGAAGTTTTGACGCAAGTTTATGCCTTGGGGAAGTGAGTAGAATAGTTTGCTCCAACTCATTTTGCTTAAACCTTCAATTCTTTTATTGACCAAAAATTTCGGAAATGAGTTTGTTTGGAAAAGCAAAAGGATGGCTTGGGAAGAAGAGACCCGAGCCTATCGATAGACTAACTAGAGCTGCAGCTTCACCTTCTACTGTGATGACAAGTTACAATGATTATATCGTGCCACCGGAGTTGCTCCACGAGACGGACACGACACGTGCCATGACATACCCGTGTTCAGAATTCCTTACGGCGACAGGTATTAAGGATAAGTTTGATAACCTGTGTGCAGCTGCATGTTTGACACGTCTCGTAACACGATCTGTGCCACGATACTCAAAACTCACCTATTATTTTGTCAATTGGTTTAGATATAATGATAAAACTTCCATGATTGAATTCAGATTATATGAGGATGTCTTTACCATTTCTTTGGCAGAATTTTGTGATGTTATAGGTGCGCGGAATGTAGGGAAGACAACCAGAATGAAAGTTCAGCCCTACGAGCTGGAATCCCTATTCGCCTCCCTTTGCAGCAAGGATCTGGAAGACATTCACCGGGAGAATATTTTGAGCATCTTGTTTCCCCACATCAGGTATTTCGCATACTATATTGCTCGAGGGGTGTTAGCTCATGACAACACGAGCAACATTTCGACTCCGGATATTGCTATCTTGGCAGCCGCCCTCTCAAGAGATAACATGTATAATATTGGTGATTTGATTGCTCGTCGCCTCATTGCTAACAGCAACAAAGGCCTCACTTTGGTGGCATTTGTGCCAGGCTTATCCTCAAGCATCTCGAGCGCACTATACACGCGGATGATGCGCGTTTTCCATTCATAAGCTTTGATCTTACCGCTATGAAGAGGCATGAGTTTGTTACTAGGGCTTCTGAGTTTGGTAACCTTGTTTATATTATGAGGTTTGGCGAGTTTACTACTCGCAAGATCCGTCTACCTGCACCACTTTTGTTTGATTATACTAGCAGGAACGGATGGTCCTTCACCGCGATTGAGTTGGACGAGTTCGTGATCCAGCAGCAGTTCCACAACCCCATGGAGGGGTTGTTCCCGAGGAAGAGGAGCCTTCTTCTTGGGAGGACAACATGACATCAGTCTACGCGCCCTAGGCCCTGTACGATTCTTGGAGCTACGAGTACCACCCCGGAGCGGGAGGGAGCTCCTGGAGCCCACAGTAGCCAAGCCCAACTTAGGCCAAACGCCTAAGCTTGGGGGAGTACGTACCCTTCTCCCCTTTCATTGTATCATCTGTGGTTTCCTTTTTAATCTTTTTGGAGTTTTTGCCTGTTCTTCTTTGTTCTTACTTTGCAAAAACAACAAAAAGATTTCCCTTTTCTTTTGGTTCCGTTTAACCTTTGGAAAACCCAAAAAGATTTCCTTTCTCTCTTTAGTTTGCTTTGTTTGCAGAGTTCAGCTCACGTCCATGGTTGCAATTGCACTTGATTATATCTTTCTATGTTCGATCATGCAAGTGATGATGCAATGGTGACAAGGATCAACAGAAGGGATGCAACAAGGAAAGCCGGTATGAACTCTATTTGTTTCTACTTCTGTACATATGCGTGTACTTATGATCTAGACACTAGCTTGTAGCGACATAGTGCTATGTTTACAATGCTTTCCGAGTAGTTCATGCTTTCTTTGTGACTAGTCTCAAATAGCTGGAGTGCATAATGTGTTATTGAAATGATTTGCATGCATTACATTGTTTATGGTTCGGCATATTGAAGTGGTATTCCCCTTCGAAGAGTTTTTGGATTGACTTGGCACATGCTTACACATTTTTATGACTAGAAGTCTATCAAGCCTTGATGATCTTTTTATTTAAGAATAGTTATATCACTTTCATGCCCGATTCAATGTTTCTTTGTCGCTCTGCATGATTATGACCGTTATTGCTCTCTAGTTGGTCGCTTCCTCGTCTTTTGCTAGCCTTCGCCTGTACTAAGCAGACTGACTGCTTGTGCATCCAGAATCCTTGAAACCAGTTGCGCCATATGAGTCCACCATACCTTCCTATATATGGTATTTACTAGCCATCCTAACAAAGACTTTCTTGTATCATCTCAAAACTATTCAAATGCAGTTCTCTTTTTATACCCGTACAAGCTCATGGAGCGTTAGGGGCAATCAATATCTTCCATGCTAAAGATATTTTACTCCTTGACAAAGTTTATTCTAGTCAAATTTATGAGGCAGAGGCTGGTTTGGAGAATGCCCAGTTCTAATTGGTTTATAAAAAATAAACTTACACTCACCCTTGGCTTGAGATTGTATGGAGGGCACCCGAGAATGCGGCTAGCCATGGCTTGTGTAACAATTGGTGGAGGGGGAGAGTAAGCATAAAAAGCATGGGAACCGCCATTAATATGGTTGGTATGGAAGATATTGAGAACCTTTACCGTCTACCGTTGACTCGAAAGTTACACTCCTAAAAGCATTTTATCTCTGTTTTCAAAACGACGAGCTATAGTACTTGTTTAGTCATTGCTTCGAGCCACGAGTTTTCAAGCTTGCCATCAAAAGCCACTGTTCGAGAGTCTTCACCTTGTTTCTTCAAAGCACCAACTATTGAGAGCATAATTGTCATTCTGAGTGTAATGTGCATTGTTCCAAAATACCACGTTGTCTTCCGCATGATTGTGTTATTACTCATTCTGAAATATTTATTTCTAGTCTCCTTTAAGATTCCGATGGAGCGTCTGCATTTATGTCTTGCTTCACTCATGGGGGCTAGCGAGATACCACTCTAGTATGTCCAAGTCATGTGCATTGTGATATCGTTATGATTTTCAGTTGCATATTATTCATTCTTAGTTGTTTGAAACTCTTCACATGATCGAAGGATTGCTTCGTGCATTGTCTTTGTAGCATTGCTTCAATACTTGTTGGACTTGTTCGTAGTACATGCTTATATACATCTAATGAAGCAAAAGAGTTTGTCAAAGTTTTCTTTTTCGCGTCCAGTTCGCTGAATTGAATTGTTTGAGGACAAGCAATATCCTAAGCTTGGGGGAGTTGGTACGTCTCAAACGTATTGACTTTTCCAAACACTTTTGCTATTGTTTTGGCCTCATTCTTGCATGATTCGAACAAAACTAACCTGGATTGACGTTGTTTTCAGGAGAGCTGCGTGTATGGTTTTCTTGTGTGCAGGAAAATGGATTTTCAGGTGTCCGAGAAAATTCCAATAAAAAATAGATAAAATACATGCACCAGGAGGAACCCTTGACCAGAAGATGGGCCAGAGGGGGGTCACCAGGCCTCGAGGCGACCTGGTGGCGCGACCTGCCCCCTCGCCGTGCAAGGAGGCCGCCTGGGTGGGTCCCACCCCTATGGTGCCCTACCTTGGCTCCTATTTTTACCCGAGATGGAGAAACCCCAGAACAGAAGTCATTTTGCCAATTCTCGATGCGAAGCCACCACCACCCTCGGCTCTTCTCCAGGAGAGCTAATCTGAAGGCTACCTTGGCCTTCGGAGAGGGGAAATCGTTGCCATCATCATCACCATCGCCACTCCATCGCCCTTCCATGACTTCCCTTTCATGTGTGAGTAATTCCCTGCTATAGGCGAAGGGGATGGTATGGGTTGGATGAGTTAGATCATGTAATAGTTTGTCAGATTGTTGGGGGCATGTTGCCTATCATCTACTATGGTGTTTATCATCTTTGCTACTACTTGTTGCTCTTAATTGTTGTCACTTTGGGCCCGAGTGCCATGATTTCAAATCTGAACCCATTATGTTTTCATTAATATATTTGTGTTCTTGATCCTATCTATGAGTTGTATGCACCTATTGTAGTCCGGAACCGGCGATCCCAATGGTGACAGCTTGGGACACCAAAGGGGATAAACTATAGTTTGAGGATTCCAAGTATCCATTGATTATTAATGCTTTGTTCCAGTGCTCTTTGACAGAGCACCTTAATCTCCATAAGTTCCTTTCGGCCCCGTTGGTAGCGGTATGGTAGGACAAAAGATGTTGTGCAAGTTCTTATTGCAAGCACGCACGACTACCTTGGGATACATGCCTAACGTTTGATATTTGCCTAGATGATCATTACTTTTCTATGTGCCTTGCCCCAAGTTAAATACATGATATCTCCCATCCATGACCAACCATCCATCTCCCTAGCCTATAGTATTTTAATCCTGCTAGTTACAAGTTGCTTTGCTTTTGTTCTTTTACTTTCGTTGCTTTGCCACCATTATATCCGTTGCCACCATTACTTTGTGGGGACCCCGACTTACGAGTCGAGATCGCCGAATGAACATGCTCAGTGATTGATAACCCACAAGTATAGGGGATCGCAACAGTTTTAGAGGGTAGAGTATTCAACCCAAATTTGTTGGTTCGCACAAGGGGAAGAGAAAGAATATTCTCAAGTATTAGCAGCTGATTTTGTCAATTTCAACCACACATGAAAGATTAGTGTCTGCAAGCAAAGTATGAGTAGCAAAGTAGAATGATAGCAACGGTGCCAGAAACAGATCTGTTGACGGCATACTATTCCTAACTGTTGTATCAATGGCGCCAGTAAGTTGCACGTGAGCGGGTAACTATTCTTCCCCGACAACAGTGTCCGAAAAGATCTTGCAAGAAGTAACAACAAAGTAGCAAGGAACAGCAGTAGCAGCAGCAAAGTAACAGCAGTAGCAACAATAGTAGCAAAGTGACGGCAGTAGCAGCAAAGTGGCCCAATCCCTTTTGTAGCAAGGGACAAGCCTAGACAAAGTAACGTAGCAAGGACCAGTAGTAAAAGACTCGTAGGCAGTGGAACGGTGATGGATGAGTATGACGGATGTGATTCATCATGTAATAGCTATAACACGGAGAGATAAGTAACTAGCTCCCGTTCGTCAATCTAATGTAGGCATGTATTCCGTATGTAGTCATACGTGCTTAGGGAAAAGAACTTGCATGACATCTATTGTCCATCCCTCCCGTGGCAGC
The DNA here is from genome assembly GCF_904849725.1 of Hordeum vulgare subsp. vulgare. Taxonomy (NCBI): domain Eukaryota; kingdom Viridiplantae; phylum Streptophyta; class Magnoliopsida; order Poales; family Poaceae; genus Hordeum; species Hordeum vulgare. Next base: position 260,295,423 of record NC_058518.1, on the reverse strand, counting down.
GGGGTCCTAATGGAAACTACGTGATATTAAGGTTCTCCATTTAATAAAGAACCGGACCAACGCATTAACACGCGGTGAATACATGAACTCCTCATAGTATGGTCATCTCCGGGAGTGGTTCCGGCTATTGTCACTCCGGGGTTGCCGGGTCATAACACATAGTAGGTGACTATAACTTGCAAGATAGGATCTAAAACACACATATATTGGCGACAACATAATAGGTTCAGATCTGAAATGATGGCACTCGGGCCCTAGTGACAAGCATTAAGCATAGCCAAGTAGTAGCAACATCAATCTATAACATAGTGGATACTAGGGATCAATCCCCGTCAAGAACTAACTCGATTACATGATAGATCTCATCCAACTCATCACCGTCCAGCAAGCCTACCATGAGATTACTCACGAACGGTGAAGAGCATCATGGAATTGTCGATGGAGGAAGGTTGATGATGACGATGGCGACAATTTCCCCTCTCCGGAGCCCCGAACGGACTCCACATCCGCCCTCCAGATGAAGAACAGGAGGTGGCGACACCTCCGTATCGTAAAACGCGATCAATCCTTCTCCCTGATTTTTTTCCGGGCAAGACGGAAGATATAGAGCTGAGTTTGGGGGCGGTGGTGCCAAGTGGGCCCCACAAGCCCTCATGGCGCGGCCTGGGGGGTGGCCGCGGCTTGTGGGCTTGTGGCCCATTGGTCCACCTCCTCCGGTGGATCTTTGCGCAGGTATTTTTCTTTTATTCCAGAAAAAATCTCTGTAAATTTTCAGGACATTCCGAGAACTTTTATTTCTGCACAAAAACAACACCATGGCAATTCTGCTGAAAACAACGTCAGTGCGGGTTAGTTCCATTCAAATCATGCAAATTAGAGTCCAAAACAAGGGCAAAAGAGTTCGGAAAAGTAGATACGACGGAGACGTATTAGTGATCCGAGAGGTCAATGCTCATCGGACACACAGATACTGAAATTGAGAGACCTACATCCAAGTACCGAATTATTACATCACGTGACCGAATGGTCAAGTTCACAAGGTAGGGCCTATAAGGCCAAATCACACTGATACAACTAGTAGCGGAAATCTTAGTACTAAGCGGGTGCCCATGCCATCAGCCTACACCAACAGGCAATCTGACTGGGAAGCGTCCTAGTTCACACGGCCGTCTCCGAAGACACACTCTTCCCCAAACTCCGGTCCTTCCATGTCTGGTCAATAATATAACCAGTGGCAAGCCAATGAGTAGTTTTGAATGTACTCGCAAACAACCCATGATGCGAACAATGCAATTGAAGGGATAACAAGTAATATGCATCTTTGGTGGATAACATCTTGGTTGTAAATAAACATGATCATGGTTGCATCATAAGGTAAATGTTGATTTGAAGAACAAGTTACAAATATCAATATATTTGTCAAGGGTTGAACACTCCGGGTTCACCCTATATGCCAAGTCACCAAACTTGGTCATATCAACTCTTTCGTAGTAACTCCATTTACCACATACTCTCACGCACTTGGTTTATGTTGAAACGACTGGACGTAGTTTAAGCAGGATTACCCAACTGTCCTTGACCGTGGACATGGCTATTCGAATAGTTTTACACTCCGCAGAGGTAGTACGCTGGACCCACGAGATCCGGGAAACTTCCATGTCATCCACGACTCGGGGTATATATCATACCCGAGGTAAGTACCCGATCAATGCCTTTCCCCGGACGATACTTGACAAAGAGGTCCACTCGATTGGTACCCATCCCACATGATGTACGTCTTACGAGCACCGACTCTGGACAATATCATCCATGCGGGGACCAACGATGTGCCTGGAACACGTAAAAACGGCATAGTCGCCCTACTTGGCACGACCCCATCACGAGAGTGACCACACATCACCCCTGCCACTAGTAATATGGCTCTTTGCTAGCACCGACCAGAGTAATCAACAAAGCCCCGTCCCATAAAGGGGAAATGCGGTCGTACATGTAAGGTTGGGACGGTTGACACATCATAAATCTCATCCTATTTCCGAAACCATACACACAGAAAATACCCGGTGCACCACTTCACCAAAAGTGGCCACTTAACTCATCATCACCCTCAGGCCTTAGTGGCACCCGACGGGGCTTTCATAAACCATTGAGTTTATACTGTCATCTTGCTCATGCTACTATTCTTAGTTCTACTTGTCAACATGATATTAGCGTGACCCTCATAGGTGATAGGATCATGCTCAAAATGCAAGTGCTCCTGAGGAGCCATCGGTAACATCACTTCACTGATTTACCGATACTTATGATCACATTTAATGGAAATATTTGCTACACTAGCATGCAATATAACATATGCTTAAACATGGTCAAAGGGTTGCTTGCCTTGGTCAGCTAGGTATCCGGGGTCTTCGAGGTCTTCAAGTCCAACTCCTTCGTCACACGGGTTTTTTATCGTCGTAATAAATAAAAAGAAATAAGTAGCTCACTCCAAAACAGATCACAAAGTCACTTTAAAAATGTTGTTTAATTCTGACAAATCCATATTGTTATTTAAAAAATATTTGTCTCTGGTCTTAGTGAAAGAATATTTTTGAAATCAATATAACAGAAGCAAAACTATTCCAATTTAACCATTTTTATTATTGTAAACAAAATAGTTGTTGCAAAAATTCATCCAATGGTCTTGTTAAATACTACACATTTTTAGAAAAATAACAGTGGAAGAATCATATTATTTCATTGGTTAAATCTTTTTACAAAAATCATTTATAATCAAGTTTAAAACAAAAAGAAAAAAAGGCTACAACCCCGGGCCTGGCTTGGTCTGGGACTGGGCCGGCCCACTGGCCAGCCAACCGGCGTGCCCAGGCGCGCGCGCCGTCAGGTTTGAACTTGACGTGCGGGCCCCTGCGGTGAGTGGCTGCGGGCAGCGAGGGAGAGAGAGTTGGGCCACCGACAGGTGGGGCACACCTGTCGGGGTCGTCTCCTACCTCTGGCCAGAGAGGAGGAGGAGCATGTCGGCGTGGCTACTGACGTCCTCGGGCCCTAATGATGATAGGAATGGGTCCGGCTCGTTGCCGCCTACCTGCTGTTGGCCGAGTCAATGACGGAGGGGCTCTGGTTCACCGGCAACTAGGTAGCCGCGGCACAGGGATTTCGGGTGAAGGTGGAGGTGGCAGCTACGGGCACGGATTTGCTCGGGGAAGAGGGGAGGCTTCCTGGTGTCACGGGGAGTGTTTTGGTGGGTAGAGGGACGTGAGAGCGGACATGTAGCCGGAGATCGACCGCAGCTCCGAGGCGGAGGGGCCTCGTCGATCTCGAGCACCGGGGGTCGGCTTGCTTAATGGGGTGGCTAGGGAGGTGATTGAGGTCTCGGGGAGGTGGAGTGAGGGGTTCTGGAGCATGGGGAGGTGCTATTTATAGGCCCGCGACAGTGAGGCAACTCAGGAGCACCGGTGATCCACCATGGCGTGCATGGGGGTGCAGAGAGAAGCTGGGGGTCGAAACCACGGTCTCACGACGTGGTTTTGGACCTCCAGGACTCATTGCAAGAGAGAGGGAAAGAGGAGAGGCGAGCTATCGTGGTTGCGCTCCTCTGGCGCTTCTGGTGCGCGCGGGCACGCGTCGCACAGGCTCTTAGCGCGGAAAGGAGGGGCCCTAAGGGCTGTCTTATGTAGATGGGCTGTCGGGGGAGAGGAGAGACACCATGGGGAGGCTGGAACTGGCCGAGGGCGTCGCCCCCACCTCAGTTGTTCTCTGTAGTGCGCCCAGAGCGCAGCTTTGGCATGCCACGGCATGCTGGCGCGCTCTCGGGTGCCTTGGACGTGTCTAGCATGTCCTGGGCACTGGCTGGGAGATGCCTATCCGTTGGATTCCCGTGGGAGCCTCGGTTGGTCAAAGAGAGACAAGGAAACAGGTGCTGTCAGCTTTGGCTGAAGCTTAAATTGGAGATTTTGGTTTATCTACTTTGAACCAGAGATGGGCCACTTGACTGGAGTTAGGCATTGATGTCATCCACCTAATCTATGAGTTTGGGAGAAATGGATTGGGTTTAGCTAAGGTTAGGAGGGGTTTTACCCAATTGTCAGAAGGTGCTCGACAATGGTTTGGGGTGGTTGCACCTCACCACTAGCTATGCAACTTAACAGGATTGGGTTTGGTGCTAAAACAAGGGGCTTCACCAAGTTTGAGCTCCATTGGGCAAGTTTAGTTTTGTAAACTTGAAAACATTCCTAAATGACCAGATATGTTCCTTCCAAAGAGAGTGTGGGCAAATCAAGTCCCACAAATCGCATTTTTGGCATGGAGTCCTCATTTGAGGTATTAGGCACTCGTGCAAAGTTTCAGCTCCATTGGATAAACTTTGTTATGTAGAGTTGCTCTAACTTCATACTGGACAAAAGGGGTTTTGCAATTATTTGGTGACCTTAACCACCTTGGATCAAGGTGAATTTTTATATGGGCACCAAATATGGTTGAGGGATACCACTCGAATTTTCTAGGAATTTATTGAGAATATTTCCTTTGGAAATATTTCAAAAGGTCATAACAAACAGAAAAGGTTTTGAGGGTTTTACTCAAATAATTATAATATAAATAGGGGTTGAAAACCTTATGTATGTAAAATATATGTCCTTCTGTGTATCTCCAATTTTTTTCAGATTTTCCTAAGGCAGAAAAGTATTTTTCCATATAGGAATATCATTTCTGGCCTCAGAAATGGACATGCAAATAAAATAGGAAAATAATTATAAAATAGTTATTTTATGGTTTTGGTGAACTAAGATGGTGCTAGAACCAGATCACCAACTTTGGGTAAGAGCACTCCTTGCCATCAAGGACTTGTAGTGCAACCCAAAGCAGGGTTTGAAATATCCAAAAATAAGAAAAAGGGTTTTGAAAATAATTTGGTCATGAGAAATGTGGGTTTTTATATCACATAGTCAAGCATACAAGCATACAATGACAAACATGGCACTCACAACATTAGTTTTGCGAAAGTTTTAATAAACTCATATTTTTGAATTACAGAAAAAGTGATAGTGAAAACAGGGTGTGACAGACCTATCCCCCTTACAAGAATCTCGTCCCCGAGATTCTTAAGCTAGGTGCTAAAAAGGTACGGAAACTCAGATTGGAGATAGTTTTCACGCTCCCATGTTGATTCTGCTTTGGTGTGGTTGCTCCACTGAACCTTGAAATACTTGATGGTGCGGCTTGTGGCGCATCGCTCTGCTTCATTCAGGATGCGGATCCGCCTCTCACGATAAGTGAGATCTGGATGAAGGTCGATGGCCTGGTGGTCAATGTCCTTATGAAGATCGGGGTGGTTTGGCGCTTGAAGACACTTCCGAAGTTGTGACACATGGAAGACGTTGTGCACACTCGAAAGTTCCGGAGGTAGCTCCAACTGGTAAGCAACTTCTCCATGCTTTGCCGTGATCTTAAAAGGTCTAATGAACCTTGGAGCAAGTTTCCCCTTGACGTGGAAATGCTTGGTTCCCTTGAGAGGTGTGACATGAAGGTATACTTGGTCTCCGGGAATGAACTCCACTTCTCTGTGGTGAGAATCCGCATAGCTCTTCTGTCGTGACTTGGCTGCCTTCAAGTTTTCTCGGACAAGCTACACCTTAGCTTCCGCCTCTTGCAAAACTTCCAGCCCAAAAATCAATCCTTCACCAGTTTCGGACCAGTTGAGCGGGGTGCGACACTTTCGTCCGTACAACACTTCAAATGGGGCCATTTGGAGACTGGAATGGTAGCTGTTGTTGTAGGAGAACTGAGCGAACGGCAGACTGTCTTCCCATTTGGCACCATGAGCCAAGACACATGCGCGGAGCATATCTTCGAGTATCTGGTTTACTCTATCCGTCTGTTCGCCCGTCTGCGGGTGGAAGGCGGTGCTGAAGGAGAGCTTGGTTCCGTGGGCTTCTTGGAACTTCTTCCATAATCTTGAGGTGAACTGTGTGCCTCGGTCAGATACAATCTCCTTGGGAACTCTGTGAAGGCTCACAATACGCTCAATGTAGAGGCTAGCCAGTTTTTCGCCCCCATAGGTGCTACTAACCGGGATGAAGTGAGACACCTTGGTTAGATGGTCGATGATGACCCATATAGAGTCATGGCCTCTGCTAGACCCAGATAAGCCGGTGACGAAGTCCATGCCTACTTCGTCCCACTTCCATTCTAGCACTTGGAGAGGTTGTAGCAGTCCAGCAGGTCGCTGATGCTCAGCCTTGACTCGCTGGCACACGGTGCACTTGGCAACATAAGACGCTATTTCCCTCTTCATGCCATGCCACCAGAATCTTTCTCGGAGATCTTGATACATCTTGGTACCACCGGGGTGAATAGAGTAGGGTGTGTCATGTGCTTCCTGCAGGATCAAGTCCTTGAGTTCTGCCTTGTTGGGTACGCATAAACGTTTTCCAAACCACACTACTCCTTGCTCATCCACCGAGAATTCTGGGGCCTTGCCTTCCTGGATCTTCTTCTTGATGCCTTCAATGCTCTTGTGCCCCTTCTGGGCCTCCTTTATGTCATCAGCCAGCGTTGGTGTGACTTCGAGGTTAGCCAGGAATCCTAGTTCAACTAGCTCCAACCCGAAGCTTTCCATTTCTTCATATAAGGCGGGTAGCCTTTCCCTGAGCATAGCATTCAAGGTGCTGGCCTCCCTACTTAAGGCATCAGCCACGACATTGGCCTTACCGGGGTGGTATTGAATGCTGAGGTCGTAGTCTTTGATTAACTCCAACCATCTTCGTTGCCTCATATTCAATTCCCTTTGAGTAAAGATATACTTCAGACTTTTGTGGTCAGTGTATATTTCACATCGCTTGCCGAGAAGGTAATGTCGCCATGTCTTTAGGGCATGCACTACTGCTGCCAGCTCGAGATCATGGGTGGCATAATTCTCCTCATGCGGGCGCATTTGCCATGACAGATATGCCACGACCCTGCCGTCTCGCATTAGGACTCCATCGAGCCCGGTTCTGGAGGCATCACAATATATCACAAACTCCTTGCTAATATCTAGAGTGCTCAATACCGGGGAGGTAGTCAATCTTTTCTTCAACTCCTGGAAGCTTGCTTCACACTCCGGTGTCCATTCGAACTTCTTGCCTTTCTTCAAGAGCTGAGTCATGGGTCGAGCGATGCGGGAGAATCCTTCTACGAACTTGCGGTAATATCCCGCGAGTCCGAGGAAGCTCCTAACTTCCTTCACATCGATTGGCGACTCCCAATTGGTTACCATAGTAATCTTGGAAGGATCGACTGCCAATCCACTTCCTCTCATGGTATGACCCAAGAATCCAACTTCGTCCAGTCAGAATTGGCACTTGCTGAATTTGGCATATAGTTGGTTCTCTCGAAGCTTCTCCAACACTAACCTCAAGTGTTGCTCATGCTCTTCTTCGGACTTGGAGAAGATTAATATGTCATCAATAAATACGACGACAAACTTATCCAGGTATTCCATGAAGACCTTGTTCATGAGGTACATGAAGTAAGATGGGGCATTTGTCAACCCGAAAGACATGACAATGCACTCGTATAGACCGTACCGTGTCACGAACGTAGTCTTGGGTATGTCTTCAGGTCGGATCTTCAACTGGTAATATCCATATCGGAGATCGATCTTGGAAAATACCTTGGCTCCATTTAACTGGTCAAACAAGTCTTCAATCTTGGGGAGTGGGTACTTGTTCTTGATCGTGACCTCATTGAGAGAACGGTTATCAACGTAGAGTCTGATAGTCCCATCCTTCTTAGACACGAACAGAACAGGTGATCCCCAAGGTGATGCACTCGGACGAATGAATCCTTTCCTGAGTGGCTCATCCAGCTGCTTCTTCAGCTCTGCTAGCTCTTCGGATCCCATCCTATAAGGCTTCTTATAGATAGGCCTTGATCCGGGCATGAGCTCAATGATGAACTCGATATCTCGGTCGGGAGGCATCCTTGGTAGCTCATCAGGAAAGACATCCGGGTACTCGCACACTATCGGCACTCGGTCCAACTGTTCTCCCGACAGGCTATTAACCTGCTGTACTCGAGTGGGTACTGGCTCACAGACATACTTGACTTTGACCCCTTGTTCTCTTGTCATGGTAATAGCCCTGTTGGCACAGTCCAAGATGCTCTGGTGTTTGGCCAACCAATCCATACATAGAATTACTTCTAGGCCTTGCGACTTAATGACGATGAGATCTGCTGAGAAGCTTATCCCATTGATAACAATCTCGACTCCTCTACGCCCTAGGTTGGTCCTTAACACTTCTCCTGGGGTATGTACTACCATTTGCCCGTTAAACAGGGTAGGCTTCAAACCACACTTTTCCGCAAACCTTTGAGTATCAAAAGAATGCGTATCACCACAATCAAACAATATTGTTGCTGGGGTGGAGTTGACGAGGAACGTGCCCAGAATGCAGTCCGGTTCATCTTGTGCCTCCTCTGTGGAGATGTGATTAATACGTCCCCTGCCGTGATACTGATGATTGCGGGGAGCTTGGTTCCTGCCTCGGGCTCCTTGACCTTGATTTGGCGCATTGGGGCGCGGTGCGTCGGGCTTCTTGTTGGGACACTGCATGGAATATTGCCCAGTTTGTCCACATCCAAAACAGGTAACTTGTCATGGAAGGTTGGTCTTGACACCATTGTTGTTCGGTGGGTTGAATGCTGGCTTGGTGTTGACTGCTACTTCAATAAAAGACCTTCCGACGGCGCCAGAAACAAGCGTGCTGACGGGAGACTATTCTTGTCTTGATACTCCTCAGCAACGGCACCAGGAATCCTTCTCCTACGGCTACGCCTTTAGGGACTTCCTAGGAAAATATGCAAAGGATTCCCCCGTGGCCTTGGAGCCTTGCGTTGGTGTTCCCTCGAAGCGGAAAGGGTGATGTAGCACAGCGGCGGTAAGTATTTCCCTTAGTTTTGAGAACCAAGGTATCGATCCAGTGAAGGAATATCACAAGTACCTGCACAAACACAAAGAGCTTGCACCCAACGCTATGAAGGGGTTGTCAATCCCTTATAGATTGTTTGCCAAGTGAGAACTGAAAGCAACAAAGAAACAAAGCAAAGTAAAAGAGAAAGTGGAAACGATAGGTATGAATAGACCCGGGGGCCGTAGTGTTCACTAGTGGCTTCTCTCATGAAAGCAAGTACACGGTGGGTGAACGAATTACTGTCGAGCAATTGATAGAACCGCACAAAGTCGTGACGTTATCATGGCAATGATGATATCTATAGGCATCACGTCCAAAACAAGTAGACCGATACTTTCTGCATCTACTACTATTACTCCACACATCGAGCACTATCCAGCATGCATCTAGTGTATTAAGTTCATGAGAACAGAGTAACGCCTTAAGCAAGATGACATGATGTAGATGGACAATCTCATATCTATGATAAAAGCCCATCTTGTTACCCTTGATGGAAACAACATGATGCGTGCCTTGTTGCCCCTTCTGTCACTCGGAAAGGTCACCACACGGTATGAACCCAAAACCAAGCACTTCTCCCATTGCAAGAATCATAGATCTAGTTGGTCAAACAAAACCCAAGACTCGGAGAGACTTACAAGGATATCAAATCATGCATAAAAGAAATCAGCAAATACTGAAATATATATCATAGATAATCTAATCACAAATCCACAATTCGTCGGATCTCGACAAACACACCACCAAAGAGGATTACATCGGATAGATCTCCATAAAGATCATGGAGAACTTTGTATTGAAGATCCAAGAGAGAGAAGAAGCCATCTAGCTACTAACTACGAACCCGTAGGTCTGAAGTGAACTACTCACGAGTCATTGGAGGGGCGATCATGTTGATGAAGAAGCCCTCCAACTCCAAAGTACCCTCTGGCAGGGCACTGGGAAGGGTCTCCAGATGAAATCTCGCGGAAACGGAAGCTTGCGGCGGCGGAAAAGTGTTTTCGTGGACGCACTGATTTTTTCTGGATTTTTAGGGAATTTATAGGCCAAAGACCTAGGGCAGGGGAGCGCCAGGTGGGCCACAAGCTTGGTTGTCGCGGCCTCCCCCCTGGTCGCGGCAACAGGGCTTGTGGGCCCCCTGTGGGCCCACTTGCTTGGACCTCAAGCCTCCCGATCTTCTTACGTTCTGGAAAAAATCATTTTGGGGATTTTATTCCGTTTGTACTCCGTTCCAAAATCACATCTGAAAAGAGTAAAAAACACAGAAAAAATAGGAACTCACACTTGGCACTGAGTTAATATGTTAGTCCCAAAAAAGATATAAAAGGTAAACAAAACATCCAAAGTTGACAAGATAACAACGTGAAACCATCAAAAATTATAGATACGTTTGAGACGTATCATGCATCCCCAAGTTTAACTCCTGCTCGTCCTCGAGTAGGGAAGTGATAAAGAATGAATTTTTGATGCTTTCATGCTACCTAGCATAGATGTCCTTTGTAACTCCTCTTATGTGACGTGAATGTTCAGATCCTTTAGATTCAAAACAATAGTTTGCTATTGAAGTGGAAACAATAATACGTCAAGCAAACTAGTAAGGTAATCATGAACTTTCAAAATAACAAGGCCAAAAGAAAGTTATCCCTACAAAATCATATAGTCTGGCTATGCTCTATCATCATTGCACAACGAATTTAAATCATGCACAACCCCGGTATTGGCCAAGTAATTGTTTTCACACCTTTACTTTCTCAAACTTTTTCAACTCTCACGTAATACATGAGCGTGAGCCATGGTTTTAGCACTATAAGTGGTGTGGAGTGTGGTGGAGGTTGCAAGACAAACAAGGAGAAGATGGTCACATTGACTAGGCATATCAATGAGCTATGGATATGCTCATCAATAGATATCAACGTGAATGAGTAGGGATTGCCATACAAATGATGCACTAGAGCTAAGAGTATGTGAAAGCTCTTAAAGAAAACTAGTGGGTGTGCATCCAACTTGCTTGCTCACGAAGACCTCAGGCAAATTTGAGGAAGCCTATCATTGGAATATACAAGCCAAGTTATATAATGAAAATTTCCCACTAGCTATATGGTGGTGACAAAACGAGAGACTCTCAATCATGAAGATCATGGTGCTTAATATGCACAAGTGTGGAAAGGTGGTAGCATTGTCCCTTCTCTCTTTTTCTCTAATTTTTTTTGGTGGGCTCTTTGGCCTTTTTTTATTTTTTATTTATTTTGGTGGGCATGTTTGGCCTCTTTTATTTCCTCACATGGGACAATGCTCCATCAATGATGATCATCACACTTACAACTCAAAACTTAGAGCAACGATGACTCTATATGGAATGCCTTCGGTAGTGTACCGTGACAATGATCTAGCATGGCATAGACATAAATGGAAACATCATGCTGGCTATCTTACGATCATGCAATGGCAATATAGACGTGGTGGCACATGTCATGGTGGTAGTTGCATGGCAATATATCTCAGAATGACTTTGAAAAAGCCATAGTAGGTAGGTATGGTGGCTGTTTTGAGGGAGGCTAATGGTGGGTTTTGTGCACCGGCGAAAGTTGCACAACACTAAAGAAGATAGTGATGGTGGAAGGTGAAAGTGCATCTAAACCATGGACTCAACATTAGTCATGAAGAACTCATATAGTTGTTGCAAAAGTTTTATTAGTAATCGAAACAAATCATTCAACGCATACTCCTAGGGGAAGGGTTGGTAGGTATAAACCATCGCGCGATCCCGACCGCCACACAAAGGATGACAATCAATAGACTAATCATGCTCAGACTTCATCACATAGAGGTTCACCATACGTGCATGCTATGGGAATAACTAATTTCAACACAAGTATTTCTAGATCCACAACACCTTACTAATATAACTTCAATATTACCATAACCACAACTCAAAACTAGTTGAGATGAATCAAACTTCTCTAACTATTCAATGCACATGAAGGTGGAAGTTTTCGTATCCCTTTGGATAACTACCCCTTTTGAGACTACTTTCATAGCATAGATCAACTACCAAGCCACGCACCGCCGTGCTCTAAAATATATAAGTGAAGCACATAGAGCAAAATCAACTAGCTCAAAAGATATAAGTGAAGCACATGTGAGCTGAATTGTCTACCAAAGGGTATAAGTGAAGCTCGACAAAATCACGGTGAGTGCATGTATCTATCTCTAGGTGTGCAACAAGGATGATTATGACACAACACAAATAAAAGACTCCTACGATACAAGACGTTCCAAGCAAAACACATAACATGTGGTGAATAAAAATATAACCCCAAGTAACGTTACCGATGGATTGAAGACGAAAGAGGGGATGCCTTCCCGGGGCATCCCCAAGATTAGGCTTTTACGGCATCCTTGAATCATCTTGGGGTGCCTTGGGCATCCCCAAGCTTGAGCTCTTGCCACTCTTTATCTTTTTGTCCATAAGAACTTCACCCAAAACTTGAAAACTTCACAACACGAAACTTAAACAGAAACTCGTGATAACATTAGTATAGGAAAGCAAACCACCACTTCCTTAGGTACTGTAGCAAACTTAAATTCTACTTATCTTGATGTTGGGTTACTGTATTTTCAATCTTACATGGCTAATACCCTCGATACTATCCATAGTTTCATCAAAATAAGCAACCAACACAACAAAAGCAGAATCTGTTAACAGCAGACCAGTCTGTAGCAATCTGTATACTTCGTATACTTCTAGTGCTTCAAAAATTCTGAAAAACTACAACAGTCTGAAGAATTTGCATAGAAATCAGCAGCAAAAAGAATCAACTCAAAACCACTTACAGAAAAAAATTGAAAATTCTTTTCGTGAGCAGAAAGTTTCTGTCTTTTCCAGCGTGACCAAACGATCATCCCCAAGACTAATCATAACGGTTTTGCTTGGCACAAACGCAAAAAGAAACACAAAAAACACAATCATAACAGAATTATGAAAGTGTGGAAAACACAAAACAGAAAGAAAAAGGATAGATTCGTTGGTTGCCTCCCAACAAGCGATATTGTTTAACGCCCTTAGCTAGGCATAGATAATTCAATGATGCTCACACAAAAGGCAAGAATTGAAGCACAACGAGAGCATCATAAAGCATGTGAAAATCACATCTAAGTCTAACATACTTCCTATGCATAGGCATTTTATAGGAAAACAGATTGTCAAGGCAACCAATAGTTGCCATATGCAAGGAAGAAGAAAGAGACAATAGCAATCTCCACATAACGAGAGGTAATTTGGTAACATGAAAGTTTCTACCAAAATATTTTCCTCTCTCATAGCAATTACATGTGAGATCATATTCGAATTCAACAATGTAACTATCACATAGGATATTCTTTTCATGATCCACATGCATGCAAAGTTGACGCTCTTCAAAAATAGTGGGATTATCATCAACTAAACTCATGACTTCTCCAATCCCACTTTCAATCTTATTGCAAACATCATATTCATCTTGAGGCTTGAACAAATTTTCAAGATCAAAATAAAAATCATCACCCCAATCATGATCTTTGCAACAAGTAGTGGACATAGCAAGACTAGCATCCCCAAGCTTAGGGTTTTGCATAATTTTAGCATGATTGTCACTAATAGAATTTATAGTGAGACCATTGCATTCATGCTTTTCATCCAAGGAGCCCTCGTGAATCACTTCATGAATTTCTTCATCACGATTTTCAGATTCACGCATCTCAAGCAAAACTCCATAAAGAAAGTCAAGTGCTCTTAACTCACTAGCAATTGGATCAACATAATTTGATCTCTTAAAGAGATTAGCAACTGGATGAGGATCCATATCACTAGATTTTCAGCAAGCGAAGATGCAAGCATATTGAGGGCACATAGCACGCAAGCAAAGACAGGCAAAGGAAAAAGGCAAACGAAAAAGGCGAACGAAAAAGGCAAATTGGTAAAGTGGGGGAGAGGAAAACGAGAGGCAACTGGCAAAAAAAAGTAAATGCAAGAGATGAGTTTGTGAGACCTACTTGGATAGATCTCTCCTTCCCCGGCAACGGCGCCAGAAATACTTCTGCTACTGCAACAAAAGACCTTTCGACGGCACCAGAAACAAGCATGCTGACGGGAGACTATTCTTGTCTTGATACTCCTCAGTAACGGCACCAGGAATCCTTCTGCTACGGCTACGCCTTTAGGGACTTCCTAGGCAAATATGCAAAGGATTCCCCCGTGGCCTTGGAGCCTTGTGTTGGTGTTCCCTCGAAGTGGAAAGGGTGATGTAGCACAGCGGCGGTAAGTATTTCCCTCAGTTTTGAGAACCAAGGTATCGATCCAGTACAGGAATATCACAAGTACCTGCACAAATACAAAGAGCTTGTACCCAACGCTATGAAGGGGTTGTCAATACCTTATAGATTGTTTGCCAAGTGAGAACTGAAAGCAACAAAGAAACAAAGCAAATTAAAAGAGAAAGTGGAAACGATAGGCGTGAATAGACCCCGGGGCCGTAGTGTTCACTAGTGGCTTCTCTCATGAAAGCAAGTAGACGGTGGGTGAACGAATTACTGTCGAGCAATTGATAGAACCGCGCAAAGTCATGTCGTTATCTATGACAATGATTATATCTATAGGCATCACATCCAAAACAAGTAGACCGATACTTTCTGCATCTACTACTATTACTCCACACATCGATCGCTATCCAACATGCATCTAGTGTATTAAGTTCATGAGAACAGAGTAACGCCTTAAGCAAGATGACATGATGTAGATGGACAATCTCATATCAACGATAAAAGCCCATCTTGTTACCCTTGATGGCAACAACATGATGCGTGCCTTGTTGCCCCTTCTGTCACTCAGAAAGGTCACCACACGGTATGAACCCAAAACCAAGCACTTCTCCCATTGCAAGAATCATAGATATAGTTGGCCAAACAAAACCCAAGACTCAGAGAGACTTACAAGGATATGAAATCATGCATAAAAGAAATCAGCAAAGACTCAATATATATCATAGATAATCTGATCACAAATCCATAATTCATTGGATCTCGACAAACACACCGCCAAAGAGGATTACATTGGATAAATCTCCATGAAGATCATGGAGAACTTTGTATTGAAGATCCAAGAGAGAGAAGAAGCCATCTAGCTACTAACTACGAACCCATAGGTCTGAAGTGAACTACTCACGAGTCATTGGAGGGGCGATGATGTTGATGAAGAAGCCCTCCAACTCCAAAGTCCCCTCCGGCAGGGCACCAGGAAGGGTCTCCAGATGAGATCTCGCGGAAACGGAAGCTTGCGGCGGCGGAGAAGTGTTTTCATGGATGCCCTGATTTTTTCTGGATTTTTAGGGATTTTATAGGCCAAAGACCTAGGGAGGGGAGCACCAGGGGGGCCACAAGCTTGGTTGCCGCGGCCTCCCCTGGCCGCGGTAACAGGGCTTGTGGGCCCCCTGTGGGCCCACTTGCTTGGCCCTCAAGCCTCCCGATCTTCTTCCGCTCTCGAAAAAAATCATTTTGGGGATTTTATTCCGTTTGGACTCCGTTCCAAAATCAGATCTGAAAAGAGTCAAAAACACAGAAAAAACAGGAACTGGCACTGAGTTAATAAGTTAGTCCCAAAAAAGATATAAAAGGTAAACAAAACATCCAAAGTTGACAAGATAACAGCGTGAAACCATCAAAAATTATAGATACGTTTGAGACGTATCATTGACTTGCTGCTGAGGCTGGTAGTTCTCGCGAAATGTTGGAGCCTTATACTGCTGCTGCTGATAACTGGGTCTTGCAGGGGCTGACTGCCATGGGTGTGGCTTCGGATTACTAGGTCGTCCACTTCCCATTAGCTTGCGCTTACGGGTGTCGTCCATTGCACGACGCTTATCTTCCAACATAAGGGCCTTATTAACCAGGTTGCAGAAGGTCCGACATTCACAAACAACCAATTGATACTGGAGTGACTGCTGCGGTCCTTCCATAAAGCGTTCCACTTTTGTGGCCTCAGTGTTGACGTCCTCTGGTGCATACCTTTAGAGGAGGTTAAACTTCTGCAAATACTCCTTGATAGTTCCACTGCCATGCATTGATGCTCGAAATTCCCACTTCTTAATGGTCATCATTCTGGGAGGAATGTGAGCGGCGCGGAATCCTTCCTTGAACATTGCCCAAGTGATGACTTGTCCTGCTTGCATGATCTGGAATCCATCCCACCAAGCTCTGGCTGTGCCTCAGAGACAGTGAGAAGCATAAAGGACTTTCTCACAATCATCAGTACATTTGACGAGCGCGAGGAGGTCCTCGATAGTATGGATCCAGTCATCGGCATCCAATGGTCCAGTCGTCTCCGTGAATATGGGTGGCGTGGTCCGCATAAACTCAGAGAGAGTAGAACGACCATTTCCATTCCCGTTCTGCGGCAGGTTGTTCACCAAGACTTGAGCCAGCTACTGGATAGCGACATTATTGGCTTGAAGTTCCTCGCGGAGAGCTTGAAGGAACTGAGCCATAGCCAGGCTTTCTGGAGGAGGCGGTGGCGGTGGAATATCGCCTTGCTGTTGTTCGTGTTGATCTCCAGCTTGAGCGTCCCCTCCGGTTCCCTGCTGTTGACCTGAAGAGGCAGAGCCGGGTTGCCGAAGGTGCTGGTGCGAGTTGCAATCACCATCCTATCAGGGGAGTAGACATGTCAATATGCCGAACTGGGCGGAATCATGAGGGATGATGCTCTATTTAAGGGAGTTTGGTGTCGTGCTAGCGTGAGATTTTTAAACCAAAGATTTTTGGAAAAGCTAATGCATTAGATTAAGACAAGTGATGTAGTCGCTTACAAGCTGCCTAAGGCAGAAACACGGTTTGCATCAAACATGCATACACAACACTCATGGTTCGCATGAACCGATACATGAACTCACTACGCTTGGGGATACTCCTAATTGCCTAAGTCGTAATCCTAAGCGGCGGACTGCTAGGTCTCGTAGGCGGGTTCTGTAGGGTCTTCGTCTTCATCTTCATCGATGCTTTCCTCCTTCAGAGGAGTAGGAGAAGAATGGGGTCCATCACGACGTCTCTTAGTTCACGAGCAGTGAGGAGCTCAGTGTACTCTTCCGTGGTCAGGCGGCGACTCTAAATAGGAGTGGCCTGAAGCGGTGGTACACCTCCTCGGAAGGCAATGGCTGATCGCCCTCCGGGTGCTCCTTCCTTCTTAACCATGCGGGTCTTCATCTTCTCCAGGCGATGTAGGTCCTTAACTCGGTGTAGTTCTTGGCGAATCTTCGTTGACTCCTTGATCAAAAGGTGCATCAAAGTGTTGGAGGAGAGACTGAAGTAGGTCTGAAACCTTAGTGGCGTCCCGTCCTCTGAAGATGGGTTGAGTGTCCAACTCCCGTCTATCCCATCCTTAATAAAAGGTAGGTGACGAGTAGCTGGCTCGCTAGCCATCTCGGGAAGGATGTCGCGGAGATGCACGAGCGCCTCTCGTGCGGTTGTCTCCACTGCCAACATCAGATCGTCCATCTGTGGTCCTTCAAAGAACCAACTGGTTGGGGAGTCATTAGCCTTCACTATCACGTCCACGTGATATTCCTTGGTGTCAGCGTTGACCCAGTGCTCGTGGTAAAGGAAGATGGGCGTGCGGCGTACTTGAAACTTCTCGAGGCTATCTCCCAAAAGTAGGGGAAAACCCGTATCCAGAAGCATCTCAGGTACGGCGGCCATCTACAAGATGTAGGGGAGAGGGTTAGAAAGTTTTAGTGGGTGCAGAAAATCTCAGGGTAAAGTCTAGGTGCACTAATCGTCTCTGTTGGGGAACGTGGCATAGGAAACAAAAATTTTCCTACGCGCACGAAGACCTATCATGGTGATGTCCATCTACGAGAGGGGATGAGTGATCTACGTACTCTTGTAGACCGTACAGCAGAAGCGTTAGAGAACGCGGTTGATGTAGTGGAACGTCCTCACGTCCCTCGATCCGCCCCGCGAACAATCCCGCGACCAGTCCCACGATCTAGTACCGAACGGACGGCACCTCCGCGTTCAGCACACATACAGCTCGACGATGATCTCGGCCTTCTTGATCCAGCAAGAGAGACGGAGAGGTAGAAGAGTTCTCCGGTAGCGTGACGGCGCTCCGGAGGTTGGTGATGACCTTATCTCAGCAGGGCTCCGCCCGAGCTCCGCAGAAACGCGATCTAGAGGAAAAACCGTGGAGGTATGTGGTCGGGCTGCCGTGGAAAACTCGTCTCAAATCAGCCCTAAAACCTCCGTATATATAGGTGGGAGGGAGGGGGCCTTGCCTTGGGGCTCAAGGAGCCCCAAGGGGGTCGGCCGAGTCCAAGGGGGAGGACTCTCCCCCCCCAAACCGAGTTGGACTAGGTTTGGTGGGAGGGAGTCCCCCTTCCTTCCCACCTCCTCCTTTTTTTTTCTTCCTCTCTTGATTTTCTTCTCCTTGGCGCATAGGGCACTTGTGGGCTGTCCCACCATCCCACTAAGGGCTGGTGTGTCTCCCCCAAGGCCTATGGGCTTCCCCGGGGTGGGTTGCCCCCCCGGTGAACTCCCGGAACCCATTCGTCATTCCCGGTAACTCCGAAAACCTTCCGGTAATCAAATGAGGTCATCCTATATATCAATCTTCGTTTCCGGACCATTCCGGAAACCCTCGTGACGTCCGTGATCTCATCCGGAACTCCGAACAACATTCGATAACCAACCATCTAACTCAAATACACATAAAACAACGTCGAACCTTAAGTGTGCAGACCCTGCGGGTTCGAGAACTATGTAGACATGACCCGAGAGACTCCTCGGTCAATATCCAATAGCGGGACCTGGATGCCCATATTGGATCCTACATATTCTACGAAGATCTTATCATTTGAACCTCAGTGCCAAGGATTCATATAATCCTGTATGTCATTCCCTTTGTCCTTCGGTATGTTACTTGCCCGAGATTCGATCGTCAGTATCCGCATACCTATTTCAATCTCGTTTTACCGGCAAGTCTCTTTACTCGTTCCGTAATACAAGATCCCGCAACTTACACTAAGTTACATTGCTTGCAAGGCTTGTGTGTGATGTTGTATTACCGAGTGGGCCCCGAGGTACCTCTCCGTCACACGGAGTGACAAATCCCAGTCTTGATCCATACTAACTCAACTAACACCTTCGGAGATACCTGTAGAGCATCTTTATAGTCACCCAGTTATGTTGCGACGTTTGATGCACACAAAGCATTCCTCCGGTGTCAGTGAGTTATATGATCTCATGGTCATAGGAATAAATACTTGACACGCAGAAAACAGTAGCAACAAAATGACACGATCAACATGCTACGTCTATTAGTTTGGGTCTAGTCCATCACGTGATTCTCCCAATGACGTGATCCAGTTATCAAGCAACAACACCTTGTTCATAATCAGAAGACACTGACTATCATTGACCAACTGGCTAGCCAACTAGAGGCATGCTAGGGACGGTGTTTTGTCTATGTATCCACACATGTAAATGAGTCTTCATTCAATACAATTATAGCATGGATAATAAACTATTATCTTGATACAGGAATTATAATAATAACTATATTTATTATTGCCTCTAGGGCATAATTCCAACAGTCTCCCACTTGCACTAGAGTCAATAATCTAGCCCTCACGTCACCATGTGAATTACATTGTAATAAATCTAACACCCATACAGTTCTGGTGTCGATCATGTTTTGGCCGTGGAAGAGGTTTAGTTAGCGGGTCTGCTACATTCAGATCCGTGTGCACTTTGCATATATTTACGTCCTCTTCCTCGACGTAGTCGCGGATGAGGTTGAAGCGTCGTTTGATGTGTCTGGTCTTCTTGTGAAACCGTGGTTCCTTTGCTAAGGCAATGGCACCCGTGTTGTCACAGAACAAGGTTATTGGATCCAGTGCACTTGGCACCACTCCAAGATCCGTCATGAACTGCTTCATCCAGACACCCTCCTTAGCCGCCTCCGAGGCAGCCATGTACTCCGCTTCACATGTAGAATCTGCTACGACGCTTTGCTTGGAACTGCACCAGCTTACTGCACCCCCATTAAGAATAAATACGTATCCGGTTTGCGACTTAGAGTCGTCCGGATCTGTGTCAAAGCTTGCATCGACGTAACCTTTTACGGCGAGCTCTTCGTCACCTCCATATACGAGAAACATCTCCTTAGTCCTTTTCAGGTACTTCAGGATATTCTTGACCGCTGTCCAGTGATCCACTCCTGGATTACTCTGGAACCTACCTGCCATACTTATGGCCAGGCTTACATCCGGTCTAGTGCACAGCATCGCATACATGATAGAACCTATGGCTGAAGCATAGGGGACGGAGCGCATATGCTCTCTATCAGTTGCTGGGCACTGAGTCTTACTCAATCTCGTACCTTGTAAAACTGGCAAGAACCCTTTCTTGGACTATTCCATTTTGAACCTCTTCAAAACTTTATCAAGGTATGTGCTTTGTGAAAGTCCTATCAGGCGTTTTGATCTATCCCTATAGATCTTAATGCCTAGAATGTAAGCAGCTTCTCCTAGGTCCTTCATAGAGAAACTTTTATTCAAGTAACCTTTTATGCTCTCCAAAAGCTCTACGTTGTTTCCAATCAGTAATATGTCATCCACATATAATATTAGAAATGCCACAGAGCTCCCACTCACTTTCTTGTAAATACAAGATTCTCCAACCACTTGTATAAACCCAAATGCCTTGATCACCTCATCAAAGCGTTTGTTCCAACTCCGAGATGCTTGCACCAGTCCATAAATGGATCGCTGGAGCTTGCACACCTTGTTAGCATTCTTAGGATCGACAAAACCTTCGGGTTGCATCATATACAACTCTTCCTTAAGGAAACCGTTAAGGAACGCCGTTTTGACATCCATCTGCCAGATTTCATAATCGAAAAATGCAGCTATTGCTAACATGATTCTGACGGACTTAAGCATCGCCACGGGTGAGAAAGTCTCATCTTAGTCAATTCCTGGAACTTGTGAAAAACCCTTTGCCACAAGTCGAGCTTTATAAACGGTCACATTACCGTCAGCGTCCGTCTTCTTCTTAAAGATCCATTTGTTCTGAATAGCCTTGCGGCCCTCAGGTAGTATCTCCAAAGTCCACACTTTGTTCTCATACATGGATCCTATCTCGGATTTCATGGCTTCTAGCCATTTGTTGGAATCTGGGCCCACCATTGCTTCTTCATAACTTGCAGGTTCATTGTTGTCTAACAACATGATTGATAAGACGGGATTACCGTACCACTCTGGAGCAGCACGTGATCTCGTCGACCTGAGTGGTTCAACAGAAACTTGAACTGGAGTTTCATGATCATCATCATTAACTTCCTCCTCAACCGGCGTCGCAATGACAGAGGTTTCCCCTTGCCCTGCGCCACCATCCAGAGGGATGAGAGGTTCGACAACCTCGTCAAGTTCTATCTTCCTCCCACTCAATTCTCTCGAGAGAAACTCCTTCTCGAGAAAAGCTCCGTTCTTAGCAACAAACACTTTGCCCTCGGATTTGAGATAGAAGGTGTACCCAACTGTCTCTTTTGGGTAACCTATGAAGACGCACTTTTCCGCTTTGGGTTCCAGCTTTTCAGGCTGAAGCTTTTTGACATAAGCATCACATCCCCAAACTTTAAGAAACGACAACTTTGGCCTCTTGCCATACCACAGTTCGTATGGTGTCGTCTCAACGGATTTTGATGGTGCCCTATTTAAAGTGAATGCAGCTGTTTCTAATGCATAACCCCAAAATGATAACGGCAAATCAGTAAGAGACATCATAGATCGCACCATCTCTAACAAAGTACGATTACGACGTTCGGACACACCATTATGCTGTGGTGTTCCAGGCGGTGTTAACTGTGAAACAATTCCACATTGTCTTAAGTGAGCACCAAACTCGAAACTCAGATATTCACCCCCACGATCAGACCGTAGGAACTTGATCTTCTTGTTATGATGATTTTCCACTTCACTCTGAAATTGCTTGAACTTTTCAAATGTTTCAGACTTGTGCTTCATCAAGTAGACATAACCATATCTACTTAAATCGTCAGTGAAGGTGAGAAAATAACGATATCCGCCGCGTGCCTCCACGCTCATTGGACCACACACATCGGTATGTATGATTTCCAATAAGTCACTTGCACGCTCCATTGTTCCGGAGAACGGAGTCTTAGTAATCTTGCCCATCAGGCATGGTTCACACGTGTCAAGTGAATCAAAGTCAAGTGACTCGAAAGTCCATCAGCATGGAGTTTCTTCATGCGCTTTACACCAATATGACCCAAGCGGCAGTGCCACAAAAATATGGTGCTATCATTGTTTACTCTAACTCTTTTGGTCTCAATGTTATGTATATGCGTATCGCTATCAAGATTCAATATGAACAATCCTCTCACATTCGGTGCATGACCATAAAAGATGTTACTCATAGAAATAGAACAACCATTATTCTCAGACTTAAAAGAGTAACCGTCTCGCAATAAACAAGATCCAGATATAATGTTCATGCTCAACGCAGGCACTAAATAACAATGATTTAATTTCATCACTAATCCCGATGGTAGCTGAAGTGACACTGTGCCGACGGCGATTGCATCAACCTTGGAACCATTTCCTACGCGCATTGTCACTTCGTCTTTCGCCAGCCTTCGTCTATTCCGCAGTTCCTGCTTCGAGTTGCAAATATGAGCAACAGAACCGGTATCGAATACCCAGGCACTACTACGAGAGCCGGTTAAGTACACATCAATAACATGTATATCAAATATACCTAATTTTTCTTTGCCCGCCTTCTTATCTGCCAGATACTTGGGGCAGTTGCGCTTCCAGTGACCCATACCCTTGCAATAGAAACACTCCGTTTCAGGCTTAGGTCCAGCTTTGGGTTTCTTCGGTGGATTGGCAACAGGCTTGCCGCTCTTCTTCGAATTGCCCTTCTTGCCTTTGCCGTTTCTCTTGAAACTAGTGGTCTTATTCACCATCAACACTTGATGCTCTTTACGGAGTTCAGACTCTGCGACTTTCAACATCGCAAACAACTCGCCGGGAGACTTGTTCATCCCTTGCATGTTGTAGTTCAACACAAAGCCTTTGTAGCTTGGCGGCAGTGATTGAAGGATTCTGTCAGTGATAGCTTCTTGCGGGAGTTCAATCCCCAGTTCAGCTAGACGGTTTGAGTACCCAGACATTTTGAACACATGTTCACTGACAGACGAGTTTTCCTCCATCTTGCAAGCATAGAATTTATCGGAGGTCTCATACCTCTCGATCCGGGCGTTCTTCTGAAAGATAAACTCCAACTCCTGGAACATTTCAAATGCTCCATGACGCTCAAAGCGACGTTGAAGTCCCGGTTCTAAGCCATACAAGACTGCACATTGAACTATTGAGTAGTCCTCCTTACGTGCTAACCAAGCGTTCTTAACATCCTGATCAGCCGTAGCGGGTGGTTCATCTCCTAGCGCAGCATTAAGGACATAATCCTTCTTCCCAGCTTGTAAGATTAGCTTAAGATTATGAGCCCAGTCTACAAAGTTGCTTCCATCATCTTTCAACTTAGCTTTCTCTAGGAACGTATTAAAATTCAGGATGACTGTCGCGTGAGCCATGATCTACAACACAAATATATTCAAAGTGGACTTAGACTATGTTCAAGATAATTAGAGTTCAACTTAATCAAATTATATGCTAAACTCCCACTCAAAAAGTACATCTCTCTAGTCATTTGAGTGGTTCATGATCCACTTACACTATCCCAAGTCCGATCATCATGTGAGTTGAGTATAGTTTCAGTGGTAAGCATCCCTATGCTAATCATATCAACTATATGATTCATGATCGACCTTTCGGTCTCATGTGTTCCGAGGCCATGTCTGCACATGCTAGGCTCGTCAAGCTTAACCCGAGTGTTCCGCGTGCGCAACTGTTTTGCACCCGTTGTATGTGAACGTTGAGTCTATCACACCCGATCATCACGTGGTGTCTCGAAACGACGAACTGTAGCAACGGTGCACAGTCGGGGAGAACACAATTTCGTCTTGATATTTTAGTGAGAGATCACCTCATAATGCTACCGTCGTTCTAAGCAAAATAAGGTGCATAAAAGGATTAACATCACATGCAATTCATAAGTGACATGATATGGCCATCATCACGTGCTTCTTGATCTCCATCACCAAAGCACCGGCACGATCTTCTTGTCACCGGCGCCACACCATGATCATCCATCAACGTGTTGCCATCGGGGTTGTCGTGCTACTTATGCTATTACTACTAAAGCTACATCCTAGCAAAATAGTAAACGCATCTGCAAGCAAAAACGTTAGTATAAAGACAACCCTATGGCTCCTGCCGGTTGCTGTACCATCGACGTGCAAGTCGATATTTCTATTACAACATGATCATCTCATACATCCAATATATCACATCACATCCTTGGCCATATCACATCACAATCACACCCTGCAAAAACAAGTTCGACGTCCTCTAATTTTATTGTTGCATGTTTTACGTGGTGACCAAGGGTATCTAGTAGGATCGCATCTTACTTACGCAAACACCACAACGGAGATATATGAGTTGCTATTTAACCTCATCCAAGGACCTCCTCGGTCAAATCCGATTCAACTAAAGTTGGAGAAACCGACACTTGCCAGTCATCTTTGAGCAAAGGGGGTTACTCGTAACGATGAAACCAGTCTCTCGTAAGCGTACGAGTAATGTCGGTCCAAGCCGCTTCAATCCAACAATACCGTGGAATCAAGAAAAGACTAAGGAGGGCAGCAAAACGCGCATCACCGGCCATAAAAACTTTTGTGTTCTACTCGAGAAGACATCTACGCATGAACCTAGCTCATGATGCCACTGTTGGGGAACGTCGCATGGGAAACAAAAAATTTCCTACGCGCACGAAGACCTATCATGGTGATGTCCATCTACGAGAGGGGATGAGTGATCTACGTACCCTTGTAGACCGTACAGCAGAAGCGTTAGAGAACGCAGTTCATGTAGTGGAACGTCCTCACGTCCCTCGATCCGCCCCGCGAACAATCCCGCGATCAGTCCCACGATCTAGTACCGAACGGACGGCACCTCCGCGTTCAGCACACGTACAGCTCGACGATGATCTCGGCCTTCTTGATCCAGCAAGAGAGACGGAGAGGTATAAGAGTTCTCCGGCAGCGTGACGGCGCTCCGGAGGTTGGTGATGACCTTGTCTCAGCAGGGCTCCGCCCGAGCTCCGCAGAAACGCGATCTAGAGGAAAAACCGTGGAGGTATGTGGTCGGGCTGCCGTGGAAAAGTCGTCTCAAATCAGCCCTAAAACCTCCGTATATATAGGTGGGAGGGAGGGGGCCTTGCCTTGGGGCTCAAGGAGCCCCAAGGGGGTCGGCCGAGTCCAAGGGGGAGGACTCTCCCCCCCAAACCGAGTTGGACTAGGTTTGGTGGGAGGGAGTCCCCCTTCCTTCCCACCTCCTCCTTTTTTTTTCTTCCTCTCTTGATTTTCTTCTCCTTGGCGCATAGGGAACTTGTGGGCTGTCCCACCAGCCCACTAAGGGCTGGTGTGTCTCCCCCAAGGCCTATGGGCTTCCCCGGGGTGGGTTGCCCCCCCGGTGAACTCCCAGAACCCATTTGTCATTCCCGGTACATTCCCGGTAACTCCGAAAACCTTCCGGTAATCAAATGAGGTCATCCTATATATCAATCTTCGTTTCCGGACCATTCCGGAAACCCTCGTGACGTCCGTGATCTCATCCCGGACTCCGAACAACATTCGGTAACCAACCATATAACTCAAATACACATAAAACAACGTCGAACCTTAAGTGTGCAGACCCTGCGGGTTTGAGAACTATGTAGACATGACCCGAGAGATTCCTCGGTCAATATCCAATAGCGGGACCTGGATGCCCATATTGGATCCTACATATTCTACGAAGATCTTATCGTTTGAACCTCAGTGCCAAGGATTCATATAATCCCGTATGTCATTCCCTTTGTCCTTCGGTATGTTACTTGCCCGAGATTCGATCGTCAGTATCCGCATACCTATTTCAATCTCGTTTTACCGGCAAGTCTCTTTACTCGTTCCGTAATACAAGATCCCGCAACTTACACTAAGTTACATTGCTTGCAAGGCTTGTGTGTGATGTTGTATTACCGAGTGGGCCCCGAGATACCTCTCCGTCACACGGAGTGACAAATCCCAGTCTTGATCCATACTAACTCAACTAACACCTTCGGAGATACCTGTAGAGCATCTTTATAGTCACCCAGTTACGTTGGGACGTTTGATACACACAAAGCATTCCTCCGGTGTCAGTGAGTTATATGATCTCATGGTCATAGGAATAAATACTTGACACGCAGAAAACAGTAGCAACAAAATGACACGATCAACATGCTACGTCTATTAGTTTGGGTCTAGTCCATCACATGATTCTCCCAATGACGTGATCCAGTTATCAAGCAACAACACCTTGTTCATAATCAGAAGACACTGACTATCATTGACCAACTGGCTAGCCAACTAGAGGCATGCTAGGGACGGTGTTTTGTCTATGTATCCACACATGTAAATGAGTCTTCATTCAATACAATTGTAGCATGGATAATAAACTATTATCTTGATACAGGAATTATAATAATAACTATATTTATTATTGCCTCTAGGGCATAATTCCAACAGTCTCGGCTATCGTCCATGCTACCTAAGGCTTCCTATAGTCAGGATGGCTCTGATACCAGCTCTGTGGGGACCCCGACTTATGAGTCGAGATCGCCGAATGAACGTGCTTAGTGATCCCAGAGATCATACAGGTCTGGGCAGGCAGACAAGCGGACAGAAAGCAAGTGAGAGAAAAGGGCGAACGAAAAAGCAAACCAAGAAAAGGGCAAATCTTTTTGTAAATTTTTGTTTTTCAGAAGTGGGGGAGAGGAAAACGAGAGGCAAAAAAGTAAATGCAAGAGATGATTTTGCGACACTTACTTGGATGAGTTCTTGACTTGATCCTCCCTGGCAACGGCGCCAGAAATTCTTCTTGCTACTTCTCAAACAACAACGCCAAAAATTGACACGTTGACGGAGAATTGCTTGCGTGGGTTTTTCCCTTGAAGAGGAAAGGGTGATGCAGCACAGGAGCAGTAAGTATTTCCCTCAGTTTGAGAACCAAGGTATCAATCCAGTAGGAGAATCTCGTCAAGTCCAGAGTACCTGCGCAAACACAAAAGAGCTTGCACCCAACGCTATAAAGGGGTTGTCAATCCCTTCAAGATTGATTGCAAAGTGAGATTTGACGGCGGAAAGTGCAACGAAGTAAAATAGTAAGGCTAAAAATCTGGTGTGGAGTAGACCCGAGGGCCATAGTGTTCACTAGAGGCTTCTCTCAAAACAGCAAATATTACGGTGGGTGAACAAATTACCGTCGAGCAATTGATAGAACCGCGCAAAGTCATGACGATATCTAAGGCAATGATCATACATATAGGCATCACGTCCGAGAAGAGTAGACCGATACTTTCTGCATCTACTACTATTAATCCACACATCGACCGCTATCCAACATGCATCTAGTGTATTGAGTTCATGACGAACAGAGTAACGCCTTAAGCAAGATGACATGATGTAGAGGGATAATCTCAAACCAATGATGAAAACCCCATCTTTTTACCCTTGATGGAAACAACACGATGCGGGCCTCGCTACCCCTTCTGTCACTGGGTGAGGTCACCGCACGGTATGAACCCAAAACCAAGCACTTCTCCCATTGCAAGAATCATAGATCAAGCTGGCCAAACAAAACCCACAACTCGAAGAGAATTACAAGGATATGAAATCATGCATATAAGAGACCAGAAGAAACTCAAATAAGATTCATAGATAATCTGATCATAAATCCACAATTCAATGGATCTCGACAAACACACCGCAAAAGAAGATTACATCGGATAGATCTCCATGAAGAACATGGAGAACTTTGTATTGAAGATCCAAGAGAGAGAAGAAGCCATCTAGCTACTAGCTATGGACCCGTAGGTCTATGGTGAACTACTCACGCATTATCGGAGAGGTCATGGTGTTGATGAAGAAGCCCTCCATATCTGAATCCCCCTCCGACAGGGCACCAGAACGTGCCCCAGATGGGATCTTTCGGAGACAGAAGCTTGCGGCGCTGGAAAAGTACTTTCGATGATCTCCTATTTTTTTTCTGGAATTTTGGGGAATATATAGGTGAAAGACCTAGGGGAGAGGTGGCCCAGGGAGCCCACAAGCCTCGGAGCCACCTTCCCCCTGGCCGCGGCTAGGGGGCTTGTGGGGTCCCTGGTGGCCCCCTGCCCTGGTTCTCAGGTTCCCGATCTTCTTGTGTTTCGGAAAAAATCTTTTTGGAAGTTTCGTTCCATTTGGACTCCGTTTAAAATCCTCCTCTGAAAAGGGTCAAAAACACGGAAAAACAGGAACTGACACTTGGCACTGAGTTAATAAGTTAGTCCCAAAAAAGATATAAAAGGCATACAAAACATCCAAAATTTGACAAGATAATAGCATGAAACCATCAAAAATTATAGATACGTTGGAGACGTATCAGGTAGCCTTTGTAAACTGCATCTCCTTCAAGACGAATGTGCTTCATCATGTCCTTCAAGATTTTTGGGTAATCATGATCACTAGTCAAGGTCATGATCGTTTCTGGGCCCTTAAGGAAGGACTCGTAGAGGGTTGCCATCTGCATGTGTCAGAAAATGGGTACTCCGAGGAATGTATGTGTCTCCTTGGTATGCATGGTACATTCCTACTCATTGGATCCTGTGGGTTTACCGATTACTACCACTCTTAAAATGAAATATACTCATGCGTGCATAGACCATATTTTCTCATATCCTCATAAATGTTCAGAGATCTTTGTTCGTAGAGAAACAATGCATACAGTTTCAACATAGGCAATCATGACACAATAAATTTTATTGATTCATGAAGTTATTACATCCTCAAAGACTTCCGTTACAAAATTTAACTCCATAAACTCATGATAACAAGAGGGCCTCATGTTACACTTATTGCCATTATCAAAACTTAACTACTCCATTTTAGCTTTCTTCCCATGTGGACAATTACTAGCATAATGTCCTGCTTCCTTGCAATGAAAACAAATGAGTTCCGACAAGTCTCAGGGCTTCTTGGATTTGGCTATTACTCCTTGGTTTTCCTGCTTCCTTTTTGGGCACATATTTTTGTAGTGGCCAAATTCCATACACTTGAAACATCTGATATGACTCAGCTCTTTATGTGTAGGGATTTGACTCTGGCTGGTGTACTTTCTCTTCTTTCCGGACTCATTCGTTCTGGCCAGTTCTTCCATTTCATGTGGATCAAAGTCTACTTTTTTCGTCGGGAAGTTTCCCACATATTTATGGCTTTCCTTCATGCAATCCTTTGAGAAATGTCCTTCTTCTCCACATGAGTAACATGCATTGGAGAAAAATTTAGTTAGGCCTTGTCCATCACGGTCTTCTATATTTTCCTTCATCACAGGTTCTTCTAAAATCTTCTTCTTGAGTGTTTCCTTCATTGCTTCTTTTTTCTACTTGACAACTTGTTGCACCTTGGGGTAAATGTAACACTGGGCTGGGTAGTGGGTGGTTCCTTCACACAAGAAACAAGTCATCTGACCAGTTGGGCATTCCTCTGATGAGTGATTTTCTTCACAATGAGGGCATTCATCATTGTGTTCTTCCTGGGTGTGTCCTATTTCTCCATAGATCTTGCATGCACAAGGCTTCTTCATCGGATTATCATAGCTCTTCTGAATGAGACGGGATCTTAACAGAGTCTTCTTGAATTTGTCCCAAGTTTCTGCTCCACTAAATCCTTGTATGGCATGATGCATTTTCCACCAAATAGCAGCACTTTGGGTAAAGTACTGAAGAGCGTGTGCCACCTCATATTTCCTTGAAATCAAATTGCTCCCGAAGTGGTTCTCCATGTTCTGAATCCATATTTCAGCCTCCAGCTGGGTCATTGGTCCAGAGATTACAAGTCCAGCTTCATACGCCATCTATTGGGTCCAAGGTTTTTGGGATGGGATGGGTAAGAGAGAGAGGGAAGGAGGGAGAGACACACAATACAAACAATATTTTTGAGAATAGGTTTTATTTGTGGCTGTCGAAAAACACACACAAATGACGGCTCACAAATCATCGTATCTAACGTGGGTATATAATAGGGGTTTGGACTTCTAATGGCCATATAAATATTGGAACGCTTCGGGGTCTTTGGATTTCTTCGGGTCTTCAGAGTCTTCATTTGGTGCAGCTTCAATTCTCCAAATGCATGGTGAAGTCCTCTTTACTTTGAAGTAGAACTCAGTTGATCCTTCATGTGGTCAAAGGGGAAAGGGTATTGTCTAACTATTTGAGGTGAGAGAGAACATTTGATGAAATCAGAAGTGAAGATAAGTAAAGGATGTTCTTGGAAATAAATATTTAGAGAGATCCTTTCCTAAGGGATTTCCAGTTTCTAGGGTCACGTCCTACAGTCAACATGTGCTCTGATACCATATCTGTAGCGACCCGACTCAAAAAGAGTCAAGCCTTTGTGTATCTGTGCCATCCCTGGATCAATATGCTGGCACACACAGTACATCAATGTATATATCAAAGTGCAATCACATGTAAATAACGTAAAACTGATATATACCTCAAAATCTCAGCGGAAACAGTCAAGGGGAGTGGAGTCCCAATAAACACCAACGGCAAGTTGAGTGACCATAACCCTGAATCGTACTCTTACTCATCGAAGAAATGTATCTGCAACATAAGACGTTGCAGCCGTGTAGGTCAGCATATTGAATATGCCGGCAAGTCACAAAAGAGAGGGGTGAAATTATCATCTATACTATATGCATATATGGCAGGTGGGGCTGTAGTTTAAGTTTTGCGTAAAGAAAATTTTCCTACAACAAGAGAGAGGGTAAAATCAAAATTACTACATTGTTGGTTGTTAATGAGATGGTTCCACCAACCAATTCTCATACCCAAGTTGTCAATAATACCCACATCATTAATATTATTTGTGTTGACAATTCTAGATAATTTCAGTTCCTTCGGCTCAAGTCGTCCATCACCATGGACACGGCTAATCGATTAGGTTTGGGTACTCTGCAGAGTTTTGCACACGTTCCCCACAAGATTTCATCGCCTCCGTTGAATGTGCTCGCACTACAGAGTGTTTGTGGACCGGATGATCAAAGCACGGTCTTTCAACGGGTTCCTCTGAGCCTCTGTCGGTGCCCATCCAATCCTACCATTCTTCTAAATCTCGTAGCACCGCCCGTCCAGAGTCGCCGCGTTGTCCAACCAAGCCAGAGCCCATAATGACTTGTGGCTGTGCAGGTAAGCCTTGGGTCTTGAAGCATCCATCCATCTCTTCGTGCCTGGGTGAAGCTTTCCGCAAGATGTCATGGCCCTTCTCCATGCATCCCGGGTCCTCCGCTGGTTTATCCCAGGGGGCCCATCAAAACCGTCCTTCACCCACAGGTATATTGCATCACAAGGTCTCGAAAGTCTTGACATATCCAGTCTTGATTATTAAATTTTTCCCACAACACTCGTGATAGACTCTCAACCAAAACCCCGTCTACTTAAGCATAGCAAAATAACATGTATCGTCCCGGGCCAAGTAACAAGGGTGATGGGTGCCTACCACATGATACTACATCAAGAACCAAATTTTCGAGTTCCTACTTAGCATGCAATAGGTGAAGAAAGGTTGATCTACAATGCATATAAAACATAGGAAATATGATCAACGTGACTTGCCTTGTTGACGATTGTCAAACTCGAACACTTCTAGATAACAAGCTTCGCACTCCGGGTGATCTATCGACACGACCAAATTCACACAATAAGCACCACAATGACAAGTAATCAAAATAAAACCACAAACAAGAATAGCTATAACATGTGAGATGAAAAATTGTCTTTCGTGAACCAAAACAGAATCTGTTTTGTTGAAAACCCCAAGATAAAATATCTTAAAAATTCTACAATAAAACCTAGTGATAACTAAGATCACTAGTGATCAGTAGCACAAAGAATTAATTAAAAAGCTATTTTTAAACTCTTGGTATAAGCAAAACAAGATTTAAATCAAATCGGTTCTAACTCAAATTTTATAAATTCAAACATAGTCAAATTATATATTTTCGTAAACTACAAGAAATTTGTGATCTAATGCGAATGTAATAGCTTTAATTGTATTTGTAGACTAAAAGTTATTAAGAAAACGAAAACAGCACTATTTCTGTTACAGATTTAAATAGAAAAAGAAACGATGACGTGGCACGCTCTGATTGGCTGAATCCGTGCGCTGCTAGAGCTAAAGTAACAAACGTCTGATATGTAAGAAAACGTTTTGGATAACTTAACAGGTTGACTAGTTCTTTAAAAAAACAAAGGGGCAAGTTCCTCTAATTCTACACCGTTGGATCTAGATCTAAAGGTAAAAAAAGAAAAAAAAAAGAAAAAAGAGAGGTGAGGAGAACCTCACCGTGGCTGGGCAGGGAACTCCGGCGACGGTAGCGTGAGGCAGGGGTGGTGGTGGCGCTCGGGGTTGGGGAGGGATGGGGTGCGGCCGGGGTGAGGGGGTAGGGGTGGTGCGACACGGGAGTGGGGTGGCGCCGGTGGTTCGAGGGGGCGCTGGAGGGGCTCCCTCGCGACGGCGAGAGCTCCTGTAGGGGCCGGCTCCGGCGCTCTTGCACGGGGCGTGGAGGCGGCGGAATGGGGCGGTGGCGAGGGGAATGGAAGGAGGAGGGGCGGGGCTTTATATAGAGGGGCTGGGAGGCGTCGGGAAGGAAGGGAGAGAGAGAGACCGGGAAGGTGAGGATCTTGGTTTCCTCAGCCATGGAAGGTGCGTGAGAACGGAGTGACGAGAGGAAGGAGAAGATCTTTGTCGGGCCAGATCGGAATCTCATTAATGGGCCACGAATTTTTTGCTTTTAAACGAGATTTTTTCCTTTTTTTTTTCAAAAACAGGAAACTAAAACGATAAAAAGGAAATAAAATATACTCGGAATATAGGGTTATTATATATTAAAATTATCATAAAAATAAACTCTATAAGATGGACAGTTTTCCACGGCCAAAATAAAAACTTCAGAAAAAATTATTTTCACAAAATTGCCTAAATGATTTATTTTCTTTTTGCAAATACTTTTCAAATAAACCTTGGGTTTTATGGTTCAAATATTTCAAAGAAATACCCCTGGTTTTGGAGGGTCATGTTCCTTCACTCTTTCTTGCTTGGCAAGATATTATTCCCGAAATTTCGTGAGCGAAGAAAATTCTTGAGCCAAAATAAATTGCAAAGCAAAAATCGAAGGAAATTCAAATGCCACCTTGATTCAAGTTCTTTATAGTTGAAGAAGTCATGTTATCTTCTCTCACGGATTTTTAAACAGAGGAATTTGAACTCCGAGGAAAAAGGGGAAAGTCATTTTATTCCCTCTCATTCAAAAGTTTTTTTATTAAAAAAGTTTCAAACTTCACTCAAGTTTTAATCATTCAAACAAACAAACAATCAATCTAATAGTTATATTAACATTCCAAAATTTGGGATGTTACTGTTCTCCGATGGGTATGCAGCGAATCTAAAGAGGGGAGCGAGTCTTGAAAAATAAAAAAATCTTTGGTCTCAAGAGTCATGATTGGCACATATGGCTTGAGCGGGTAATGCTGATGATGTTACGTGGCTTTATTCCTTAGGATGAATGGCTAGTACTGGCGGAGCTGAGCTATTTCTTTCGTGTTCTTTGTGCGAAAGAATTGTCGCTTGGCGTAGTAGATGACATGGAGGAGTTTGCACCGGAGTTGCCGTGCAAGTTAGAGAAGATCTTTCGACTGGGCTTCTTTAATCCAATGCAACATTTGATTTTACATCTACCGACCGAGGCAAGATTGTGTGGGCCCGTGCAAAATAGTTGGTGCTATGCAACTGAGAGGATGCACAAGACGCTTCGAGCTAAATGTAAAAATAAGCGTAGAATTGAAGCATCGATGGCTGAGGCATTCATTACCGAGGAGGTGGCAAACTTTGTGACAGCACACTACGAAGCCAAAAAAAATAATTTGCATAATCCGAAGCCTCGGTACAATGATGCAGACCCTAAAAAAGGTGGATCCAACCTCAGCCTATTGAAAGGGAAGCTCACACCAGCCGGTGCTTCGAAACCAATAACGTTGAATGTCGAAGAATGGCGAAACATTTCATTGTATATCTTCAACAAACTAACAGAAGTGCGGCCGTACATCGAGTAAGTTCTCGGAACATTTTTTCGTAACTTCTAATTCCTTTGAAGTGCTCTTATTCCCGGATATTTCATACAACCGATACGTCGCCAAATTCGCGGATGGAGCGTGATCCAAAATGATTCCGTCGAAGAGTATGAGCTTCTGGCAAAGCATGGAGGCGGCTATCCCGGTTTCATCTCTTGGTTCAAACAAATGGTAATTATCAATAACGGACCATTTCATTTCTTGGTCTAACTTTCAGCTAATGCAACAATCGTTTCATATTAAACTTGTAGGTTAATTCAGAGTCTATGGACGCCGAATTGAGACAAGCCGCTAATGGTTTTGACTATAAGGTCCGTTCATTTGAGAAATACAACATCAACGGGTATCTCTTTCATACCTTTGGCAAAGCGCTATCTATGCCCGACCGGAAATCTACAAATTGTTGTGTCTCTACTATTGGCGAAGGTGGTATCGAGTATTATGGAAGAGTTGAAGCAATTTATGAACTTCAATTCTATGGTGAAAACCCACCGAACGTCGTAGTCTTCAAATGTTATTGGTTCCAGCCGAAGGAGGCTAGAAGGACTCATGAACATATAGAACTAGTCGAAATCAATCCAAACACCCATTTAGATGTTCCCGATGTCTATATTACGGCTCAACAGGCGACCCAAGTTTTCTATCTACCGTGGGCATGCCAAACTGATAAGAATCTGGAAGGTTGGTATGTTGTTTATGAAGTGCCGCCACATGTTAGACCACCTCCCCCAAATGAACAGGATTATGAACCTCACATTAACCCAGACACATATGATGGAGAATTCTTCTAAGAAACACGTCTTTCCAAGAAACGTTTCAAGATCTGTCGTGCTTCACCCCAGAACACAGAAGTAGACAGCGACAATGAATCCGACTTCACCCCTGAGCCGGAACCAACAGAGTTGGAACTAGAAGAGGTTACTGATGCGGATGACCTGTTAATGCTTGACCGATTACAGAAAGGCCTTCCACAACTTCATGCCGTTGAACCCGATGAGCACGTCATTCATGAAGGCATGCGTGATAGTGATGATGATGATGCATTTATTGATGATGATTATTAGTTTGTATGATTCCCAACTTAAATTATATATGTACATATTTTATTCATGTCAGTTATTCAATTTTTTTATGTTGTACTAATTTCTTGTAATCTTTATCATGGCAGGTCAGCAGGTGTTGAAAGATGGTGGGCGCGGGTCCAGATCGCTCGACAGGTTCTTCTTCGGCGGCCCACACGAGGGGTGGTACTTCCCTTCCACCCCTATCTCTCCGTAGAACCTTGGCAGACAGTCTGACGACACCACCCGCGGGTGCTTCTTCGTCGGCGGCTTTGCCCACTGGGAGAGGTGCTGGTCGGGTAGGGAAGAAGGGGAAGGGTACAGGGAGAGGTGGTGGCTGCGGAAGAGGTAGGCGAACTGTTGCGCCGTCCTTGCCACCACCACCAGCTCATTCACCGAGCAGAAGACTACTATGGTGGACCCGTTTGCGAAGGAGGCTACGGGGACTCCGGTCCAGGAGCCTCGGGTGGACGGGCATTCGGCCCATGAGACTCCGGTCCAGGATCAGCCTCGGGTCGAGGTGCCTTCGGCCCACGAGACTCCGATTCCTGAGGCTACGTCCCAGGAGACTCCTGCCACACATGCTTCGGCCGACGTGGAGACGTCCGGATGGGGTGCCTAGCCGGATCGGACCGAGGTGACGAATTGAACCGAGGGTCCGGGTCGCTGTTCTGTTGATGGCAGGGATGAGTCTACGGATAGTGAGGGCGACGTGCAGGTGGACGGGACCACCGTGTACAAGCGTGGTAGTACACGTCTCCCGGTCACGTCGGCTACCCGCGAGAAGAGGCCGGTGATTAAGCTTGAAGGGGATAGGTAAGTAAATTACTCTTTTTTTAGCTTGTGCCTTCAAGTTTATTCAAATATCTAATGCGTTGACCTTATCATACTGTAGGGGATGGAAACACCCTGGTGGAGTCCGCAAGCCGAACAACATCCTCGGTGTGCTTTTCCGGACAAATTTCCCGGGGTTTGTCATGTTGCCTGGTGAGGGTCAGGTTCCTACACTAGGATTTACCTGGGAGCACTACCACGCTGCGCAGGCCCCGCCGGAGGAGATTATAGATGGTGTCTTGTGCCACATGAGGGCCGAGATGGTGATCAACAACTTTTGGGTAAATTAATCCTTTGACACAATCTAAAATTAACAATATAGCTAATTATTATACTAATCGGTGTTGTCTCGTTTGATTGCATACCTTCTATAGGTGTGAGGAGGGATATGAGGAGGAGACGACCAAGGTTATCGAGGACGAGTGTAGGCGGTTATTACAGAACTTATGCCACGAGGCTCGGCCGCATGCCATTCGAGACTACTATGCCACGCGTGGTATTAAGAAGCAGAAGAAGAAGTGGCGCGGAAAGTATCTGAAGAAGGAGCAGTACATGAAGGTAATTACCTATTCTTAAGGCCTTGTACGTAGTTTTCTTGATTTGATTCATAGGCGTAGCGCTCAAAATTCTTTCTAATAACTTATAGGTGCCCCCGAGATGGTGTGCGGATAAGATGGATTGTTGGTAGGCGTTGGTGGATGAGTGGTGCACAGGCAACTGGTGAGCCGTCCACGACAATGTGAAGGATCGACGTAACCAAATGGTTGGTGTGACACACCATCAAGGAAGCGCCAACTTACTTTAGTTTAGACGAAACTAGGTATGTGGTTTGCTTCATGATTCATGCAATTCATTCTTCATGCTAGCTTGAGCCCCTTACTAATACTTTGTTCCTCTCTTTTAGGCGCATCACAATAAGACGGAGATGTCAAAGTTGTACGACCTTTATGGCATGGCCCATACCGCCTCGTACAAGAAGGCGAAGGCATTCTCTAAGTCTGACCTGGATGATGCAAATAACTTCACCAACATCTCATCCCACCACAAGCTCGTGAAATACATGGACATGGGGAAGGCTTGGAAAGGGGAGGACCTTAACCCGAGCCAGGAACCTTTGAATCCAGAGTTGGTGATGATATCTGGTGGCGGGAGGCCCCATGGATCAATAGCCATTGGAGATGGGATAATACGTTGTCCACTCACTCTCCCAGAGATCAAGGCGCGCCAGTCGAGCTCCTATCCTGAGATAACTCCTCGTCCACGACCAATCGATCTTGCCATCGAGGTTAGTTGTATGGACTCAGGAAACTTTCATCCATTTCATTGTGTGTGTGGCCATCGATCAATACTGTGGTAACGAGGAATGGTGTTGCAGGTTGCTCTTCAGAAAGAGAGAGCGCCAAACCAGACTGCTCTTGAGAAAGAGAGATTGGCAAGCCAGGCTGCTCTTCAGGATGCTCTCGAGGAGAGGGACCGGACCACGACTCGGTTGATTGAGGAGGGGAGGGCCCGGAATGAGGCGGCTCACCTGGCCATGTACGAGCTTATTGTGGTAAGTTTCTTTTTTACATTATCCAAATCATGTGTGTAATGTATGTTTCATTACTAACTAATACGACTGGCTCTTCAAAACAGAATGTGCAGTCTATGTGCGAGAAGACCGGTCAAGCCCCTCCGTCGATGCCCGTCTTCTCTGTGATTGGCACGGTGAGTTTCATTTAAATGGTCATTATAAACTAGTATTAACAATTGAGTGTCATCATGCTAACTGAGAAATTGCAATATATCTTTTCTAGAGAATAACTCCCGAGAGGCATCGCACGACCCTTCTCGAGGGCAACCGTCTCCAAACGAAGCCGACACGAGCAAACACGGTGTTTCTCCTCCATGATGACCACTGTGGTAAGTTTTCTCCAAAATGACATAATAAGCTCCTAGTTTATTTCTACTAGGAACATGGTTAGTGAAACCACTAGTTTCATAACTTAGCTAATTTAGTTCCAAAATGGTTAGTGAAACCACTAGTTTCATCATAAGCTCCTACTTGATTTCTACTTAGCTTGTTTTCCTCTAGAATGACATATTTAGCCCATTTAGCTCCAAAAATACATACTTAGCTAATTTAGCTCCAAGAAGAGGATAAGAGGAGAAATGAAAAGAAGGAATAATAAGAATAAGAGAAGAAGAAGAGAAGGAGAAGGAGAAGAAGAAGATAAGAAGGAGAAGGAGCCCTCCTTCTTGTCCTTCTTCTTCTATCCTCCTTCTCCTTCTTCTTCTCCTTCTTCTTATCTTCTTCTTCTTTCTTCTTTTCTTCTTCTTCTCCTCCTCCTTGTCCTTGTCCTTCTTTTTTTTCTTCTCCTTCTTCTCTTCTTGCTTCTTCTCTTTCTTCTTCAATTTAGCTTATTTTCCCCAACAAAGACATACTTAGCTAATTATCCTCCAAAATGACATAATTAGCTTAGTTAGGTCAAAACATCATAAGAACCTTGGTTAGATCATTAGAATGACTAATTGATCTCCTAAAGGACATAATAAGCTCAAAATGGCATAAGAACACTGGTTAGCTCATTAACATTATATACTTAGCTTGTTTTCCTCTAGAATGACATAATTAGCCCATTTAGCTCCAAAAATACATACTTAGCTAATTTAGCTCCAAGAAGAGGAGAAGAGGAGAAATGAAATAAGGAAGAATAAGAAGAAGAAAAATAGATGAAGAAGAGAAGGATAAGGAGGAGGAGAAGAAGAAGGCGGAGAAGAAGAAGAGAAGAAGGAGAAGGAGGAGAAGGAGGAGAAGAAGCCCTCCTTCTTCTCCTTCTTATTCTCTCCTCCTTATTCTACTTTTCTCCTCCTCCTTATTCTATTCTTATTTTTTTGTACTTTTCTTCTTGTTCTGCTCCTCCTTGTCCTTCTCCTTCTTTCTTTTCTTCTCCTTCTACTCTTCTTACTTCTTCTCTTTCTTCTTCAATTTAGCTTATTTTCCCCAACAAAGACATACTTAGGTAATTATCCTCCAAAATGACATAATTAGCTTAGTTAGGTAAAAACATCATAAGAACCTTGGTTAGCTCATTAAAATGACTAATTAAGCTCCTAAAAGACATAATAAGCTCAAAATGGCATAAGAACCTTGGTTAGCTCATTAATATTATATACTTCGCTTGTTTTCCTCTAGAATGACAAAATTAGCCCATTAAGCTCCAAAAATACATACTTAGCGAATTTAGCTCCAAGAAGAGGAGAAGAGGAGAAATGAAAAGAAGGAAGAAGAAGAATAAGAAGAGAAGGAGAAGGAGAAGAGGAAGAAGGAGGAGTATAATAAGAAGAGAAGAAGGAGAAGGAGGAGAAGGAGGAGAAGAAGGAGAAGGAGCCCTACTTCTTCTCCTTCTTCTTCTCTCCTCCTTCTTCTCCTTCTTCTTCTCTTCTTCTCTTCTTCTATTTTTTTATTATTTTCTTCTTCTTCTCCTCCTCCTTCTCATTCTTCTTATTCTTCTCCTTCTTCTCTTCTTGCTTCTTCTCTTTCTTCTTCAATTTAGCTTATTTTCCCCAACAAAGACATACATAGCTAATTATCCTCCAAAATGACATAATTAGCTTAGTTAGGTAAAACCATCATAAGAACCTTGGTTATCTCATTAAAATGACTAATTAAGATCCTAAAAGACATAATAAGCTCAAAATGGCATAAGAACCTTGGTTAGCTCATTAATAATATATACTTAGCTTGTTTTCCTCTAGGATGACATAATTAGCCCATTAAGCTCCAAAAATACATACTTATCTAATATACCTCCAAGAATAGGAGAAGAGGATCAATGAAAAGAAGTAAGAAGAACAAGAAAAAGAGAAGAAGAAGAGAAGGAGAATGAGAAGAAGAAGGAGGACGCGGAGAAGAAGAAGAGAAGAAGGAGAAGGAGGAGAAGGAGGAGAAGAAGGAGAAGGAGCCCTCCTTCTTCTCTTTCTTCTTCTCATTATTCTCTCCTCCTTATTCTACTTCTTCTCCTCATTATTCTTCTCTTCTTATTTTTTACTTCTTTTCTTATTCTCCTCCTCCTCCTCCTCTTCCTTCATCTTTTTCTTCTCCTTCTACTCTTCTTGCTTCTTCTCTTTCTTCTTCAATTTAGCTTATTTTTCCCAACAATGACATACTTAGGTAATTATCCTCCAAAATGACATAATTAGCTTAGTTAGGTGAAAACATCATAAGAACC
Organism: Hordeum vulgare subsp. vulgare; assembly: GCF_904849725.1. NCBI lineage: Eukaryota > Viridiplantae > Streptophyta > Magnoliopsida > Poales > Poaceae > Hordeum > Hordeum vulgare. The sequence continues at coordinate 260,255,010 of NC_058518.1, read as the reverse complement.
TTGGTTAGCTCATTAAAATGAATAATTAAGCTCCTAAAAGACATAATAAGCTCAAAATGTCATAAGAACCTTGGTTACCTCATTAATATTATATACTTAGCTTGTTTTCCTCTAGAATGACATAATTAGCCCATTAAGCTCCAAAATACATACTTAATAATTTAGCTCCAAGAAGAGGAGAAGAGGAGAAACGAAAAGAAGGAAGAAGAAGAAGAAGAAGAGAAGAAGAAGAGAAGGAGAAGGAGAAGAATAAGAAGGAGGAGGAGAAGAAGAAGAGAAGAAGGAGAAGGAGGAGAAGAAGCAGAAGCAACCCTCCTTCTTCTCCTTCTTCTTCTCTCCTCCTTCTCCTTCTTCTTCTCTTCTTCGTTTCTTCTTTTTTTCCTTCTTTTTTTTCTTCTTTTCTTCTTATTCTCCTCCTCCTTCTCCTTCTCCTTGTTCTTTTTCTTCTCCTTCTTCTCTTCTTGCTTCTTCTCTTTCTTCTTCAATTTAGCTTATTTTCCCCAACAAAGACATACTTAGATAATTATCCTCCAAAATGACACAATTAGATTAGTTAGGTAAAAACATCATAAGAACCTTGGTTATATCATTAAAATGACTAATTATGCTCCTACAAGACATAATAGGCTCAAATTGGCATAAGAACCTTGGTTAGCTCATTAATATTATATACATAGCTTGTTTTCCTCTAGAATGACATAATTAGCCCATTCAGGTCCAAAAATACATACTTAGTTAATTTTCCTCCAAGAAGGAAGAAGAAGAAGAAAAAGAGAAGAAGAAGAGAAGAAGAAGAAGAAGGAGGAGGAGAAGAAGAAGAAAAAGAAGGAGAAGGAGGAGAAGAAGGAGAGGGAGACCTCCTTCTTCTGCTTCTTCTTATCCTTCTTGTTCTCTCCTCCTTCTTCTCCTTCTTCTTCTCCTTCTTTTTATCTTCTTCTTTTATTCTTCTTTTCTTATTCTTATCCTCCTCCTCCAACTTCTCCTTCTTATTTTTATTCTCCTTCTTCTCTTCTTTCTTCTTCTCTTTCTTCCTCAATTTAGTTTATTTTCCCCAACAAAGACATACTTAGCTAATTATCCTTCAAAAATGACAAAATTAGCTTAGTTAGGTAAAAACATCATAAGAACCTTAGTTAGCTCATTAAAAGGAATAATTAATCTTGTTTTCCTTGGTTAGCTCATTAATATTATATACTTAGCTTGTTTTCCTCTAGAATGACATAATTGGCCCATTAAGCTCCAGAAATACATACTTAGCTAATTTCGCTCCAAACAAAGGAGAAGAGGAGAAATGAAAAGAACGAAGAAGAAAATGAATAAGAAGGGAAGAAGAAGAGAAGAAGAAGAGAAGGATAAGGAGAAGAAGAAGGAGGAGGAGGAGAAGAAGAGAAGAAGGAGAAGGAGGAGCAGAAGGAGAAGGACCCGTGCTTCTTCTCCTTCTTCTTCTCTCCTCCTTCTTCTCCTTCTTCTTCTCTTCTTATTTTCTTCTTATTTTCTTGTTATTTTTTTCTTCTTCTCCTCCTCCTTCTCCTTATCCTTCTTCTTTTTCTTCTCCTTCTTCTCTTCTTGCTTCTTCTCTTTCTTCTTCAATTTAGCTTATTTTCCCCAACAAAGACATACTTAGATAATTATCCTCCAAAATGACATAATTAGCTTAGTTAGGTAAAACATCATAATAACCTTGGTCATCTCATTAAAATGATTAATTAATCTCCTAAAAGACATAATAAGCTCAAAATGGCATAAGAACCTTCTTTATCTCATCAATATTATATATTTAGCTTGTTTTCCTCTAGAATGACATAATTAGCCCAATAAGCTCCAAAAATACATACTTAGCTAATTTAGCTCCAAGAAGAGGAGAAGAGGAGAAATGAAAAGAATGAAGAAGAAGAGGAAGAAGAGAACAAGAAGAGAAGGAGAAGGAGAAGAAGAAGGAGGAGGAGGAGAAGAATAAGAGAAGAAGGAGAAGGAGGAGAAGGATTAGAAGAAGGAGAAGGAGCCCTCCTACTTCTCCTCCTTCTTCTCCTTTTTGTTATCTTCTTCTTCTTTTTTCTTGTTTTCTCCTTCTCCTCCTGCTCCTTCCCCTTCTCCTTCTTCTTTTTATTCTCCTTCTTCTCTTCTTGCTTCTTCTCTTTCTTCTTCAATTTAGCTTATTTTCCCCAACAAAGACATACTTAGCTAATTATCCTCCAAAATGACACTATTAGCTTAGTTAGGTAAAAAAATCATAAGAACCTTGGTTAGCTCATTAAAATGACTAATTAAGCTCCTAAAATAAATAATAAGCTCAAAATGGCATAAGAACCTTGGTTAGCTCATTAATATTATATACTTAGCTTGTTTTCCTCTAGAATGTTATAATTAGCCCATTAAGCTCCAAAAATACATACTGAGCTAATTTAGCTCCAAGAAGAGGTGAAGAGGAGAAATGAAAAGAAGGAAGAAGAAGAAGAAGAAGAGAAGAAGAAGAGAAGGAGAAGGAGAAGAAGAAGGAGGAGGAGGAGAAGAAGGAGAAGGAGGAGAAGGAGCCCTCCTCCTCCTCCTTCTTCTCCTTTCTCTTCTGTCCTCCTTCTTATCCTTTTTCTTCTCTTCTTATTTTCTTCTTCTTTTCTTCTTATTTTCTTCTTCTCCTCCTCGTCCTTCTCCTCATCCTTCTTCTTTTTCTTCTCCTTCTTCTCTTCTTACTTCTCCTCTTTCTTCTTCAATTTAACTTATTTTCCCCCAACAAAGGCATACTTAGCTAATTATCCTCCAAAATGACATAATTAGCTTAGTTAGGTAAAAACATCAGAAGAACCTTGGTTAGCTCATTAAAATGACTAATTAAGCTCCTAAAAGACATAATAAGCTCAAAATGGCATAAGAAGCTTGATTAGCTCATTAATATTATATACTTAGCTTATTTTCCTCTAGAATGACATAATTAGCACATTAAGCTCCAAAAATACATAATTAGCTAATTTAGCTCCAAGAAGAGGAGAAGAGGAGAAATGAAAAGAAGGAAGAAGAAGAATAAGAAGAGAAGGAGAAGGAGAAGAAGAAGAAGAGACGGAGAAGGAGAAGAAGAAGAAGGAGGAGGACAAGAAGAAGAGAAGAAGGAGAAGGAGGAGAAGGAGGAGAAGGAGGAGAAGAACGAGAAGGAGCCCTCTTTCTTCTCCTTCTTATTCTCTTCTTATTTTCTTCTATTTTTTTCTTTTTTTCTTATTCTTCTCCTCCTCCTTCTCCTTCTTCTTTTCTTCTCGTTGTTATCTTCTTGCTTCTTCTCTTTCTTCTTCAATTTAGCTTATTTTGCCCAACAAAGACATGCTTAGCTAATTATCCTCCAAAATGACATAATTAGCTTAGTTAGGTAAAACCATCATAAGAACCTTGGTTATCCCATTAAAGTGACTAATTAAGCTCCTAAAAGACATAATAAGCTCAAAATGGAATAATAACCTTGGTTAGCTCATTAATATTATATACTTAGCTTGTTTTCCTTTAGAATGACATTATTAGCCCATTAAGCTCCAAAAATACATACTTAGCTAATTTACCTCCAAGAAGAGGAGAAGAGTAGCAATGAAAAGAAGGAAGAAGAAGAAGAAAAAGAGAAGAAGAAGAGAAGGAGAAGGAGAAGAAGAAGAAGGAGGCGGAGAAGAAGAAGAGAATAAGGAGAAGGAGGAGAAGGAACCCTCATTCTTCTTCTTCTTCTTATCCCCATTCTCTGCTCCTTATTCTACTTCTTCTCCTCCTTATTCTTCTCTTCTTCTTCTTTACTTCTTTTCTTCTTCTCCTCCTCCTCCTTCTCCTTATCCTTCTTCTTTTTCTTCTCCTTCTAATCTTCTTGCTTCTTCTCTTTCTTTTTTAATTTAGCTTATTTTCCCCAACAAAGACATACTTAGCTAATTATACTCCAAAATGACATAATTAGCTTAGTTAGGTAAAAACATCATAAGAACCTTGGTTAGCTCATTAAAATGACTAATCTATTATATTATTAAAATGATAGAAAACGAACGGCTCAGATGAAACAGTAGAAAAAGAGTTTAGAAGAACGGCTGTGATTTGTAGCAAAGAAACAAGTACTCATACATGTACGTTTCAAGAAAAAAACAATTCATTAGCCTTGCAATATTGGAATCCCTAGGAGAGGCAAAACACGAGGTAAAAAGAGCGTACGCATGCATGTCTCCTATTCCCATACATTCAAAGGAAAAAAAAAGTCGCTAGGCTATTAAAATCCGTCAGAGAAACAAAGCACGAGTTCAAAAGAACGTACACATGCATGTTTCCTAATCTCATGTGTTTAAAGAACGTACACATGCATGCTATTAAAATTCGCTATGCTCACACGATTGGAAGGATTCATATGTAGGTGGCAAAGCTGGAGAATATATATATATATATATATATATATATATATATATATATATATATATATATATATATATATGTGTGTGTGTGTGTGTGTGTGTGTGTCTTTCATTATATAAGTTATCATAAGCATTAACCAAAGGTATCGCCTCCTGCAGAATTTTACATTGCTTTTCTCTATTTGGTCGGTACATATTTGAAGGTCAATAACAAAGTCATATTTGGGAAGAAAACGTATTAGTCTGTCAGTTTTTAAATAAAAATCTTTTTAGACATTTTAATAAGGGACTACATACGAAACAAAACGAATGAATCTACACTCATATATATGCATATGTAATCTAATAATGAAAACTTTTAAAAGATTTATATTTAAAAACGGACAGACTAATACGTTTTCGACATTTTAAATAAGGGACTACATACGAAACAAAACGAATAAATCTACACTCATATATATGCATATGTAATCTAATAATGAAAACTTTTAAAAGATTTATATTTAAAAACGGAGGAAGTATATGTTTTTTATGTCAACACTTCCAAATCTATATGGAAGAGCTAATTCGTAAGCCAATTACAAAAGATGATGTCATTCAGACATCAACAAGAAAGCAGACGCGAACCCCCCTTTTTAACCTAGCGCTTCTTAGTTTATACGCATCAGCCAAAACATTCTAATTTCTTTTGATGCCCGCACAAGAAAAGCCAGCAAGCATCAACATTTTTTCCTCATTAGCCAAAAAAAGCTACTTGCAGAGGTGTTTACTTGGCACATAATTAAGTCACGAGTAGCATATCAAGGAAGGAGAGATAAGAATAATATGGCTGTGCAAAAAAAAACTAACAAACAGATTTTCACAAAATAATAAAACAAAAAATACACACAAACATTTGAAATATTAATAAAATTATAAAGCATATACGTAGGATTTTTTTCTTTTGCTGGAAGACATAGATGCTAAATACACAATAATATAAGCTACAAACAGTGAAATGTTCGTCAACAAAAATGCAAGAACAGATGCACAAATGTAAATATGAAGACAGATAATTTATTCCAAAAAATTAAAATCAACATGGATCTATCTATCTAGCCTCCACACGATTTAAAATGGTTAAAAATATATGATTCACTAATTATGTATTTTAATGGTCAAGAATTAATGCAAATGCACAACAAAAACATTTCTAATAGCACAACACATATGATATGTGGTCATAAAAACTATCCTCTGATCATGCACATGTGCGACACGATGGACTTTAGCATGATTCGAAAAAGAAATCTACGACACATTAAGCCGAGTAGTCAAAGTTGCGCGGAGTAGAATATCATTTACAATAGTGCATTTAATATAAATATTTATACTGTTTTCCTTTAAAATTTCTTATATATTTATTATTGCTACTTTGATAGAACAATTAAACCGCATAACAGTTGGCTACTAGGGAAGACACTGGTAGAGAAGAAATATTGTGGGAACAACAACAAAATAGCAAGTTATGATGTGCATGGGACAAAAGATTTTACCATTTTTTAATACCATCTACCAGTTATTATGTTTATTTAGATTCAAAATGAGAAGACGTCAAAACGCGTAGATCAGATTATTATGTCTTCCACTCTCACACGTCAAGATCTTGAACACCAACTTAGTACAATATAAGAACATTATCAAAATTTATTTAATGCAAATAATAGGTAAAGGATAAAAAGCATAACATAGCAATATATATATATATATATAGATATATATATATATATTCTAGCCGCGCAAATGCGCGGGTAACCCCGCTAGTTAAGGTCCTAAAAGACATAATAAGCTCAAAATGTCATAAGAACCATGGTTAGCTCATTAATATTATATACTTAGCTTGTTTTCCTCTAGAATGACATAATTATCCCATTAAGCTCCAAAAATACATACTTAGCTGATTTAGATCCAAGAAGAGGAGAAATGAAAAGAAGGAAGAAGAAGGAAGAAGAAGAAGAAGAAGAGAAGAAGAAGAAAAGAAGAAGGATAAGAAAAAGAAGGAGGAGCACAGGAAGAAGAGAAGAAGGAGAAGGAGCCCACCTTCTTCTCCTTCTTCTTCTCCTTCTTATTCTCTCATTCTTTTCTTCTTTTTTCTTCTTCTTTTTTTTCTTCTTCTCCACCTCCTTCTCCTTGTTATTTTTCTTCTCCTTCTTCTCTTCTTGCTTCTTCTCTTCTTCAATTTAGCTTATTTTCCCCAACAAAGACATACTTAGCTAATTATCCTCCAAAATGACATAATTAGCTTAGTTAGGTAAAAACATCATAAGAACCTTGGTTATCTCATTAAAATGACTAATTAAGCTCCTAAAAGACATAATAAGCTCAAAATGGCATAAGAACCTTGGTTAGCTCATTAATATTATATACTTAGCTTGTTTTCCTATTGAGTGACATAATTAGCCCATTAAGATCCAAAAATACATACTTAGCTAATTTTCCTCCAAGAAGAGGAGAAGAGGAGCAATGAAAAGAAGGAAGAAGAAGAAGAAAAAGAGAAGAAGAAGAGAAGGAGAAGGAGAAGAAGAAGAAGGAGGAGGAGAAGAAGAAGATAAGAAGGAGAAGGAGGAGAAGGAGGAGAAGAAGGAGAGGGAGACCTCCTTCTTCTCCTTCTTCTTCTCCTTCTTTTTCTCTTCTTATTTTCTTCTTCTTCTCCTCCTCCTCCTCCTTCTCCTTGTTCTTTTTATTCTTCGTCTGCTCTTCTTGCTTCTTCTCTTTATTCTTCAATTTAGCTTATTTTCCCCAACAAAGACATACTTAGCTAATTATCCTCCAAAATGACATAATGATCTTATTAGGTAAAAACATCATAAGAACCTTGGTTAGCTTATTAAAATGAATAATTAATCTCCTAACAGACATAATAAGCTCAAACTGGCATAAGATCCTTGGTTAGCTCATTAATGTTATATACTTAGCTTGTTTTCCTCTAGAATCACATAATTGGCCTATTAAGCTCCAAAAATACATACTTAGCTAATTTAGCTCCAAGAAGAGGAGATATGAAAAGAACGAAGAAGAAGAAGAAGAGAAGAAGAAGATAAGGAGAAGGAGAAGAAGGAGGAGGAGGAGGAGAAGAAGAGAAGAAGGAGAAGGAGGAGAAGGAGGAGCAGAAGGAGAAGGAGCCGTGCTTCTTCTCCTTCTTCTTCTCTCCTCCTTCTTCTCCTTCTTCTTCTCTTCTTCTTATTTTCTTCTTCTTTTTTTCTTCTTCTCCTCCTCCTTCTTCTTTTTCTTCTCCTTCTTCTCTTCTTGCTTCTTCTCTTTCTTCTTCAATTTAGCTTATTTCCCCCCAACAAAGACATACTTAGCTAATTATCCTCCAAAATGACATAATTAGATTAGTTAGGTAAAAACATCATAATAACCTTGGTTAGCTCATTAAAATGATTAATTAAGCTCCTAAAAGACATAATAAGCTCAAAATGGCATAAGAACCTTCGTTAGCTCATCAATATTATATACTTAACTTGTTTTCCTCTAGAATGACATAATTAGCCCATTAAGCTCCAAAAATACATACTTAGCTAATTTGGCTCCAAGAAGAGGAGAAGAGGAGAAATGAAAAGAAGGAAGAAGAAGAGGAAGAAGAGAAGAAGAAGAGAAGGAGAAGGAGAAAAAGAAGAATGAGGAGAAGAATAGGAGAAGAAGGAGAAGGAGGAGAAGGAGGAGAAGAAGGAGGGCTCTCCTTCTTCTCCTTCTTCTTCTCCCCTCCTTCTTCTCCTTCTTCTTCTCTTCTTCTTCTTTTCTTCTTCTTTTTCTTCTTTTATCCTTCTTCTCCTGCTCTTTCTCCTTCTGCTTCTTCTTTTTCTTCTCCTTCTTCTCTTCTTGCTTCTTCTCTTTCCTCTTCAATTTAGCTTATTTTCCCCAACAAAGACATACTTAGCTAATTACCCTACAAAACGACAGAATTAGCTTAGTTAGGTAAAAACATCATAAGAACCTTGGTTAGCTCATTAAAATGACTAATTAAGATCCTAAAAGACATAATAAGCTCAAAATGGCATAAGAACCTTGGTTAGCTCATTAATATTATATACTTAGCTTGTTTTCCTCTAGAATGACATAATTAGCCCATTAAGCTCTAAAAATACATACTTAGCTAATTTAGCTCCAATAAGAGGAGAAATGAAAAGAAGGAAGAATGTTGGGGATATTGCCTACTGTTGTGACCCGCCAAATATGGGCCGGGTTACTGTTAAGGCGATTCGTCCTTTAAGGCTTGTTGGGCCTCTGGCCGGGCGGTTCGAAGTTGCAGGATGAATATGATTTATGGAAGGACTCTGGGTTCGACAAGACGGCGACTTAGAGACCGCGGTGGTCACGATTTGTAAAAAGGAAGGGACTCTTGTAAACCCTAAGGCTTCGACCTATATATAAAGGCGAGTCTGGAGGGGGAGAGGCAGGTTAGAAATCATCGAGTGCTAGGTTAGGGCGAGTTACGCCTTCCTTGTAATCGAATCCACATCAATACACACAAAGCAGGACGTAGGCTATTACCTCTTCTCGAGGGGCCGAACCTGGGTAAATCGCCGTGTCTCTCCCGCTTAACCCCTTTGAGTCGCCACCAAGGTGCGATGGCTCCAGTACTAAGTCCTTTCACGAGGACATCTGCCGTGACAAAACCACGACAGTTGGCGCCCACCGTGGGGCCTGCGCACGGTGGAGTTGAGTTCTCAAAGGGAGCCCTACCAGGGTCTGGGAGTTATGCGGCGGCGCTCATGACTTGGAGCCGACGCGGCATAGCCTACATCGACAACAGGCGATGGGGACCTGAAGCAAATTCTCTCGAATCAGGCTACAGGGTCCCCTTCGGCAAGATCAACGTCTTCATCGGCATGATCGGGTCACCCGTTCCTGAGCCGGACACCTCCTCCGACATCGTCGAGCCGGCCAGGTACGTTCATCCAGTCATAACCCGGAATCTGACCCGCCCGGTCTTTGTGGGTTTCACACAGGGATCGGAGGAACCAGAGCGCGCGGCGGCTCAGGAGGTCACCCCCGTCAACTCTGACGACGAGTCATCCATGGGCGATTCCAATTCCATCCAGTCCCTCCACGGAGACGGTCTTGGGGGCTTGTCATTAGCCATGGATCCGGAAATCCTCGATCGAACCCGCCGCCAGATCGCCATCTACATGGCCGAGGCGACTCAACCCGCACCGAACCCCGCCGGGGGCGATGAAGCCGGCGGGACGTCCAGAAGTGCGTCAGCAGTCCTAGTCGATTTAGCGGCGGAAATCACAAGACTAATGTCAACCCCCCTCACACCAGAGAACCAAGGAGAGATAAATGCGGAGATAGCAAAGCTGAGGGAGGCGGTGGCAAAGGCCCATCAGGATGCTGAGACGGAGTCCGCCAGGATGGAAACTCGACAGGCCCAGATTACGGCCGAAAGGATGCGGTTGAACACCGACAATTGGCGGCTCGAAAGACAGCACATCGCATCCGACGCCGTCCATCAGCGGAGGCACCAGGGACGCCTGCCCCATGATCTCAATCCGACTCGCCTGTTCGACACTCCCCAAACGCCCGGGATGGGAGCCGCCCCAGCAGGAGGGATGGGCCACCCTCCTAACCCGCCGATTCAGCCGACTGAGGGTCAAATCCCTCGTTTCCGTACCCCCCGAGGCCACTTCTCTAACCCGGTGGATAACGTGCTTGCCGCAACTCGCCATCTGGAGTCCCTCCCGATCCACGACAACACCCCAGCTGAGATCGAAGCAAGGAACGCCATTGAGATGTTGAAAACGGCGGTGGTCCAAAACGCGCAGTTCTCGGACAGCCCCGAACGGCTACACTCCACCCCCCAGGCGAGCTATACCAGGGGTTGGCCGGAGGATCAGCCAGCCATAAACAGCGCCCCACGACACCTCCCGCAGGACAACCCGCCCGAGCGGGACCCGCCGGGCGGAGGTCCACCCAACACTCAAGAGGCTCAGACTCCTCCCGCGGGGACCAGAGGGCGAGTTGGGGTGCCCTGCTTGTCCCTGGCCCTTCGAAACGAAAGAATGCCCAAGGACTTCAAAGGACCAAGAAAGGTGCCTAATTACACACCAGACCTAGAACCAACATCTTGGATCGAGGGCTATGAGATCGCCATGGACATGCTCGACGTAAACGAGGCGGTTTGCGCCAGATACTTCACCATGATGCTCGAGGGATCGGCACGCACTTGGTTGAAGAATTTACCCCCCAATTCTATCCAGTCCTGGGCCGAGTTAAAGGAACGTTTCATCAAAAACTTCCGGGGAACCTGCAAACGACCGATGACAATCGTCGACTTACAACACTGCCTGCAACGCTCGGACGAGTCGGCGCACCATTGGTCGCGGCGAGTCGCGGAAATTATCCATTCATCGGATGGCATCACGGCAGCGCAAGCTGTGCTTATCCTCGAGCACAACTGCCACTACGAACCTCTGGTCCAGAAGCTGGGGCGACTCAAACGGAAAGTTCAGGATATGGGCGAGCTGATGGACACCCTCACTAGGTACGCCGAAGCCGATGATACCAAGGATCCCGGCGAGGATGGTAAGGGTAACTCGCCCAAGAAGGGCGATTCAACGAATAAGCATACCCGCCTCCAAGGCCGCAACCGTCATAACCAGGGGACCAACGGCAAGCGTAGGCCACATGAGGAGCCCTCGGATCTGGTTGCCAACACCAACGCCAATGACGGCAAAAAGAAGAATCGAGGCTTCAGCGGGAAAAGACCGCGTAACTACGAAGAGCTTCTCAAAGGCCCTTGCCCGCACCACGCCACGGCCGACGGCCCGGCGGGCCATTCCTGGGAGAACTGCTTCGTGATGCGGGAATTTCGGGCCGAGGCAATCAAGAAGAGCCAGAGCGAAGACCCGAACCGTCGCCAAGACCAACTCGCCGCGCCCAACCAAAGGCACAACCCCTTCGGCGGTTTTCCCGAACAAGAGGCTCAGGGGGGCCGCAGCCAAGCGGCGGCCAATACCCGGTGCACCACCACCGGCTGTACAACCCGCCAGGAGTCTTCCAGCAGCCGCCCCCGCAGGGGGCTCCGCAGGACCAGGATGACCATGGGGGCTTCCGCAACAATCCTAAACAACTAAGTAATGGGCAATACCATGTTTTCACCACTAATGCCTGCAGACATGATAAAAAGGTAAATCACCGGGCGTACAGCGTAATTGAGCCGGCAGTTCCCAGATATCTCCACTGGTCCGAACAGACCATAACATGGAGCAGAGAGGATCACCCGCCGAGAATAGATAACCCGGGCGACCTGGCCTTGGTCGTGGCTCCCCAAGTGGCGGGCTACACTCTATCGAAAGTACTAATGGATGGCGGCAGCAACATTAATATCCTATACTTCGACACCTTCCGGAGGATGAATCTATTAGAGAAAGACTTGATGCCTTCAACCACAGTTTTCCACGGCATCGTCCCGGGCAAATCCGCTTATCCGATTGGCCGGGTCAGGCTCTCAGTAGCGTTTGGAACTGCACAGAACTACAGGTCGGAGTCTCTGGTCTTCGAGGTGGTCAAATTAAAAAGCCCGTACCATGCGCTGTTCGGACGACCGGCTTACGCTCGCTTCATGGCCCGCCCGTGCTACGTCTACCTCAAGCTCAAAATGCCTGGTCCTAAAGGGCCCATCACGGTCGACGGAGATAGAAGGATTGCAAAGGAGTGTGAGGAAGGAGACGCGAACTACGCGGAAGTCGCCTGCGCGGCGGAAGAGCTCAAAAACCACCGGGCCAATGTTGACCCGGCGGACATGACCCCACTCAAGAAACCGACTACAGATTCTGAGTCGCCCCTCAAGTTCAAACCAACGGATGACACGAAGACAGTCGACTTCGTCCCTGGCGATTCATCCAAGCAGTTTACCATTGGGACGGGTCTGGACCCCAAATAGGAAAGCGCGCTCATCGAATTCATCCGTGAGAATCGGGACATCTTCGCATGGAAACCCTCTGACATGCCGGGTGTACCGAGAGAATTCGCTGAGCACCATCTTAATATTGACCCAAAATGCAAACCTGTCCAACAATACCTCCGCAGGTTTAACAAGGAGCGACGGAAGGCGATTGGAGAGGAAGTCGCCCGTCTTTTAGCCGCCGGGTTCATCGTGGAAGTCTTTCACCCCAAATGGCTAGCTAACCCGGTGTTAGTACTCAAGAAGAATGGCACTTTCCGTATGTGTATTGACTATACAGACCTCAACAGAGCTTGCCCCAAGGATCCTTTCGCTCTTCCCCGCATCGACCAAATCATTGACTCGGTGGCGGGATGCGAACGATTGTGCTTTCTGGACGCTTACTCAGGTTATCATCAGATCAAAATGGCTGTGGAAGATCAAGAAAAGACTGCTTTCATAACCCCCTTCGGGGCCTTTTTCTATGTGTCCATGCCGTTCGGGCTCAAGAGCGCAGGGGCAACTTACCAACGTTGCATCCAGAATTGTCTTCACAGCCAAATTGGCCGCAACGTCCATGCTTATGTGGACGACATTGTAATCAAGACCCGCCGGGAGGAGACACTTCTGGAAGACCTTAAGGAAACCTTTGATAATTTACGGGTATATCAGATGAAGCTAAATCCTACCAAGTGCGTTTTCGGCGTACCTGCGGGAAAACTACTAGGTTTCTTGGTATCGGAGCGCGGCATCGAGGCTAACCCGGACAAAATTGAAGCGGTTGCCTCCCTCGGCAGGCCGAGGAATGTTAACCAAGTTCAGCGATTGGCGGGTCGTATTGCGGCTCTCAGCCGTCTTGTAAGCCGCCTCGGAGAAAAGGCGATTCCGCTCTATCAATTGTTGAGGAAGTCTGACCGATTCGTGTGGACAGAGGAAGCCGACGAGGCACTTCAGGCCTTGAAACACCAACTGGTTAACCCGCCGGTCCTGGCGGCCCCGACTGAAAAGGAGCCTATGCTCCTGTATATCGCCGCGAATTCCAAAGCGGTCAGCGTGGCTGTGGTCGTCGAAAGAAAGGAGGAAGGAAAGGAATACCCGGTACAACGCCCGGTGTACTTTATCAGTGAGGTGTTAACTCTCTCCAAACAACGATACCCCCATTGGCAAAAACTGGTCTATGGGGTGTTCATGGCGAGTCGGAAGCTTAAACATTATTTCCAAGAACACCCAATCACCGTGGTCAGTTCCGCGCCCCTCGGCGACGTCATCCAAAACCGCGAGGCAACAGGGCGAATCGCCAAATGGGCGATAGAACTTGGATCACATCACATTCAGTATACCCCCCGCACGGCCATCAAGTCCCAGGCACTAGTTGATTTCGTCAATGATTGGACGGAGCTTCAGGCTCCGGAAGATCGCCCTGACCTTACCTATTGGACTATTTATTTTGATGGATCCAGGCAGTTGGAGGACTCGGGGGCTGGTGTGGTGTTGATATCCCCTCGAGGAGATAAGTTCTGCTACGTCCTCCGGCTCATGTTCCCTTGTACAAATAATGCGGCAGAGTATGAAGCTCTGCTCCACGGTTTGCGACTAGCAAAAGAGATGAACCTAACCCGAGTCAGATGTTTTGGGGACTCAGATCTGGTGGCGCAACAGGTTTCGGGCACCTGGGACTCTCGAGATCCTATGATGGCGGCTTACAGGCGAGCCGTATCTGACGTGGCGGGCTATTTTCATGGATACCAGGTTGATCACGTTGATCGGCGACTCAACGAAGCAGCTGATGCCCTCTCGCGACTCGGCTCACAGAGAAAACCTGTCCCCCCTAATGTCTTTTTGGATATCTTGCACAAACCGTCCGTGATTGTACCCACGGAGGAGGAATTGGCGATACCAGATCCCGAGTCTCAGCTTGTGGCAGCTCTCCATATCGCTCCGGATTGGGCTCTTCCTTATATAGCTTACCTTGCCCGTGGCGAGTTACCCACTGACGAAGTTTTGGCTCGCCAGATTGTTCGGCGTAGCAAGTCCATGGTCATCATTAATGGCGAGCTATATAAACGAAGTGCTTCAGGGGTCTTTCAGCGGTGCGTCTCCTCCGAGGAAGGATGCACGATCCTTAATGACATCCATTCTGGAGACTGCGGACATCACGCCGGGTCACGTTCTTTGGTATCAAAAGCCTTTCGACACGGTTTCTTCTGGTTGACGGCTCACGCAGATGCAGAAGATATAGTACGGCGATGCGAGGGGTGCCAACGATACGGGAGACAGGCTCATGTGCCGGCTCAAGAATTGAGGATGATCCCCATTACTTGGCCTTTCGCGGTCTGGGGGCTGGACATGGTCGGCCCCTTTAAGATGTCCTCCAACAAGAAAACTCACTTATTGGTGGCGGTTGATAAATTCACTAAGTGGATTGAGGCGGAGCAAGTTGGGGCTTGCGACGCGGAAACTGCGGTAAAATTTCTGAAGAAGCTGATTTTCCGTTTTGGATATCCGCACAGTATCATCATAGACAATGGTACTAACTTGTCCCAAGGAGTGATGCTGGATTTCTGTCGCCGTGAACATATCCGGCTTGATATCTCTGCGGTTGCTCACCCGCAGTCAAACGGACAGGCCGAGCGGGTGAATCAGGAAGTTTTGCGAGGGATCAAACCTCGGCTCATAATTCCCCTGGAAAGAACTCCAGGATGTTGGGTGGAGGAGTTACCTTTGGTATTATGGAGCATCCGAACCACCCCGAATCGCTCCACGGGGTTCACCCCTTTCTTCTTGGTCTATGGTGCAGAGGCCGTCCTCCCTACTGACATAAGGCATGACTCTCTTAGAGTCGCCGCATATGTGGAGCAGGACAACGAGCTGGCGCGTCAGGACTCTTTGGACGCCTTGGAAGAGGCACGTGACTTAGCAGCGGCTCGTTCGGCGATCTATCAGCAAGATCTGCGGCGTTATCATAGTCGCCGGGTGAAGAGTCGGACCTTCCAGGAAGGCGATTTGGTGCTTCGACTGATACAAGATCGGGCAGGCATGCACAAGCTTTCGCCCCCTTGGGAGGGACCTTTCGTTGTCAGCAAGAACCTCCGCAATGGTTCTTACTACTTGATGGATCTTCGGTCTGATCGACCGACTACGGGGGCTGAGTCAACTCGCCCTTGGAATATTGCCCATTTGCGGCCTTATTACACTTGAGTTCTTAAAACTCCATGCTTTGTAAGTTTTTCAGTTTTTCATTATGAAATAATATAATGTTTCCCTGACTCGGGGGGCTTCTTCTTTAAGAAAAATAAAGAGCAATTTCATGACATCCTGTTGCGACCTTATGAGCCGACAGAACATGCATTAAGGGTGGGTGCACGAGCTTTCTGACTCGCCTCCCCCTGTCGCGACCTTATGAGCCGACGAAACCTGCATTAAGGGTGGGTGCACGAGCTTTCTGACTCGCCTCCCCCTGTCGCGACCTTATGAGCCGACGAAACCTGCATTAAGGGTGGGTGCACGAGCTTTCTGACTCGCCTCCCCCTGTCGCGACCTTATGAGCCGACGAAACCTGCATTAAGGGTGGGTGCACGAGCTTTCTGACTCGCCTCCCCCTGTCGCGACCTTATGAGCCGACGAAACCTACATTAAGGGTGGGTGCACGAGCTTTCTGACTCGCCTCCCCCTGTCGCGACCTTATGAGCCGACGAAACCTGCATTAAGGGTGGGTGCGCGAGCTTTTTGACTCGCCCCCCCTCCCTGTCGCGATCATATGAGCCAACAAAATTGCTTGTGTTATGATTTGACTTTGGAAATTTTTTCCTCACTGCTTACTCGTTGAAACTGTTTGTGATTCTTTTATTTTCACAGATAATGTGCTCAAGGTTTTCATCCTTGGCGGGTTGAGCATTTCAGGCGATTCTGATAAAGGTTAACCAAATATTTTAAACCGCCACAAAAACGGTATAAGGGTTTTTTGCAGAAGATGTCATCAAAAGATAGTACTGACTATTACATGGCTCTTGGGCCAAATTCAAGGAAAACCTATTCCGCTAAGTTCTGGCGTGAGCTCTGACCAGCTTCGATTTGTAAATCGCCCAAGACCCAATTGCATCTGGACAAAGAGGCGAAATCGTCTTCATCGGTCAAGATTGATGCCAGGTCTGTTTCCCAGTCAAAGGGATTCTTGGGTCGCCGAGGGATAAGGTTGGTCACCACGAAGGTTGGCGGGCTGATTTTCTTGTTCTTTTCATCGTAAGCTGCCTGATATTTTGTCAAGTCAAGGCTGGCGGCGAGTTAAGTCGCGGCCAGTCGAGAATCCTTGACAACCTTCTGGTAGTCTTCTTCCACGAACTCCGAGCCGTCATCTTTAAGCTGAGGGAAGCCGGCAGCTACTTCTTCCAAATTAATTTTTGGAGCATACGCCAGGCAGCGACTCAGAGCCGTCAGGACACCCTTCCGGGCGGCTGATCGGGTTAACTCGCCGATCTGGGGAGGCAGTGTGGATAGATATCCAAGCACCTTTTTGATAGAAGTTATGGGCTCCTTTGCACCGATCACAGCTTTGACGGTCAGCACACTGCCTGTGTACAGTTGTTCCGTCAGTGTATAGATCGCCTTCAGCATCAACACGCTGTCGTCTTGCAGATTGGCGACTCTCGAGCCTGTGATCAAATAACCGGTAAGTTAAACATTAAGGAATTCCTCCAAGGAAGAGGATAGGATTGGCGAGTTAGGTAAAACTTACCAAAGATGGCTTGTGTCATGTTGGAAATATGGCGCTTTAAGCCGGATAGCTCCTGCTGCACAGTTGCCAGCTTTGCTTCTGCTTTTTCGGCTCTCGTCAAAACCGCGCTGCGGTCAGCCTGAGTTCTTTCTAACTCGACTTTGAGCTTTTCCAGTTCAGCCAGAGCCAGCTTATATTTGTCTTCCGACTGAGCTCGGGCATCTTGTTGGTCAGCCAAGTTTTTCCTTAAGTCGCCCAGGACCAGTTCGGTCTGGGTAAGGCTTTCCTGTTCAAAATTTAAAAACAGAGACAAGTCTCAGCATTATTGCAAGGCAATACCCCTGACACTTGGGGGCTAATGTATAATTTCTCAAGGGAAATTATACAGAAATCAAGACCCGGCTCATCATTTTACTGATGACCCGGCCCTTGGGGGTTACTGGTCACAAAGCTTTTAA
Organism: Hordeum vulgare subsp. vulgare; assembly: GCF_904849725.1. Taxonomy (NCBI): domain Eukaryota; kingdom Viridiplantae; phylum Streptophyta; class Magnoliopsida; order Poales; family Poaceae; genus Hordeum; species Hordeum vulgare. Next base: position 260,237,556 of record NC_058518.1, on the reverse strand, counting down.
AAGACCCGACTCATCATTTTACTGATGACCCGGCCCTTGGGGGCTGCTGAGAATAATATAGAGTATGAAATTTTACCTCATGTTTGTTATTTAACATCTTCAGCAGATTCTTTTCCATCTCGTAACTCGCTTCCAGGCGACTTGCGAAGCCAGAACAGAGTTCTTCAAACTCCATACCTGCATAGTCAGAAAGTTTCGCCTTGGAAGGCCCAGACTCGAGAATTGATGGAGAAGGGGATGCTGTATGCTTGGAAAGGATTGTATCTGCCGGCTTGGAGAAACCAAAACCAGTAATGACCACAGCATCTGGGTCATCAGTTGTCGCCATTACGACTGGTGATCTAGGGACATCCGTTGATCCTTTGGGCGACTCAGGAGGGTTTGCTTGAGTTGTCGGCTCGTTTTGACTCGGATCCTCTTGAGTCGGAGTAGCTTTACTTGGAGGTTCAGGAGTGGCGTCAGGGTTTGATCCACTGGTCTTCCTCTTTTTGGCTTGCGCCCTAATAAATTAGAGACAGGCGTATTAAAAAATATATATTAAAAAGAGTATTATTCTCAAGGATCAGGACAAGGAACTTACCCCGGGACTCGGATCATTGGTGGAAGGGTCGACATCACTGAGTCGCCAGAAGTGGGGGGAGAATCCTGCAGAATTGGCACGTCGATAATACTGGCGGGTTAGGACTCTGATCCAAAGCAGCACGAACAATGGTTGCTCAAGTAAGAAAAGGAGGTACCTCGCTTGGTTTCCTTTTGTTCCTTGTTGGCAAGCCAGGTGTCAGGTCGCCAGAATGACTTCGCGTTTTCCGTTTTGAGGCGTGCTGCGTTTTCTTCAGTAAGAAATTTGGGTCCAAATGGGCATTTGGATGTGAGAGAGGTACTTTCCCACATATTCGCCGGGCCGGCTTAGGTGGAGAAGGAGATGAATCGGAAGAGATGGAAATTACCTCGACAGAGTCTTCCTGGCTCTCGTTATCTTCATTCTGTTATAAAAGGTGCAAGAGATAAGTAAAGTTAAAAAGGGGATGAGTGGCGAGTGAAAATGAGGACGGATTGGTACCTCTGAGAGTGCGTCGCCAGCTTGAGATTCGTCGACTTCAGATGGCTCGGCCGCAGCCGATTTGCCTTTGCCTTTGTTTTTCTTGGAAGGCGGCTTAGCACTTTTCATGGCTTGTTTCTTAGGTCTCCTAGACCAGAACTTGTCGCCTTTCTGGAAATGGATATGGCATGAAGTCATGATGACAGTAAACCAGATGAAATAAAAGTTGTTGGCGAGTTAGCTTTGGTTACCTTGGGTGCCGGGTTAATCTTGCAGAAGGGCTTAAGGCTGATTTGGCCGCATTTCGCTGCAGGTTCGCCGGTCAGCTTCCTGATGATGGTGACTATGTCTTTTTCCGTTAATGCTGTGTGGAAGTAGCATTGGGATGATCCAGAGTACCGTCAAAATCACACATCAGGCCGTCTCGGCGGCTCAGAGGAAGGATCCGCCATTCGACCCAGCAGCGAATCAAGTCAACCCCGGTGAGACCGTTGTTCGTCAAGGATCTCAGTTCGGACAGAATTGGGACGAATTCCGACTCTTCTTCCTCGGTGAGCTTGTCAAGGAGCTTGAAGTTGACTGGGAGGCGGCTTGGCCTGTAACCCTGAAGTTTGTTTTCGCCGGCAGGGGATGTTTCCTTGCAGTAGAACCAAGATTCACCCCAGCCTTTGGGATGGCTAGGCATAGTGAGTGCAGGGAACGGACTGTCCCTGCGACGCTGGACGTTGACCCCGCCGAGTTCCAAACTGGGGCCATTGTGGAATTCCGTCTGGCGATTCAAGTGGAAGAAGTACCAAAACAAAGGGACGGAATGCTGATCCGTAAATAAGCTTCGCAAAGGACTTGGAATTGACTCAGGTTGCTTATGGAATTGGGTCCCAGATCCTGGAGTCGGACGTTCATAAAATTCAGGGCGTCTCTAAGGAATTTAGATCCGGGCGGTTTAAAACCCCGTTCTAAGTGTTCCACAAAAACTACTATCTCTCCTTCCTTAGGGTTGGGTAGGTCTTCTCCTAACCTGGTGCGCCATCCAATGACGTCTTGAGGATCCAAGCAGCCCGCTTTCACGTAATTCGCCAAAACAGCATCGTCAACTTTGGTGGGGAGCCAATCGCTCTTGAAAACGGCACCCATGCTACAAATAGGCAAGAAAATGGTATTACGTGTCTCGAGCATTTATTATGTGAGTCGGGACTAGCTTCTGCTTAACCCGCCGGATTGGGAGGCCGGGTTGGACTGATATGGCGACCTATCGGAGCAGGGCTATTCTCAGAAGCGATGCTACTGTGGGTGTTAAAATTTATTCTTTCCGAAACACTAAGGGAAGGACGAGGTTTCCAAACAGTTTTTTGCAAACAATGAAAGAGGAATGGATCTATCCAACAGATATAAAAGCTTACGGGCGTGGCTAAAACATGAACGGTGTGTGATCAGGATGGTGCCTCATGTTTAAAAAGACTAGTCTGTTGCGAAAATTCGCAAGGGCACAAATGGATAGCATTGTCCGAAACGCTAGGTGCCCTAATGGCGCTCAGACTAATCAGTTCAACAGTTGAGACGGTGGCAAACATAGAGCTTCGGAGCTATGGCAATGGCGGCGGCAAGAACAAGAACTAAATCTATCCTTAAAAAAGGAAGCAGTGGCCTAACCTGAAGATCTTGGTCGAAGAAGATTGGTGACGATGGAGCCTGGCGACGGCGACGACGTGCGGGCGGCGCTGGAGTTCCTCGAACGGTGCCGGAGCTCTTCGAACGGCAGCGGCTTGCAGGCGGCGCCGGAGCTCTTCGAACGGCAGCGGCTTGCGGGTGGCGCCGGAGCTCCTCGAACGGCGACGGTTTGCGGGCGGCACCGGAGCTTCTCGGACGGCAACGGCCTGCGGGCAGCCCTGGAGTTTTTCGGACGAAGGTGGAGTTCGCGGCCGGCGGCGAAGCCTTCGGGATGCGGAGCGTTTTCTTCTCGCTGAGATGATGGTGAAGGGATTGATGGGACTGGTAGGTGGCCGGTGTCAGCCCTGTCCCTTCCGCCTATTTATCAGGACGGGCGCGGAGATCGAGGCGCTATGAGCGGGAACCGTCGAGGAAGGAAAGATTCGCTATGATGGCGCCCGAAAATTTCGGGATAATGACGCACCAAAAGATCCGTTGAGATTGTGTTGGAGTTCCCGAAAATCGAGGGCTAAGGAGAGTACTGATGGGAAATGCGTTGGCGGCTCAGAGACTTTTTCCGGCACCAATTGGCGAGTTAAGATTTCTGGTGCAAGGGGGAACACAGAAGAGTGAATCGCCTTCGACTAAAATGGAGACATTGGCATGAAGATTCAAGTCAATTTGGGGCCTAATGTTGGGGATATTGCCTACTGTTGTGACCCGCCAAATATGGGCCGGGTTACTGTTAAGGCGATTCGTCCTTTAAGGCTAGTTGGGCCTCTGGCCGGGCGGTTCGAAGTTGCAGGATGAATATGATTTATGGAAGGACTCTGGGTTCGACAAGACGGCGACTTAGAGACCGCGGTGGTCACGATTTGTAAAAAGGAAGGGACTCTTGTAAACCCTAAGGCCTCGACCTATATATAAAGGCGAGTCTGGAGGGGGAGAGGCAGGTTAGAAATCATCGAGTGCTAGGTTAGGGCGAGTTACGCCTTCCTTGTAATCGAATCCACATCAATACACACAAACCAGGACGTAGGCTATTACCTCTTCTCGAGGGGCCGAACCTGGGTAAATCGCCGTGTCTCTCCCGCTTAACCCCTTTGAGTCGCCACCAAGGTGCGATGGCTCCAGTACTAAGTCCTTTCACGAGGACATCTGCCGTGACAAAACCACGACAAAGAAGAAGAAGAAGAGAATAAGAAGAGAGGGAGAAGGAGAAGAAGAAGAAGGAGGTGGAGAAGAAGGAGAAGGAGGAGAAGGAGGAGAAGGATCCCTCCTCCTCCTTCTTCTTCTCCTTTTTTTTCTCTCCTCCTTCTTATCCTTCTTCTTATCTTCTTATTTTCTTCTTCTCCTCCTTCTCCTTCTCCTCCTCCTTCTTATTTTTCTTCTCCTTCTTCTCTTCTTGCTTCTTCTCTTTCTTCTTCAATTTAGCTTATTTTCCCCAACAAAGGCATACTTAGCTAATTATCCTCCAAAATGACATAATTAGCTTAGTTACATCAGAAGAACCTTGGTTAGCTCATTAAAATGACTAATCAAGCTCCTAAAACACATAATAAGCTCAAAATGGCATAAGAACCTTGGTTAGCTCATTAATATTATATACTTAGCTTGTTTTCTGCTAGAATGACATAATTAGCCCATTAAGCTCCAGAAATACATACTTAGCTAATTTAGCTCCAAGAAGAGGAGAAGAGGAGAAATGAAAAGAAGGAAGAAGAAGAAGAAGAGAAGGTGAAGGAGAAGAAGAAGAAGGAGGAGGAGAAGAAGAAGAGAAGAAGGAGAAGGAGGAGAAGAAGGAGAAGGAGCCCTCCTTCTTGTTCTCTTCTCCTTCTTCTCCTGCTTCTTCTCCTTCTTCTTCTCTCCTTATTTTATTCTTCTTATCCTCCTCCTTCTCCTTCTCCTTCTCCTTCTCCTCCTCCTCCTCCTCCTCCTTCTTGTTTTTCTTCTCCTTCTTCTCTTCTTGCTTCTTCTCTTTCTTCTTCAATTTTGCTTATTTGTCATATATATGTTGTTCTTCTTCTTCTTACGACTTCCTTATTCCTATTTTGCAGATTGGATGTACTACATGCATGGAAGCTAGCATTGATGGAGTGCTTTAGTTCTAGTTTTCATTTGAGTTGATGAACAATGTGGAATTATATGTATATGTATATATGGATGAACAATATATGTGGAACTATATGTATATGTATATATATGGATGAAACTTTGTGCTATGAATATGTGTTGTGATCTATATATGTGCTATGTATATGTATATGTGTTGTGACCTATAGATGTGCTATGTATATGTATATGTGCTGTGAAATAAATGAAAAAAATGAAATTGTGACAATATGGGCTCTTTGCCGTCTGCCAGCTGATGGAAAAGGCCTTTGCCATCACGTAGCGGACGGCAAAGGTGCCACGTGGCACCCAGCCGTGCAACCTGGGGCAGCAGCAGCTGGCCATATAGTCTCTTTGCCGTCCGCTGCCTTGGGAGGCTGACGGCACAGTGGGAGGGAGGCTGACGGCAAAGGGATGACAAAGAGCCGGCTGGAAAACTATGTGTTGGCCCATATAAGTAGACGACAAAGAGAGGGAGGGGGTGGATGACAAAGAGAGGGAGGGAGGCAGACGACAAAAAGAGGGAGGGAGGCAGACGACAAAGAGAGGGAGGGAGGCACACGACATAGATAGGGAGGGAGGCAGACGGCAAAGCCTTTGTTAGCCCTAAAGAAGGCATTGCTTGTCGGCTGCCATCTAAGAATGTGTGCCATCTTCTCGGAGCCAGGGACTGATGACGAAGACCTTTGACGTCCGCTTTAGGCAGACTGATGGCAAAGAAGGTGATATGCCGTTGAAAGTAGTCATAGGAAAATTGCCGACAGGAGGCTGACGGCAAAGACCTTTGCCATCGGTGGATCACCTCTTTGCCGTTTGTTATGGCACATGGCAAAGAGTCTAATTCCTGTAGTGCATGATGTACGTCTTACGAGCACCGACTCTGGACAGTATCATCCATGCGGGGGCCAACGGTGTGCCTGGAACGTGTAAAAACGACATAGTCACCCTACCTGGCATGACCCCATCACGAGAGTGACCACACATCACCCCCGCCACTAGTAATTTGGCTCTTTGCTAGCACTGACCAGAGTAATCAACGAAGCCCCGTCCCATAAAGGGGTAACGTGGTCGTACATGTAAGGTTGGGACGGTCGACACATCATAAATCTAATCCCATTTCCTAAACAATACACACACAAAATACCCCGTGCACCACTTCACCCAAAGTGGCCACCTAACTCATCATCACCCTCGGGCATTAGTGGCACCCGACGGGGTTTTCATAAACCTTTGATTTTATACCTTAATCTTTCTCATGCTACTATGCTTAGCTCTACTTGTCAACATGATATTAGCGTGACCCTCATAGGTGATAGGTCATGCTCAAAATGCAAGTGCTCCGGAGGAGCCATCGGTAACATCACTTCACTGATTTACCGATACTTATGATCACATGCAACAGAAATATTTGCTACACTAGCATGCAATATAACAGATGCTCAAACATGGTCATAGGGCTGCTTGCCTTGGTCAGCTAGGTATCCGGGGTCTTCGAGGACTTCAAGTCCAACTCCTTCGTCACACGGGTTTTCTATCATCGTAATAAATAAAAGCAATAAGTAGCTCACTCCAAAACAGATCACAAGGTCACTTTAAAAATGTTGTTTAATTTTGACAAATCCATATTGTTATTTTAAAAATATTTGTGTATGGTCTTAGTGAAAGAATATTTTTAAAATCAATATAGCAGAAGCAAAAACATTCCAATTTAACCCTTTTTATAATTATAAAACAAATAGTTGTTGCAAAAATTCATCCAATGGTTCTGTTAAATACTACACATTTTTAGAAAAATAACAGTGGAAGAATCATATTATTTCACTAGTTAAACCTTTTTACAAAAATCATTTATAATCAAGTTTAAAATAAAACGAAAAAAGGGCTACAGCCTCTGGCCTGGCTTGGCCTAGGGCTGGGCCGGCCCACTGGCCAGCCAACCAGCCTGCCTAGGCACGCTTGCTCAATGGGGTGGCTAGGGAGGTGATTGAGGTCTCGGGGAGGTGGAGTGAGGGGTTATGGAGCAAGGGAGGGGCTATTTATAGGCCCGCGACGGTGAGCCGACCCGGGAGCACCGGTGATCCACCGTGGCTTGCATGGGGTGTAGAGAGAGGCTGGGGTCGAAACCACGGTCTCACGACGTGGTTTTGGACCTCCAGGACTCACTGCAAGAGAGAGGGAGAGAGGAGAGGCGAGCTATAGTGGCCGCGCTCCTCTGGCGCTTCTGGTGCACGCGGACACGCGTCATACCGGCTCTTAGCGCGGAAAGGAGGGGCCGTGAGGGCTGCCTGATGTAGAGGGTCTGTCGGGGGAGAGGAGAGACACCGCGGAGAGGCTAGAACTGGCCGAGGGTGTCGCCCCCACCTCGGTTGCTCTATGTAGCGCGTCCAGAGCGTAGCTTTGGCATGCCACAGCTGGCGCGCTCTAGGGGTGCCTTGGACATGTCTAGCGTGTCCTGGGCACTAGCTCGGAGATGCCTAGCCGTTGGAGTCCTGTGGGAGCCTCGGCTCGTCAAAGAGATACAAGGAAACACGTGCTGTGAGCCTTGGGCTGAAGCTTAAATTGGAGATTTTGGTTTATCTACTTTGAATCATAGAGGGGCCACTTGACTGGAGTTAGGCATTGATGTCAGCCACCTAATCTATGAGTTTGGGAGAAAGGGATTGGGTTTATCTAAGGTCAGGAGGGGTTTTACCCAACTGTCAGAAGGTGATCGACAGTGGTTTGGGGTGGTTGCACCCCACCACTGGCTATGCAACTTAACAGGATTGGGTTTGGTGCTAAAACAAGGGGTTTCACCAAGTTTGAGCTCCATTGGACAAGTTTAGCTTTGTAAACTTGAAAACATTCCTAAATGACCAGATCTGTTCCTTCCAAAGAGAGTGTGGGCAAATAAAGTCCAACAAATCCCATTTTGGCATGGGGTCCTCATTTTAGGTATTATGCACTCCTGCAAAGTTTCAGCTCCATTGGATTAACTTTGCTATGTAGAGTTGCTCTAACTTTGTACTGTACAAAAGGGGTTTTGCAATTATTTGGTGACCTTAACCACCTTGGATCAAGGTGAATTTTTATATGGGCACCAAATATGGCTTAGGGATACCACTGGAATTTTCTAGGAATTTATTGAGAATATTTCCTTTGGAAATATTTCAAAAGGTCAAAACAGACAGAAAAGGTTTTCAAGGTTTTACTCACATAATTATAATATAAATAGGGGTTGAAAACCTTATGTATGGAAAATATATGTCCTTGTGAGTATCTTAAAATTTCTCAGATTTTCCTAAGGCAGAAAAGTATTTTTCCATATAGGAATATCATTTCTGGCCTCGAAAATGGACATGCAAATAAAATAGGAAAATAATTCATAAAATAATTATTTTATGGTTTTGGTGAACTAAGATGGTGCTTGAACCAAATCACCAACTTTGGGTAAGACCACTCCTTGCCATCAAGGACTTGTAGTGCAACCCAAAGCAGGGTTTGAAATATCCAAAAATAAGAAAAAGGGTTTTGAAAATAATTAGGTCATGAGAAATGTGGTTTTTAATATCACATAGTCAAGCATACAAGCATACAATGACAATCATGGCACTCACAACATTAGTTTTGAATATTTTTTAGTAAACTCAGATTTTTGAATTACAGAAATAGTGATAGTGAAAACTGGGTGTGACACACTTCCATATCACCGTTGCTACTAATATTTCATTGCCAAGCAAGTATTTTTCAGGTGCGGTTGAATTGACAACTCAACTATTAAAGCTTATAAATATTCTTTGGCTCGCCTTGTGTCGAATCAATAAATTGGTTTATCTTACCCGCGAATACTGTTGGGATCCCCTACACTTGTGGGTTATCAGGTGCCCCCGAGGCCGACCCTCATGGCTTCTGGGGCCCGTGCTGGTCCTCTGATGCCCCTCTTCTCCTATATGGTGTGTTTTACGAGAAAAAAAATCGAGACATAACTCGACGAAGCGTCGGCGTCTCGAGGCGGAAACCTGGGCAGAGGCTTGTTTGCTCTCCGGCAGAGCTATTCTGTCGGAGGAATTCCTCCCCGGGAGGGGGAAATCGAAGCCTTTGCCATCACCAACGCTTCCTCCTTCTTGGGAGGACCAATCTTCATCAAAATCTTCACCAACACCATCTCATCTCCAACCCTAGTTCATCTTTGTATTTAATCTTAATCTCGAAACCTCACATTGGTACCTCTCGGTTGCTAATTGTGTTAATTACATCTTGTAGTTGATGCTAGTTGAATTACTTGGTGGAAGACACTATGTTCAGATCCTTAATCATCATTATTATACCTCTGATGTTGTACATGTTGATGAGGTGTGACTAGTTACCATCGTTCCTCGGGACATGGGAGAAGTCTGGTTTTAGGTAACATATGGAGTTGGTATTCGTAAGATATTTTGATGATATGTATGTTGTTCCTTCCTTTAGTGGTGTCATGTGAATGTCGACTACATGACACTTCACCATGTTATGGGCCTAAGGGAAGTAATTGTGGAGTAACAACTAGATGATGGGTTGCGAGAGTGATAGAAGCTTAAACCCCGGTTTATGTGTGTCGGTGTTCTGGGAATGGGGTACCTAGACCTGCCTGCCTGTGGTCGAGGGCTGGCCCACTTCATCGAGCAAACACGATCGGGTGCGGCACCACCCAAGGCAAGGCCCTCGCAAGGGCCCGAGCCTCGCGAGGAGGAGCAGTACTGATAACCCACAAGTATAGGGGATCAATTGTAGCCTTTCTTGATAAGTAAGAGTGTCGAACCCAACGAGGAGCTAAAGGTATGACAAATATTCCGTCAAGTTCTATCGACCATCGATACAACTCTACGCATAATTTACGTTCGCTTTACCTAGAACAAGTATGAAACAAGAAGTACTTTGTAGGTGTGAAAGGATAGGCTTGCAAGAAAATAAAGAACACGTAAATAAAAACTAGTGGCTGTTTAGATAAAGAAACAATTACGTTAGTCTAACGAGTGTGGAAAAGTGGTGGTAGGAGTTGCGGAATTGTCCCTAAGCAATTGACTACATTACTAGACCGATAGCAAGTTTTATGTGGGAGAGGCCACTACTAGCATGTCATCCCTTACTTGGAATTCTATGCACTTATGATTGGAACTATTAGCAAGCATCCGCAACTACTAACGTTCATTAAGGTAAAACTCAACCATAGCAATAAGATATATTGGCCCCCCTTCAATCCCGTATGCATCAATTTCTATGCTAGGCTGAAGCTTCTGTCACCCTTGACCTCCAATACATAGTCCTATCAACATACTACTAACCCTATGGTGTGATCCACACGCGCGCTCATATGATGGGCACCAAAGTACATCAACATAACCACAAGCAAATTAAACCAATCATATCAATTCATCAATCACCGATAGGACAACGAAAATCTACTCAGACATCATAGGATGGCAACACATCATTGGATAATAATATGAAGCATAAAGCACCATGTTCAAGTAGAGGATACATCGGGTTGTGGGAGATTGGACCGCTGAATATAGATGGGGGAAGGTGATGGAGGTGTTGGTGAAGATGATGGAGGTGTTGGTGTAGATCGCCGTCACACGATGATGTCCCGGGCAGCGTTCCGGCGCCGCCGGGAGAGAGGGGGAGAGAGCCCCCCTTCTTCTTCTTCTTCCTTGACCTCCTACCTAGATGGGAGAAGGGTTTACCTTCTGGTCCATGGTCTCCATGGTGGCGGAGGGGCGAGAGCCCCTCCGAGATTGGATCTCTCTCTCTCTGTGTCTTTCTGTTTCTACGCTCCCAGATTCTGCCTTTCACCGTTTCTTAAATTCCCAGAGATCCGGAACTCCGATTGGGCTGAAATTTTAACACGATTTTCTTCCAGATATTAGCTTTATTGCGGCAAAAGAAGGCCCCAACCACCGTAGGGATTGGTCACAAGCCTGCCAGCCGCGCCTCCTGGGCTTGTGACCCCCTCGGGCATCGTTTCACGTTGATTATTCTTCCCAAAAATCATAAATATTCCAAAACAATCCCCGTAGGTTTTTTTATTGCGTTTGGACTTCGTTTGTTATGGATATTCTGCGAAACAAAAAACATGCAACAAACAGGATCTGGCACTGGGCGCCGGATCAATATGTTAGTCCCAAAAATAGTATAAAAAGTTGCCAAACGTATATGAAAGTTGTAGAATATTGGCATGAAACAATCAAAATTATAGATACGACGGAGATATATCAGCATCCCAAGCTTAATTCCTGCTCGTTCTCGAGTAGGTAAATGATAAAAAAGATAATTTTTGATGTGGAATGCTACCTAGCATAATCTTGATCATACAATCGAATCATGCCATGAATACTAAAACATGAGTGATTCGAAGCAATAGTCTATCATTTGACATAAAGACAATAATATTTCAAGCATACAAACAAAGAAATCATGTCTTCTCAAAATATCATGGCTAAAGAAAGTTATCCCTACAAAATCATATAGTCTGGCTATGCTCCATTTTCCTCACACAACGTATTTAAATCATGCACAACCCCGGTTTTAGCCAAGAAATTGTTTCATACTTTAGTGTTCTCAAACTTTTTCAACTTTCACGCAATACATGAGCGTGAGCCATGGACATAGCACTATAGGTGGAATATAATATGGTTGTTGTGGAGAAGACAAAAAGGAGGAGATAGTCTCACATCAACTAGGCGTATCAACGGGCTATGGAGATGCCATCAATAGATATCAATGTGAGTGAGTAGGGATTGCCATGCAACAGATGCACAAGAGCTATAAGTGTATGAAAGTTCAAAAAGAAACTAGTGAGTGTACATCCAACTCACTTGCTCACGAATACCTAGGGCAATTTGAAGAATCCCATCATTGGAATATACAAGCCAAGTTCTATAATGAAAATTTCCCACTAGTATATGAAAGTGACAACATAGGAGACTCTCTATCATGAAGATCATGGTGCTACTTTGAAGCACAAGTGTGGTAAAGGATAGTAGCATTGTCCCTTCTCTCTTTTCTCTCATTTATTATTATTATTATTATTATTTCCCCACTTTTTTTGGTGGGCTTCTTTGGACTTTTTTTATTTGGGCTTCATTGGCCTCTTTTATTACTTCCTCACATGGGACAATGCTCTAATAATGATGATCATCACACTTTTATTTACTTACAACTCGATAATTAGAACAAAATATGACTCTATATGAATGCCTCCGGCGGTGTACTGGGATGTGCAATGATCTAGTGTAGCAATGACATAAAGAAACGGACAAGCCATGAAAACATCATGCTAGCTATCTTACGATCATGCAAAGCAATATGACAATGATGGCGCGTGTCATAATAAATGGAACGATGGAAGTTGTATGGCAATATATCTCGGAATGGCTATGGAAATGCCATAATAGGTAGGTATGGTGGCTGTTTTGAGGAAGGTATATGGTGGTTGTAATGCATTGGCGAAAGTTGCGCGGTACTAGAGAGTCTAGCAATGGTGGAAGGGTGAGAGTGCGTATAATACATGGACTCCACATTAGTCATAAAGAACTCACATACTTATTGCAAAAGTCTATTAGTCATCGAAACAAGGTACTAGACGCATGCTCCTAGGGGAAGGGTTGGTAGGAGTTAACCATCGCGCGACCCCGACCTCCACACAAAGGATGACAATCAATAAATAAATCATGCTCCGACTTCGTCACATAACGATTCACCATACGTGCATGCTACGGGAATCACAAACCTTAACACAAGTGTTTCTACGAATACACAATTACTCACTAGCATGACTTTAATATCACATCTTCATGTCGCAAAACTATTGCAAGGAATCAAACATATCATATTCAGTGATCTACAAGTTTTATGTAGGATTTTATGACTAACCATGTGAATGACCAACTCCTGTTAACTCTATAAATAGGTATAAGTGAAGCATGAGAGTTTAATTCTTTCTACAAAATATATGCCCCGCTCTAACAAATATAAGTGAAGCAAAAGAGCATTCTACAAATGGCGGTTTTCTATGTCTAGGGAAACAGGCAATCCAAACTTCAAATGATATAAGTGAAGCACATGAAGCATTCTATAAAGCCATACTCAAAAGATATAAGTGAAGTGCAAAGAGCATTCTATAAATCAACCAAGGACTATCTCATACCAGCATGGTGCATAAAAGAAAAAGTAAAAATAAACACAAAATATGCTCCAAGCATTTGCACATATCATGTGACGAATAAAAATATAGCTCCGAGTAAAATTACCGATAGATTGTAGATGAAAGAGAGGATGCCTTCCGGGGCATCCCCAAGCTTAGACGCTTGAGTCTTCCTTGGATATTACCTTGGGGTGCCTCGTGCATCCCCAAGTTTAGGCTCTTGCCTCTCCTTATTCCTTTATCCATCGTGGTCTCACCCAAAACTTGAAAACTTCAATCACACAAAACTCAACAAAACCTTCATGAGATCCGTTAGTATAATAAAGTAAATCACCACTTTAAGTACTGTTGTGAATTCATTCCAAATTCATATTAGCATTATATCTACTGTAATCCAACTTCACCATGGTTCATACCCACCGATACTACCCATAGATTCATCAAAATAAGAGAACAATGCATAGAAAACAAAATCTGTCAAAAAGAGAACAGTCTGTAGTAATCTGAACATTTACCATACTTATGTCACTCCAAATTTTTTGAAACAATTATGATAATTAAGGCAATTTGTATATCAATTAGCAGCAAAAATAATCAACTCAATATCACTCTCTGTATAGAAATAAGAAATGATTTCGTGAGTGCAAAGTTTCTGTCTTTTTCAGCATGATCAAACAACTATCACCCAAACTAATCATAAAGGCTTTACTTGGCACATTATTTTTATAATACAATGGAATTGTACAAGGGGATAATTATTTTTTCGAGAAACTTCCATGAAAAATTCTACATTGTTTCCATGAGCATGAACACAAGCGTTCAAGGTCGACCCTCACTTCCGCAATGCATCACCTTTCAATCGCTTCTCTTTTTGAAAAAGTTTTAAGTTCCCCTCTATATTTTTTTTTGCTTTTAAACTATATAAAAGCACTCAACAGAAATAAACGACTCTCTAAAACTTCGGGGTTGTCTCCCAGGCAGCGCTTTCTTTAAAGCCATTAAGCTAGGCATAAAGTGCTCAAGTAATGGATCCACCCGGATCCCAAGGTATATCAAAGCCAATTTTAATTAACAATAATTTGTAATTTAGTAGTGAGCACAAGGTAACATATATCATGCAATGACAAAGTCTAACTCTCTTCCTATGCACTGGCATGTCATAAAATAACAATTCATGCACATCAAGTAAAGGCCAATACATAGCATAAGCAGTTTCTTGCAATTTTCTCGTATTGGAAACATAGAGAGGTGGAGATGTAGTTCCTCTCTCATAATAATTTCAAGTAGGAGAAGCAAGAACATGCATATTATATTCATCAAAATCATCATGTGTAATAGTAGAAGGCAACCCATCTATGTAATCCCTAATAAGAGCAAACTTCTTCGATATAGTGTAGTTGGGAGAGTTCAAAAAGATAATAGGACTATCATAAGTGGGTGCGATAGCAACAATTTCATGTTTAACATAAGGAACTATAGCAAGTTCATCTTCATAAGCATCATTCATATTGGCATCATGGCCACAAGCATAGCAAGCATCAAGTTCATCAAAAAGGGATATTTCAAACGAATCCAAGGGATCATAGCAATCAACATATCATTCATCCTTCGGTAAGAACGAAGGGAAATTAAACAATGTATGAGTTGAAGAGTTACTCTCATTAGAAGGTGGGCACGGGTAGTTAGTCCGCTCTTCCTCCTTTTGTTCTTCGCTCTCCTCGTCATCTTTTTCATCTAATGAGCTCACAGTTTCAGCATTTTATTCTTCCATAGTTTCGTGCAAAATATCAGCCTCTTCTTGGGCAGCGTAGAATTTCTCCATAAATCGATAAATATGGGAATTATATTCATAATTAGTATAACAATAACGAAGCATAACCAAATTTCCAGATCAGTAAGCAGCATCATCATTATCATCACACCTTTTAAACAAAGCTTCAATTTCATAAGCACCCATAAAAGAAACAAACTCTTCTATTTGTTCCACATCATAGTAATCATATATACCATTAGCATAAGAATCCAAGGTTTCATTAGCATTAAATTTACAAGAAAAGGGAAGGTGTTGAGCCTTCATCCTAGAGCAACAAGTAATATCATATCTCGAGCATAGCTCCCAAGCATACCATTTCAACATATGAATTTGATCCCATAATAGTTTCCCTTTTTGAGTCAAGCGATAATCCCTAAAGTATTTACGTTGATCCAACGTGTATCCCATTATATAACTGAATGGGTTTTTTTCAGGATTATTAAAGAAGTGCATAATATTTTCCACATAACGACCATCGAGGGTTTTAGGAGGTTCCCCATCTCCATGAGTAGCAAGTACACCTAATTTTTTTTGTATTTCATGTTCCATATCCATAACTAAAGATAGAGAACAACTTAGAACAGCAAAAAATCTATTTAGTGATAAAGAAAACAAGCACACACGAGAATATTCACCCCACGCTATTGCTCCCCAGCAACGGCGCCAGAAAAAGGGTATGTTGATAGGACAAATATTCCCTCAAGTTCTATCGACCACTGATACAACTCTACGCACACTTTACGTTCACTTTACCTAGAACAAGTATGAAACTAGAAGTACTTTGTAGGTGTGAAAGGATAGGCTTGCAAGAAAATAAAGAACATGTAAATAAAAACTAGGGGCTGTTTAGATAAAGAAACAATTACGTTAGTCTAACAAGTGTGTAAAAGTGGTGGTAGGAGTTGCGGAATTGTCCCTAAGCAATTGACTACGTTACTAGACCAATAGCAAGTTTTATGTGGGAGAGGCCACTGCTAGCATGTCATCCCTTACTTGTAATTCTATGCACTTATGATTGGAACTATTAGCAATCATTCACAACTACTAACGTTCACTAAGGTAAAACCCAACCATAGCAATAAGATGTATTGGTCCCCCTTCAATCCCGTATGCATCAATTTCTATGCTAGGCTGAAGCTTCTATCACCCTTGACCTCCAATACATAGTCCTATCAACATACTACTAACCCTATGGTGTGATCCATGCGCACGCTCATATGATGGGCAACAAAGGACAGCAACATAACCACAAGAAAATTAAACCAATCATAGCAATTCATCAATCACCGATAGGACAACGAAAATCTACTCAGACATCATAGGATGGCAACACATCATTTGATAATAATATGAAGCATAAAGCACCATGTTCAAGTAGAGGATACATCGGGTTGCGGGAGAGTGGACCGCTGAATATAGATGGGGGAAGGTGATGGAGGTGTTGGTGAAGATGACGGAGGTGTTGGTGTAGATCGCCGTCACACGATGATGTCCCGGGCGGCGTTCCGGCGCCGCTGGGAGAGGGGGGGGGGAGAGAGCCCCCCTTCTTCTTCTTCTTGTTCCTTTACCTCCTCCCTAGAAGGGAGAAGGGTTTCCCTCTGGTCCATGATCTCCATGGCGGTGGAGGGGCGAGAGCCCCTCCGAGATTGGGTCTCTCTCTCTCTCTCTCTCTATGTGTGTGTGTGCGTGTGTGTGTGTGTCCTTCTGTTTCTGCGCTCCCAGATTCTGCCTTTCACCGTTTCTTAAATTCCCGGATATCTGTAACTCCAATTGGGCTGAAATTTTAACACAATTTTCTTCCAGATATTAGCTTTCTTGCGGCGAAAGAAGGGCCCCAACCGCCTTAGGGATTGGTTACAAGCCTGCCAGCCATGCCCTAGGGGGGTGCCTCCTGGGCTTGTGACCCCCTCGGGCATCGTTTCACGTTGATTCTTCTTCCCAAAAATCATAAATATTCCAAAACAAATCCCCGTAGGTTTTTTCATTGCGTTTGGACTTCGTTTGGTATGGATATTCTGCAAAACAAAAAGCATGCAACAAATAGGAACTAGCATTGGGAACTGTATCAATATGTTAGTCCCAAAAATAGTATAAAAAGTTGCCAAAAGTATATGAAATTTGTAGATTATTGGCATGAAACAGTAAAAAATTATAGATACGACGGAGACGTATCAAGTAACAAGACCCGCAGGTGGCCCCCTGAGGACCCCTCCTGAGCGGCGGATATTCTGAGGCGAGACCCGACCTCAAGAGTCAAGGATGATGCGAAGGAAGGACATGCGAGCAGCAGGAAGCAGGACGGAGCGTTTTGCCCTTTAGTGCAAAGGGGGAAAGGACGTACGTGGGTTCCCAAGGCATCTTCCAAAGGTTTCCATTCTGGCCCAACAAGGCCACCACCGCCGGCGAGCACGACAGACGTCATCCCTGGACCCATCCCTGCTGCGCTGACAACCACTTTGCTGGCGAAGACCACCTTTGGGCAGGGGAGCATCTTCCCTTGTTCTCCTTCAAAATTGGCCATTGTAGGATCCCTTCCCGCCGAAACAATAGTGGAAGAGGACTAGGGCCGCCACTATATATAGAGGATAGGTTACTTCGTAGAGGGGGAGATCCATTCATTCGCACACCGACACCTCGCAAAGGTCACCCAGCCTCCGAAGGCCCTCGAACACTATACTACTTCATCCACCAACCTCCACAAGAGGCAATCCATCCAAACAGGAGTAGGGTATTACGCTTATCAGCGGCCCGAACCTAGGTAAACTGCCCTGTTCCGTGCCTTCCTCGCCATCGAGTGAGTTCTCTGCCATCCTCATCGAGTAGCGAGTTAGGTGAGGCGAGCCCATGAGAGATCTTTGTACACACCCTGAGTTCGAATCTTTAAGGGTTTTGCGAAGCCCGAAATACGACAATGCGTTCCTTCATAAGGGGCTGATTTGGATCCATATGTTTCATGCTATGGTTAGATTTATCTTAATTCTTATTTTGTAGTTGCGGATGCTTGCGAGAGGGGTTAATCATAAGTAGATTGTTAGTTCAAGTAAGAACATCACCTTAGTACCAGTCCACCCACATATCAAATTATCAAAGTAGCGAACACAAATCAACTCAATATGATGAACATGACTAGACAGATATTCCCATGTGTCCTCGGGGGCACTTGCTTTATATAAGAGTACTTTCAGTCCTATCCTTTGCTATAAAAAGGATTGTGCTACCTTGCTGCACCTTTTCTACTATTGTTACTTGTCTTATGTTATGAACTATCTTGCTACAAAACTATCTATCACTGCTACTTACAACGCTTTCATAGAATCCCTTGCTGAAAACTGCTTATCATTTCCTTCTCCTCCTCGTTGGGATAAACACGCTTACTTATTAGAAGGACTACACTTGATCCCCTGTACTTGTGGGTCATTAATCACAAGAGCAAGGAGTTCATCATTAATACCACATCTATTACCTTCTGGAGAGTGGTGTCTCCTTGAAAGCACAATTGCTCCCCAAGGTGGTTTTGGTAATTAATCACAACATATGCATCCTTGGACTAATGAGTTTACTTGAGTATATTTCAGAAAAGTTCAAAGATGCTTTGGCTATAGGATTTGTGTGGAGATGCCCCTTTGATGCAAGAAAGGAAAAGGATTTGTTCAAGCTTCAAGCAAGAAGACTCTACATTTTATACTTGTGAGAAATCACTTTAAGTCCATAGGAAAGCCAATACTATTAAAAGAGGGTGAGGTATCATGACTAATTGGTTGCTCAAGTTCTTAGAGATAGCCACCAAAAATACTCAGCCATTCTCCCACAAAATACCTCTGTCCAAACCCAAACCAGCAAAATCGGTGCCATCAACAATTTCCATTCGACCCTACCAATTTTACACTCAGAAAGAACCTATGCCAACCAACTCGGTACCACCAACATTCCTATTGGTGCCACCGAGATTAAGTGACCAACTTTCTGTTGAGAAGATTTCAAGTGTTGGAATTTCCGAGTTTGAAACCGGTCTCACCGAGATTTGGAATCTGGTCTAGGTCATCATATCGGTACCACCGAGATTCTTATATCGGTCTCACCGAGACTTGAAAAGTTGCCACATTTAGTGCAACTCGGTACCACCGATATTCATTTCAGTGTCACCGAGTTGGGCAATAATGGTGTAACGGTTGGATTTTGGTGGATGCCTATATATACCGCTCCACCTTCCTCTTATTCGTAGAGGAAGCACTTAGAACAAACTTACACTTGCCAGATCCATTTTTCTGAGAGAGAGCCACCTAATCATGTGTTGAGATCAGAGATTCCAATCCAACCATTTGAAACATGATATCTGGCCTCCCCAAGTTGCTTTCCACAAAATCAATTTCTCCTACCCATGCAAAATCTTCGAGAGAGTGACTGAGTGTTGAGGAGACTATATTTTGAAGCGTAAGAGCAAGGAGTTCATCAGTTTACAACATCTATTACCTTTTGGATGGTGGTGCCTCCTAGATTGGTTAGGTTTCACTTGGGAGCCTCCTACTTGGTGTTGTGGAGTTGAACCAAGATATTTGTAAGGTAAAGGAGATCACCTACTTCGTGAAGATCTACCATGAGTGAGGCTAGTCTTGTGTGGACGGAAGCCATGGTGGAATAGACAAGGCCGCTTTTTCGTGGACCCCTTGTGGGTGGAGCCCTCCGTGGACTCTCGCAGCCGTTACCCTTCGTGGGTTGAAGTGTCCACTAAAATGGGCGTACGATAGCGCCACCTATCGGAACCATGCCAAAAATCGCCGTGTCAACCTTTGCGTTTGATCTCCCTACCTTACCCTCTAATTTACATTTGCATGTCTTACTTTCTACTGCTATACTCTTAGATATGCATGTGTAGGGTGTACTTAACTAGTCATAATTGCTAAAACTGGCCCACACTGAAAATTGGGAAAAAGCTAAGTTTTTATCTCGTCAAGTATCTCTAATCACCCTTCTCTAGACATACTTTCGATCCTACAAGTGGTATCAGAGCTTTGGTATCCATTACATTGGTTTCACAACCTAGGAGAGTATGGCGTCTAGTGAGGGAAATTATCACCGTAGAGGTCCATATTTTGATGGCACTAATTTCGCTAGTTGGAAGCATAAGATGAAAATGCATATTCTTGGTTATAATCCTGTCGTTTGGTTTGTTGTTCGTGTTGGTGTGCAAGGTGATTTCTTCGGAGAAGGAAGGGAACTGAATCGTGATGCCACATCAGAAGAGCTGAAGATGTTGCAATACAATGCTCAAGCCTGTGATATTCTGTTCAACTGCTTGTGTCCCGAAGAGTTCAAAAAAATCAGTCGCCTTGAGAATGCAAAGGAAATTTGGGATACTTTGATTGATATGCACGAAGGTACCAATTCTGTCAGGGAATCTAAGTTGGATGTGCTTCAAAGTAAGCTTGACAAGTTCAAGATGAAGGATGGTGAAGGAGTTGCTGAGTGTACTCCCGGCTAGCTCTCATCACAAAGGAGATTGCCAGGTTAAGAAGTGAAGAGATGACCGACAAATTCATCATTAAGAAGGTACTTAGAGCCTTGGATGGACGATACGACATTGTGTGCACATTAATCCAAATGATGCCAAACTACAAGGATCTCAAGACAACTAAAGTCATTGGAAGGATTGTTGCTCATGAAATGTCACTCAAGTACAAAGATGAGTTGCACAACAAGTCAAGCAGTGCTTACAAATTTTCAAGTGATGCTCCCGCTACTTCAAATGTCAAACTTGTTACCAAAGAAGAGATCAGCCTCATGGTCATAAAATTCAACGAGTTCTACAAGAGTAGAGGCAAAGAAAGAAGCTCAAGCTCAAGACATGATGAGAAGCATTCGTCTAGTCGTGACTGAAACTGCTACAACTGTGTAAAGCCCAGACACTTTTCTAATGAGTACTCGGCTCCCCACAAACGAAGAGGAGAGTTGCCTAGAAGACGAAGCTCAAGAGATGAGTTACCTCGCAGAGAGAGAAGGAGTAGAGAAGATCATTATGAACGAAGACACCCCCGGAGAAGTAAGGAATCAGAGTAGAAGGACAAGTACACCAAGAGCGGCTCAAGAAGAAGAAATCAAGATCATGTTGGTGAATTGGTATGCGGCTCCGAGTGTGACAACCAATCCGAGAGAAGTTATCACTCCAACTCTGACTACAGTCAAGATGAAGGTGTTGACGACATTGCACTTGTTTCCTCCAACTCCTACGACTTATTTCAATCACCAAATGAAGAGATTGGAAAGTGCTTCATGGCAAAAGGCCCCAAGGTATCACACCCTGAGTACTTTGACTTTGATAGTGATGAGGATGACTTGTTAGTGGAAGATGACTTGCTCTTTGATAATACTAGTGACAACATTGAAAATGAACTTGAAAATAATCACGCTAGTGAAGAGAAATCGAATGATGATGATAAGAGAGAGATTGAACGACCAACTAAAGAATTAAACACTCTTATGTTAGCTCATGAAACTACTCTAGAAGATCATAGAGAGCTTGCAAGAACTCATGAGAAGCTACGCTCCAAGAAGCTAAATTTAGAGCAAGAGAATGAGTTACTAAAAGCAATCAATGATAACCTTCGAAAGAAGAGTTCCTCTTATCTAGCCAAACGATTACTATTATCTACTTTTATTCCACAAGTTAAACCTAAGAACACTAGTAACAAAGGCAAGAAAGATTCTTCATCTAGTAACAACAATGCTAAAGCTAGGTCAAATAATGTTGTTGCTAGTAGCTCTCTTGATTCCACTAATGATTCTCTTAGCCAAGTTACACTTGAGCAGGAAAACGATTTATTGAAAAGAATTATAGAAAGAGGTGTCTTCAAGAGTATTTCTGGAAGTAAGCAATTCGAAAAAATTGTGCGCAAGCAAGGAGAACATCGGAAGAAACAAGGTGTTGACTACTTCAACATAAATGGAGATGTTTGGGAAGAAGGTACATATCCCATTCCCAAGTTTGTTCCTCAAAACGAGAAGTATTCTACTCCCCAAGGAAACAAGCTCTCAAGATGGCCTTCTACCACAAGACCGCAAAGGCAAGGGAAAGCTTAAAGATTAGATTGACTCATTTGAGGAAGAACCCCAAGCCACGGTCGAGTGGGTTCCCAAGGGCACTTCTAGCACTACCTCATGTAGTGCCACCACAACTCCAAGGATGCCCATCACGCTGATGTGGATCCCCAAGAAGAAGAACTAGAAAGTTCTTGAGGGGTGACTCCGCCAATGAAATTTACTCTAATTCATTTTGGCAAGAACTATATGCAATCAACCTCAACCATATGCATTAGTTCAAGGAGTCACACATTCCCTCAAAGGTGAGCAAGGGACAAGGTAATTAATGCATATTTGGACATCACCTCCCATATATTTCATTCTATGTCCGTAGATATTCTTGTGTTTGTTCCTTTGCTTTGGGACTAACCCATGTAGTTGAGAAGAGTAAGAAACAACAAGGATTGCTCCCAATTCAAGATGATCTTCATCAACAATGAGCATCCACCACCACTACACCTACTTGAAGTCTTCTACGACAAAACCCAAGGTTAGTTTATCCGTCTTAGGGGGGATATCACATCTAGGGGGAGCTTTACTCCAAGACTTGAGTGTAAGCGTCTCCTTAATGATGTGAACACGTTAATGCATTATGTAAAAGTGGTAACCCTACTTGTGCTTAATTGATGAGTATGACCTATGATCAAGTATTCTTACTTGGCTCCTAAGTCAATATTCTCATATATATATATATATATATATATATATATATATATACACATATATATACATACACACACACACACATATATATATATATGCATATATATATATATATAGGAAAAATACATCCTACCACAGAGGGGTAGTTACCCCACATGTTCCATATACTATCATGCGGTAGTATATATATTAATTTATTATTTTTATTACGTTTATATATTATATATAAGATTTTTCAAAGTGAGTTACATGAAAAAATTACAAGTTAGCCCATAGTTTTTATTATATTTGTGAAATACATATATTTTTGTACGTAAAAAAGAACATACACAAAATATGATACATACTACCAAAAAAATAGTATATATACTACCTAAACATTATTATATGCTACATACTACGCATACATACTCTCCGATTTGATATATACTACATACAACATACAAAATGCAAGTGGTGGTAACCACCACCGGTGGTAGATAAAATTTTTCATATATATATATATATATATATATATATATATATATATATATATATATATGACTTCGTCCTCGCCAAAGTGCTTGATAGATGCTAGAAAGTTTGTGCTTGTTCACCATATTTTATTTGACATCTTATTGCGTGAGCATGTTGGTATGCATGATTTTCTCATTTGAGGATATCCAATTGTTGTTATTTGTCTTTCTATTTTATTTGCCCAATTGGATATACAAGAATGCTTAAGTACCATTCTCTAGCTATCTATGCTTTCTCGTCTCAAACTCTATTCATGCTGCATCACAAAATTTGAGCAAGCACTTTAGGGGCACTATGTGTGAGGAGAACTCAGAGATCCGTCTCGACAAGGGCTGAATTCCAAAACCTCCCAAACTGCATCTCGGTGTGACCAACCTCAAAATGTCGGTCCCACCGAAGCCTAGGGTTGATCATATTTTATAATCTCGGTGCCATCAAGTTTGGCTTTTCGGCCTCACCAAGTTTCTTTGTCAGCTGATAGTTGAGGAACTCGATGGCACCGAAAATCTCAGCTCGGTGTCACCGACAACGAAGGGATATATATACCAGCGTGGAGCCAGATGGTTGAAAAATTTCTTCAAACACTCGAACCCGCACCCTTTGCTGTCATGCCCTAGTCCCTAGACATCTCCCTGTTTCTCCCGTGTGCCTTCGCCAGGAGTCTTCGTTGCCGACGGATTCTTCACCATCGTCGCTGTCGTAGCGAATCCATGCCGAGTTAGGGTACAAATTAGACTTTATTTTTGCTCTCCCATCTCATTCTTCCACATAAAGGTCCAGCCATTATCTACCCACCATTGCACAAATTCTATCCCATAGAAAACTCCATTAGATTAGTGAACGAAGAAAATTTTAGGGTTGTCAGTTCGCGAGATTGAATTTCGGTGTCATCAAGTTGCAAAAATCGGTCTCAGCGACTTTGGTCTTAGGGTTGCACAGAATGTTCTCGGTGGAACCGAGTTCTCCTTTTTGGTGAAACCGAAAAGGGTGCCAAGTTTATGTTAAAGAGAACATGTGTCTGAGTGGCTCCGAAATTTCTGACTCAGTGGAACCAAAATCCAATTTTGCTAAAAGTTAAAACTAATTTTTTTAGAGTTCAAATTTGACAAAACTTCTGAAATTTTGTGATGCTTATCTTTTCAAGCTCTTCTATATCTTTTCATAGGGCCAGCCAGTCTTCTAGTCTGCTTGTGTGCTTGGTCTTGCAAGATGTCATGTTTTGAGGATAGTCAGAACAACTTGAGAGAGCCGAGTGTTGAGTTGGACTCAGGCACTAGTCCTAAGAGGATCCCTTCTGACCTAGGTACTCCCAGCTCCCATGGCATGTCTAAGGCAGCCACCAGGTCCAGGAGGAAGTTAAATTCTGATGAAGAAGAAGCTGGTTTTGTTCTTGAGAAATCTACTCCCCAGAAGCAGAAGTAGAAGACTGCTGTTAGGAAGGTAGTAAGGAAGGAATATGCCATACCTTCTGACACTAGAGCTCTAGGATATAGCCTTACTAAGAAGCCAGGAGTGAAGAGAGCCAGGAAGAGGACTATCCATGTTGTTGGAAGACCAACCTCCATGTATGAAGATCCAGCAAAAGCTGCTGGAGATGAGGAGGAAGAAATTCCACACGAGGTCCCTCCTCTAAGAAGAAAAAGCTTATGGATGATGACATGCCCAAGAAATCTACACCAAAGCCTTAAACACCTAAGGCTAAGAAGCCTGTAGATCCCAAGAGGACTACAAAGGACATACCTGCAGCTGAAAAAACAAAGGAACTGTGTCTAAAGATTTTGCTGCAGAGGAAGGTGAGGATGCCCAATGCTCATGAAGCTGAGAGCTCATATGCCATCCCATGATGCTTCTCACCCTGTTGCTGAGGACATGAAGAAGAGGAGAGATGAAGGTCTGAGGAAGTGGAGATCTTCTAATCCATATGCTATGATGAGAAGAATTGTTGTTGTTCCCCGCTTTCACACAAGGGAACAACAAGACTTTTATGAGACAGTTTTGATCGGCAAGAGTCGTGCAGTCAGCGACATGAGATATGTCGACTAGGAATACATCAAAGCCAATGAAGATTATTTTTCCTGTGTGATAGAAAGTTTCAGGATGGTTGATATCAGAGGTTTTGTTGGCAAAGAGATGACTTCATGGAATGAGTATCTGATTATGCAATTCTATTCCACCACTCATTTCTATTCAGTTGGAAGAATTGTTTGGATGACTTCAGGCCACCGGTATGAAGCTACTATTGGTGAGTCGACCATTATCATTGGTGCTCCAGAAGCACGTGAAGAAGATTTGGATGTGTATTCAGATCCTAAGATGAATCACAACTCCATGGCCAACATGTACAAGCCAGTGCCCCATGATTCTCTGCCGTCTCACAAAATTGGCTCTATCTACTTTTTGCAAGCCGAAATACCCACTACAAACACTATCATGAGACACACCGTGATGCCCAAATCGGGTTTTGAAAAGATGATTAGGGGTTATTCCATCAATTTTCTCCATCATCTAGACACCCATACCCGATTCAGAGTGATGGATTTGACAGTTGAGACTGTCAAGAGGACTGCTGCAGACCAGAAGAGATCTTGTAAATATGCTCCATACATTCACATGCTCATCAATGCCAAGATTGGCAAGCATGCATATATACTTGATCGTTCCCACCTGCCACTACATCCTGAATTTGAGGACAATGTAGTTGTGATGGACGATATCGATCCTCTAGCTTAGCTACTGCTAGAGAGGCAGCAGAGGCAGGAGCTGTAGAGGCTGCTAGAGATGCTCAGCTCAATTCCCACAACTTAGAATTAGAGAAGAGTCGATGTCTTTCTTGGTCAGCACCATCCAAGGGATGGAGAGGAAAGTTTCAAAAATCTTGCTGAACCAGAAGAGCCTCGAGACGATCGTGGAGACAAAATTCCAAGACTTGGACATGAAGGTAGCGGAGTTGACCACTACTATTGAGCAACATCAGCATGAAGTTGATTCAGTGAAAATTCCACGCTCCAGTGATGATGATGATGATGATTATGAAAAGTCACCCCTTCCCACAAACACTCACTTCAGGACCCAAACCAGGTCAACAGCTGTGCCCGTTCCGAAAGAAAGATCGTCTTCATCAACTCAAGATTCAGCTCTTGATCGAGCACACTACATGAATCAACTTCTTTGCCGTATGCCATAACGGACGGCAAAGGCCTTTGCCGTTAGCCTCTTGTCGGCAAAACTTCTACGACTACTTTCGTCCGTAAAGGACCTTCTTTGTCGTCTGCCTCGGGAAAGAGAACGGCAAAGGCCTTTGCCGTCAGCCTCTGTGACCAACACACGACAAAGCCCCTTAGACGACAGCTGATAGGAAACTACTCTCTTAGGTGCTAACATAGTATTTGTCGTCTGCTCTACTGGGAAAGCTTTGTCGTCTGCCTATTGGGAAAACTTTGCCGTCATCCATAAGTCAACATGGGAGGCCCCCACTGCCTATTGGGAAGCTCTATGCCGTGTGCCATGACAGCCCGTTGCCGTGTGCTGGCTGGGGCAGCAGACAACAAAGTGACCATATGGGTCAGCCGATGTTGCCCCAGGATGAACAGGTGGGAACCACGTGTCCCCTTTGCCATCTGCTGGCTGACGGCAAAGACCTTTCCCATCACATGGCAGACGACAAAGTGCCCATATTTTCACTGTTTTGTCTATTTTATGTTATTTCCCTCTAATGTTTTACACATATATGATATATAGTTCACATCACATATATATAGTTCACAACACATATATGATATACATATAAAAATCATCAATGCCACTTGTTCATAAATCACAACACATAGATCGAAAGAACCAACATACAAAGTTTTACAGTGTTCATCCGTATATACATACATATAGTTCCACATTGTTCATCAACACAAATCAAACAAAAACTAAAGCACCCCGTCAATGCCAGCTTCCATGTAGTAATCTAATATGAAAAATGGGAATAAGAAAGTTAGAAGAAGAAGAACAATATATGGCATTTTTGAGCTTATCATGTCATTTTGGAGGAAAATAAGCTAAGTACATGACCTTTTTGAGCTAACCAAGGTTATTATGCCATTTTTTTACCTAACTGAGCTAATTATGTCATTTTGGATGAAATAAGCTAAGTATGTGATATTTATGAGGTAACCAAGGTTATTATGCCATTTTTGACCTAACTAAGCTAATTATGTTATTTTAGAGGAAAACAAGCTAAGTATATAACATTTATGAGCTAACCAAGGATTGTATGCCATTTTTGATCTAACCAAGAAAATTATGTCATAAATGAACTACATAAGCAACTTGGGTCATTTTGGAGGATAATTAGCTAAAAAGAACAAGAGGAACAAGACTAGAAGAAGGAGAAGAAATAGGTGGAGGAGGAGAAGAAGAAGAAGAAGAAGAAGAAGAAGAAGGAGAAGAAGAAGAAGAAGAAGAAGAAGAAGAAGAACAAGGAGGAGGAGGAGGAGGAGGAGGAGAAGGAGAAGAAGAATAAGAATAATAATAAGAAGAAGAACAAGAAGGAGAAGAAGGAGAAGAAGAAGGAGGAGGAGAAGCAACAGAAGAAAAAGAACAAGGAGGAGGAGGAGGAGGAGAAGAAGAAAAAGAAGAAGAAGGAGGAGAGTATGATTACAAGAATAAGAATAATAAGGAGAAGAGGATGATTGCAAGAATAAGAATAAGAAGTAGTACAAGAAGAAGGAGAGTAAGAGTAAGAGGATGATTACAATACTTTTCTTATTTTGAGCTTATTATGTCATTTAGGAGGAAGATACGCTAAGTTATGAGCTAACCAAGGTTCTGATGATGTTTTTTTTACCTAACTAAGAAAATTATGTCATAAATAAACTAAATTATCTAACTATGTCATTTTGGAGGACAATTATCTAACTATTTCTTTCTTGGGGAAAATAAGCTAAGGAGAAGAAGAAAGAGGAGAAGAAGGAGGAGAAGGAGAAGAAGAAGAAGAAGGAGGAGGAGGAGGAGGAGGAGAAGAAGAAGAAGGAGAAGAAGGAGAATAAGGAGGAGAAGAAGAAGAAGAAGAAGAAGAAGAATAAGGAGAGGAAGAGGAAGTGGATGATTACAATACTTTTCTTATTTTGAGCATATTATGTCATTTAGGAGGAAGATACACTAAGTTATGAGCTAAACAAGGTTCTTGTGATGTTTCTTACCTAACTAAGCTAATTATATCATAAATGAACTAAATAAGCTAATTATCTCATTTTGGAGGATAATTAGCTAAGTATGTCTTTCTTGGGGAAAATAAGGTAAGGAGAAGAAGAAAGAGGAGAAGAAAGACGAGAAGAAGAAGGAGGAGGAGGAGGAGAAGAAGACGAAGAAGAAGAAGAAGGAGAACAAGAAGAAGGAGGATGATAAGAAGAAGAAGCAGAACAAGGAGAACCGGTTGATTACAAGAATAATAATAAGAAGAAGAATAAGGAGAGGAAGAGGAAGAGGATGATTACAATACTTTTCTTATTTTGAGCTTATTATGTCATTTAGGAGGAAGATACGCTAAGTTATGAGCTAACCAAGGTTCTTGTGATGTTTTTTACCTAGATAAGCTAATTATGTCATAAATGAACTAAATTATATAATTATGTCATTTTGGAGGATAATTAGCTAAGTATGTCTTTCTTGGGGAAAATAAGCTAAGGCGAAGAAGAAAGAGGAGAAGAAGAAGGAGAAGAAGAAGAAGGAGGAGGAGGAGGACAAGAAGAAGAGGAAGAAGAAGGATTAGAGGATGATTACAATAATAAGTAGAAGGAGAAGAAGTAGAAGGAGAGGAAGAGGATGATTACAATAATTTTCTTATTTTGAGCTTATTATGTCATTTAGGAGGAATATACGCTAAGTTTTGAGCTAACCAAGGTTCTTATGATGTTTTTTTTTACCTAACTTAGCTAATTATGTCATAAATGAATTGAATTAGATAATTATGTCATTTTGGAGGATCATTAGCTAAGCATGTCTTTCTTGGGGAAAATAAGTTAAGGAGAAGAAGAAAGAGAAGAAGAAAGAGGAGAAGAAGAAGGAGAAGGAGGAGGACGAGAAGAAGAAGAAGAAGGAGAAGATGATGATTACAAGAATAAGAACAAGGAGAATAAGGAGAAGGAGAGGAAGAGGATGATTACAATATTTTTATTATTTTGAGTTTATTATGTCATATAGGAGGAAGATACGCTAAGGTATGAGCTAACCAAGGTTCTTGTGATGTTTTTTACCTAACTAAGCTAATTATGTCATAAGTAAACTAAATTAGCTAATTATGCCATTTTGGAGGATAATTAGCTAAGTATGTCTTTCTTGGGGAAAATAAGCGATGGAGAAGAACAAAGAGGAGAATAAGAAGGAGAAGAGGATGATTACAAGAATAAGAAGATGGAGAAGAAGGAGAAGGAGAGGAAGAGGATGATTACAATACTTTTCTTATTTTGTGCTTACTATGTCATTTGGGAGGAAGATACACTAAGTTATGAGCTAAACAAGGTTCTTGTGATGTTTTTTTACCTAACTAAGCTAACTATGTCATAAATGAACTAAATTAGCTAATTATGTAATTTTGGAGGGTAATTATCCAAGTATGTGTTTCTTGGGGAAAGTAAGCTAAGGAGAAGAATAAAGAGGAGAAGAAGAAGGAGAAGAAGAAGGAGGAGGAGGAGGAGAAGAAGAAAGAGGAGAAGAGGACGATTACAAGAATAAGAAGGAGAGGAAGAGGATGATTACAATACTTTTATTATTTTGAGCTTATTATGTCATTTAGGAGGAAGATACGCTATGCTATGAGCTAACCAAGGTTCTTGTGATGTTTTTTACCTAATTAAGCTAATTATGTCAGAAGTGAACTAAATTAGCTAATTATGTCATTTTGGAGGATAATTAGCTAAGTATGTCTTTCTTAGAGAAAATAAGCTAAGGAGAAGAAGAAAGAGGAGAAGAAGAAGGAGAAGTGGATGGTTACAAGAATAAGAAGAAGGAGAATAAGGAGAATGAGAGGAAGAGGTTGATTACAATACTTTTCTTATTTTGAGCTTATTATGTCATCGAGGAGGAAGATACACTAAGTTATGAGGTAAGTTCTTGTGATGTTTTTACCTAATTAAGATAATTATGTCATAAATGAATTAAATTAGCTAATTATGTCATAAATGAACTAAATAAGCTACCTATGTCATAAATGAACTATAGAAAACTTACCGTCATGGTCATCAAGGAGAAGCACCACGGTTGCTCGGGCAGGGTGCGTTTGGAGACAGTTGCCCTGGAGAAGGGTCGTGCGATGCCGCTCGGGAGTTATTCTGCATTTGCAATGTCCCGTTAGCATGATGACACTCAAATGTTAATACTAGTTTATAATGATCATTGAAATGAAACTCACCGTGCCAATCGTAGAAAAAACCGGCATCGGCGGAGGGGGCTGATCGGTCTTCTCGCACATAGACTGCACATTTGGTTCTGAAGTGTCGGTTGTATTAGTTAGTAATGAAACATACATTACACACATGATTTGGCTAATGTGAAAAAGAAACTTACCACAAGAAGCTCGTACATGGCCAGGTGACCCGCATCATTCCGGGCCCTCTCCTCCTCCAACAACCGAGTTGTGGTCCGGTCCCTCTCCTCCAGAATCACCTGAAGAGCAGCCTGGTTTTCCGCTCTCTCTTTCTCAAGGTCAGCCTGGAAAACCACTCCCCGTTACCACTGTAATGATCTATGGCAACACACACAATGAAATGGATGAAAGTTTTCCGAGTCCGTACAACTAACCTCGATGGCGAGATCGAATGGCCGCGGACGAGGCGTTATCTCAGGATAGGAGCTCGACTAGCGCGCATTGATCTCCGAGAGAGTGAGTGGACAACGTATTATCCCATCTCCAATGGATATCGAGCCATGGGGCCTCCCGCCACTAGATATCATCACCAGATCCAAAGGTTCCTCGCTAGGGTTAAAGTCCTCCCCGTTCCTAGCCTTCCCCACGTCCCTGTATTTCACAAGCTTGTGGTGGGAGAAGACGTTGGTGAGCTTCTCCAGATGATCCAGGCCAGACTCCGAGAATGCCTTGGCGTTCTTGTAGGAGGTAGTATGGGCCATGTCATAAAGGTCGTACAACTCTGGTACCTCCGTCTTATTGTGATGCGCCTAAAAGAGAGGAACAAAGTATTAGTAAAGGGCTCAAGCTAGCATGAAGAACTAATTGCATGAATAAGGAGGAAAACCACATACCTAGTTCCGTTCAAACTGAATTAAGTTGGCGCCGCCCTGATGGTGTGGCACACCAATGATTTGGGCACGCCGGTCCTTCGCATTGTCGTTGACGGCTCGCCAGTTGCGTATGCACCACTCATCCACCAACGCCTCCCAACAATCCATCTTATCCGCACACCATCTAGGGGGCACCTATAAGTTAGTAAAAAGAATTTTGAGCGCTACACCTACGAATCAAATCAAGAAAACTACGTAAATCGCCTTAAGAATATGTAATTACCTTCATGTACTGCTCCTTATTGAGATACTTTCCGCGACACTCCTTCTTCTGCTTCATAACACCACGCGTGGCTAGTAGTCTCGAATAGCCTGCGGCCGAGCCTCGTGGCGCAATTTCTGTAATAGCCGCCTGCACTCGGCCTCGAGAACATTGGCCGCCGCCTCCTCATATCCCTCCTCACACGTGTAAAAGGTCTGCAATCAAACAAGACAACACCGATTAGTACAATAATTAGCTATACTGCTAATTTTAGATTGTGTAAAAGGAGAATTTACCCAAAAGGTGTTGATCACCATCTCGGCCCTCGTGTGGCACAAGACACCATCTATAATCTCCTACGGTGGGGCATGTGCAGCCTGGTAGTGCTCCCGGGTAAATCCTAGTGTAGGAACCTAACCCTCACCGGGCAACGTGACAAACCCCGGGAAAATTGTTCGGCAAAGCACACCAAGGACGGTGTTCGGCTTGCGGACTCCAAGGGGGTGTTTCCAACCCATGCAGTATGACAAGGTCAACGCATTACATATTTGAAAAACTTGAAGGCAAAAGGTAAAAAAGAGTAAATGCACTTACCTCTCCCCTTCAGGCTTAATCACTGACCTCTGCTCGTGGGTTGCCGGTACGACCAAGAGACGTGTACTACCATGCTTGTACACGATGACCCCGTCCACCACATCGCCCTCACTATCCGTAGACTCATCCCTGCCACCAACAGAATGGCCACCCGGCCCCTCGGTTCGATCTGGCCAGGCACCCCATCCGGACGTCTCCACGTTCGCCGAAGCCTATGTGGCGGGAGTCTCCCGGGACGTAGCCTCAGGAATCGTAGTCTCATGGGCTGAATGCCTGACGCCGAGGCTCCTGGACCGGAGTCTCATGGGCCGAATGCCTGTCGACCCGAGGCTCCTGGACCAGAGTCCCTGTAGCATCCACCGTAAATGGGTCCACCATAGTAGTCGTGTGCTCGCGTGGATGAGCTGGTAGTGGTGGCGAGGACGGCGTAGCAGTCCGCCTACCTCTCTCGCAGCCACGTCCTGTACCTTTCCCCTTCTTCCCTACCCGACCTCCTCTCCTAGTGGGCAACGCCACCAACGAAGAAGCACGCGCAGGTGGTGTCATCAGACTGTCCACCAAGGCTCCACGGAGAGATAGGGGTGGAATGGAAGTACCACCTCTCGCGTAGTCCGTCGACGAAGAAGAACCCGCCGAGCGATGTGGACACGCGCCCACCATCTTTCAACACCTGCCATGATAAGGAGTAAAAGAAATTAGTACAACATAAAAAAATTGAATACCTGACATGAATAATAATATGTACATATATAATTTAATTTGGGATGCATACAAATTAATTATAGTCTGGATCAATAATTGCATCATCATCATCAATATCAGACGTGTCATCATGAATGACATGCTCATCGGGTTCAACGACATGAACTTCTCGAAGGCCTTTCTATAATCAGTCAAGCATTGACAGGTCATCTGCAGCAATAAACTCTTCTAGTTCCGGCTCTACTGGTTCCGGCTCAGGGGTGAAGTCGGATTCACCGTCGCTGTATACTTCCATGTTTTGGGGTGAAGCACAACAGTTCTTGAAACGTTTCTTGGAAAGACGTGATTCTTGGAAGAATTATCCGTCATATGTTTCTGGGTTAATGTGAGGTTCATAATCTTCTTCATCCGGGGGAGGTGGTCTAACACATGTCGGCACTTCATAAACAACATACCAACCATTCAAATTCTTATCAGTTTGGCATGTCCACGATAGATAGAAAACTTGGGTCGCCAGTTGAGCCGTAATATAGACGTCGGGAACATCTAAATGGGTGTTTGGATTGATTTCGACTAGCCCTATAAGTTCATGAGTCCTAGTCTCCTTCGGCTGGAACCAATAACATTTGAAGACTACGATGTTCGGTGGGTTGTCACCAGAGAATTGAAGTTCATAAATTGCTTCAAATCTTCCATAATACTCGATACCCCCTTCGCCGATAGCAGAGACACAACAATTTGTAGATTTTCGGTCCAACATAGATAGTGCTTTGGCAAAGGTACGAAATTGATACCCGTTGATGTTGTATTTCTCAAATGAACGGACCTTATAGTCAAAACCGTTAGCAGCTTGTCTCAATTCGGCGTCCATAGACTCTGAATTAGCCTACAAGTTTAATATGAAACGATTGTTGCATTAGCCGCAAGTTAGAGCAAGAAATGAAATGGTCCATTATTGATAGTTACCGTTTGTTTGAACCAAGAGATGAAACCGCTCATATTCTTCGACAGAATCATTTTGGATCACCGCTCCATCCGAGAATTTGGCGATGTATCGACTATATCAAATATACGGGAATATGAGCAGTTCAAAGGAAATAGAAGTTGCAGAAAAATGTACCGAGAACTTACTCGATGTACGGCTGCACTTCTGTTAGGTCATTGAAGATATACAATGAAATGTTCCGCCATTCTTCGACATCCAACATTATTGGTTTCAAAGCACTGACTGGTGTGAGCTTCCCTTTGAATAGGCCGAGGTTGGAGCTAACTTTTTTAGGGTCGACATCATTGTATTGAGGCTTCTGATTATGCAAATGACAATTTTCGTCTTTGTAGTGTGATGTCATAAAGTTAGCCACCTCCTCAGTAATGAATGCCTCGGCCGTCGATGCTTCAATTCTACGTTTACTTTTACATTTAGCTCAAAGCGTCTTCTGCATCCTCTTAGTTGCAAAGCACCAAAGATTTTGCACGGGCCCACCCAATCTTGCCTCGATCGGTAGATGTAAAATCAAATACTGCATTGGATTAAAGAAGCTCGGCAGAAAGATCTTCTCTAACTTGCTGAAAGGACGTGGATGACGCCTAGATTGGGTGGGGGTGAATAGGCGCTTTAAAATAATTACGGTTTAGGCTTGAACAAATGCGGAATAAAACTAATGTTTAATATGTCAAGCACAAAATCTAAAACAACTAGGATCACCTATGTGCACCAACAACTTATGCTAAGCAAGATAAACAAATAAGTGATAGCAAGATATATGACAAGAAACAATATGGCTATCACAAAGTAAAGTTCATAAGTAAAGGGTTCGGGTAAGAGATAACCGAGGCATGCGAAGACGATGATGTATCCCGAAGTTCACACCCTCGCGGATGCTAATCTCCATTGGAGCGATGTGGAGGCACAATGCTCCCCAAGATGACACTAAGGCCACCATAATCTCCTCACGCCCTCGCACAATGCAAGATACCGTGATTCCACTAAGGGACCCTTGAGGGCGGTCATCGAACCCGTACAAATGGCGAACCTTGGGGGCGGTCACCGGTACCCGTAAAAACTGCTCGGGGCAATCTCCACAACCAAATTGGAGACCCCGACGCTTGCCCGGAGCTTTACACCACAATGATTGAGCTCCGGGACACCACCAAGCTTCTAGGACGCCAAAGCATCCACGAAGAAATATCTAGGGTACTAAGTACCAAATGTAATAAGATTCTCAAACTTCACTTCCACGTATCACCATGGAGAACTCAAACCGATGCAACAAATGCAATGGCAAGAACACTGAAGTGGACAAGTCCCTCACACTCAAATACCTCCACAACAACAAAAGCTATGGAGAAATATGAGAGGAAGAACAAGGAGCTCACAAAGAACTCCAAGATCTAGATCCAAGGGGTTCCCCTCACATAGAGGAGAAAGTGATTGGTGGACATGTGGATCTAGATCTCCTCTCTCTTTTCCCTCAAGAACAAGCAAGAATCATTGGAGAGATTGAGAGTTAGCAAGCTCTAAGAAGGTCAACAATGGGGGAAGAACACGAGCTCAACCAATAGCAAAGACCAAGGGGGAAAAAGACCCCTTTTATATAGTGGGGGAAGGAATCAGACCGTTACCGCCACTTACAGCACGAGCCCAGCGGTAGTACAATCCAGCGGTACTACTGCTAGCTGCAGCAGTACTACCACTGACCCTCCAGCGGTACTACCGCTGGTTGTAGCGGTACTACCGTTGATCCCATGGTAGCGCAAAGATACTACCGGGCCAACCACCGCCAAGAAAGTCTTCACAACAAGTCCTACGTAGTACAGACGCAAGGATGACGGTACTAAAGTCCTGGAGCGGTACTAGCGCTGACTAGGGGCGGTACTACCGCTGGGCCAACGGTACTACCGCTAGCTCCAGTGGTACTACCGCTAGGTCCAGCGATACTACCGCTTGGACTGGAGCGGTACTACCGCTCGCCACTGAAACAACCATAACTTTCGCATACGAGCTCCAAATCGAGCAAACCCAAGCTTGTTGGATTCAGGACGACAAGAGCTCGAAATCTTAAGACCATGCATATATGAAAATGCCAGTGATATAGAGATGTGTGTCCTCTATAAATGAAGAACCGGCAAAAATTCCAACATCGAAAACATCATAGTAGATGCATATGGACTCCGTCTTTGGTGAACTCAAGCTTGTCATGAAGATGACCATAAGCTCTAAAACTCACAAAGAGAAACACCAAATAAGAACCAAGAAGTATGATGCAAGGATGGAAATGGTTTGAGCTCTCAACGAACGATACGATTGAGCTAGTCACTTGAGAGCCCCCCTTGACAGTACAACAATCTATCCTAAAACAGAAAACCTATCAAGGGCAAACCTATACCTTGCACCTCGTCCTCTTGAGCTAGATGATGATGATCTCGTCTTCCTCTAAATGACCACCTTTCTTGATTGCGTTGGCTTGATGAAGACTAGTTGATTGGTCCCCCATACTCACTATGTGTGAGCCACTCTTCAGCATATCTTCACAAGTCCATTGCCACCACAATGGACGGCAAGCTTCAAGCATGATATATTCGTGCTGATCCACTTGAACTTGCACACCGCAATCTTGATGACGATCACCACTTGACGTCATCCTTCATGGGTTGTATGAGATCTTCCTTTTGACGCAAGCCCGTGGAAACACACCTAACCCCCACATAAAACTCTCACGAAGACCATGGGTTAGTACACAAACACGTAATGGACAATGCTTACCATACCATGGGATCACTCGATCCCTCTCGGTACATCTTGTACGCTTTGTGTGTTGATCACCTTGATTTACTCTTTGTCCAAGATCTTGATCAACCTTGTGTCTCTATGACTATTCTTTGGATAATACCTTGAATACCATCTTGTTCATCATATAAACTCCTTGAACCCAACAGATGGACTTCATGAAGTGCCTATGGAAAAATCCTGTAAATATAACTTAAGGAAACCATTAGTCCATAGGAATTTTCATCAATTACCAAAACCACATATGGAGATATATGCCCTAACACTTGCAGAGCAACTCTGGCCCAACTCCTCCATGTCATGTACCACGCAAGGCAATAGTTCTTTCGCACAAAGAACATGGAAGAAATATCTTAGCTCCGCCAGTACTAGCCATTCATCATCAGGAATAAAGCCACGTAACATCACCAACATTACCCGGTCAAGCCATATGTGCCAATCATGACTCTTGATACCAAAGATTTTTATTTTCTCAATACTCGCTGCCCTCTTTAGATTCGCTACATACTCATCGGGGAACATTTAAGTGCATTTTGACCCACAAGATAACTTCCCTCATAGCTGGCCTTCCAAGATTGAACCAAACCTTTGGCTTCGACCAGTTCTGCTTTCCTTTCGATTCTCGCATGTTTTGTAACGGTCTATGACATAGTGTCTCTTGATCGACTCTTGTCTTAGTATGATCCTTTGACTTCCCATCTGTGTCGAACGATGTAAACAAAATGGCCTCTCTGATATTCTTTTCAATGTGCATCATGTCGATGTTGTGTGGAAGAAGGAGGTCATTGTCGTGGGTATAAGCCTGACAGTAGATGTGTAGGGTATGAAAAGGATGGGCAGAGTCCTACCTACGGCGAGGATGTATGAGTTCAGGCCCCTCTATGGTGGAGGTAATAGCCCTACGTCTCAGTGCTCACGGAGCTTGTTGTCGAGTGGAATAGGGAATACAATGAGTTGCTAACCCCTTTACCAGCGGGGGAGGGTGGCTTATATAGAGTGCGCTGCCCTCCACAACGGTTCCGGTACAGGGGTGGAGTAGTGGCGATTGAATGCGTATGTTACAGGTAACGTATGACCTAAATGCTAATAAATGCACCTGGAAACGTACGACCGTTTCCCTCCAAGGGGGTTACGATGTACCGAGTGGTATCCAGTCGGTCAGCTTGATATCCTCCGAATGTTAGTCCCCCACTGGATCATTGAGGCCCTGTTACCGACTGGATGATGGGGACTCCTTAATTCAGTCGGAACTGACTAAGGCTCTTGTCCTTTGTGAGGGGTAGTCCTTGGGTAGGACCTACAGGTCAGGCCTATGACCCTACCCTAGGACTATAACCCCATCATTAGTCCCCGAATGGATTGGGGTTGGAACGATGAGGCAATGCTTGAAGTTTGAATCCGACTGGAACGGATTTGTCTTGGGTGTTGCTTGCCTCGATCCATTTTATCTTTTCTGATCAACGATTCGAGTGGAAATTTCCGTGGAACAAACTGTCGGATACCGAGTGTTTTCGGGGTATCTCTTGACGCGACCCGTCAACTGACAGCGGCGGATTTTCCGGGATCTTCAAATTTTGGTTTCCGCGCGCCCAGCGGGGATGACGCCGGCGCGTTCGAGTAGCGCCTGACGCCTCGATTCTCGCGCCTTCAACTCCTCCACTGATATCGCCGCGGCCGGTCGGGGGATAAGGTTTCGGGTCCACTTGCCAGCGACCCAGTCGGAGCCTTACTTAAATCCCGGCGGCAAGGGTTTTTCGTTACGCCCGCTAGATCTCTTGCCATTGTTTCGTCCTCCTCGCCTCTTCCAGCGCGCCTGCCATTGCTTCGTCCTCCTCGCCTCTTCCAGCGCGCCTAACCTCTCCACTCCTCCTCCCTCCCCGCGAACTCGCAACTTCCGCCATGACCAAGGGTCAGACCAGCAAGATGGAGGCGAGGAAGAAGAAGGGGAAGGCGGCGGCTCCTGCTCAGCGGCGGCAGCGGTCGTTGCCGGCGGGGTGGATTCAAGGCGACTTCCTCCCCTCCACGGTGACGGAGGGGGATCTGTTGCAGCTGGTGGAGGACATGATGATCGTCCACAAGTCTTGGAGGCTGCCGGCGGAGAACGAGGTCGAGCCGGCGCCTCGGGAGGTGGAGCGCATCTTGCTGCTTAGCCATGTCTACCGAGGTTTCTCATTGCGCCCGCATCCTTTCTTTAAGGGCATCATGAATCACTTTGGGGCACAACTTCACCACTTCCCTCCGAATGCCATCGCCCATCTCTCCGCTTTCATCGTTATGTGCGAGTGCTTCATAGGCTGCCCCCCCCTCATTGGGGGTTGTTCAAACACATATTCTCTGCTAGGTCTCAGACTATCAAACGACTCAGCCAGTCGGATGATAAAACGCATCTTCTCCAACTCTGCGGAGGCTTAGGTTTCCAGAAAAAGAGTCGGAGTAGTTATCCTGCTCTCCAGCTGAGCGAGTCGGTCAGGAACTGGCAGTCGACGTGGTCTATTGCCAAGACGTCACTTGTCCGAATGCCTCCTCAGGGCTGCCCCCTTTTAGCCTAGATCGTCCCACTCCACCTAAGCAGCTCGCGCTCACGAAGGCAGAGAAGCTCGACATCCAGCCCCTGGTAGACGCGATCGTGGACGTCGTCAGGAGGGGAGTCACCGGCATGGATTTGCTCGAGACTTTCCTTGGTCGGCGCATACAACCGCTGCAGGCCCGCGACGACGCCATGTGGCACTACTCGGGGGTCGAGGACTCCACTCGGACCAACGTCTTGAGTGTGACCGAGGAGAAGGTAGCGTCGTGGGTGCTCCAGATCACTGGCGCCTGCGAGAACCCCAGGGGGTCTCGGCGAGTGAGGGCTTTCAGCGCGGACAATCCTCCTCCGAATTGGGTGAGTACTATGCGCCGAGTGCATGTATTTGTTTTGGTTTCATTGCTTTTTTGAATCTCTTCCTGTCGCTTGATGTCGCCGGCTGTTTTTCATGCAGAACTGGACCAACTGGTTTTCTCCTGTCTTGAACGGGAACCCGGACGAGGAGGAGGAAGAAGGTAGCCAAGAGGGCAGCATGGAGAGCGCTGAGTATGTCTCCGACAGCGGGGAGTCGAAGGAAGAGATTAGCGAGGAAGAGGAGGAAGATGAGGAGCAGGACTCACCGCCTCCGCAATTAGAGCATCGGACCAAGCGCCGACACGAGCCTGCCGTCCCCTCGGCTCCTCCGGCATCTTCGAGCGCCCCGCTCGCTGCTCCAGCGGTTCCGAGCGTTCGGAGCACCAAGAGGGCCAGGGATGCCGTCGCTGAACCTGCGAGTCAGTCTTCCAAGGCGGCCAAACCGAGTGGGTCCAAGCCTCGGAAGGCTCTGCCGCGGATGAGGGTTGCTGTCCCCGTCACCTCTACGTAAGTGTATTGATCTTCTAATTTCTTCCGATATCCGAGTGAACTCCTGTTTATTGGTCGGATGAATTTCACTCGACAGAGTAGCTACTTCTGCCACCTCTCCGGCGCGTCAGGAGGACGACCCCGTGGACACGGACAACGTCGTCTCGTCCCAGCCAGGTGCGTTGTAGTGACTTCGAGCGTTTTATATTATCGTGTCTCGAATTCTATCTTCGGTCTTGTCCTTCTCTTTTTCTGAGATCTCGCGACATTCGGTCTGGCAGGGGCGGTTTGTGTGGGCGACGGTGACCAAGAGGAACCTGAGCCAGCCGCAGAGCCTATCCTTGAGGCCGTCCCGCCAGTTGCTGCTCTCGCCGCCGACGTGTTGCCGACTGAGGCGCTGCCGCCGACTGAACCGACGCCGGTGGTTGAGGAGCCGACTGGAGCGGAACTTGGGATGCCTCAGGAACTCCCGACGATGTCAGGCTCGTCGAATGTCGAGTTCAACATCCAACGTCTCCCGGAGGAGCAGGTGGGAGCGGCCAAGGGAGCCATGGTGCAGGTGGAGCTGATGACTGGAGAAGCCAAGAGGGCCTACGACTCCGTCGCATCCTTGTACCAGCGGAGCTTGGCGCTGTGGGATGATATCCGAGTAAGTGGGCTAGTAAGTATTTACTTTTCTCTTGTAACCCGCTGGGTGTTCTTGGATAGCATCTGTTGTTTGCGATGGGTTCACTCTGAGTGAACCCAGTGGGTGTAGTCCCCAAGACTTCTGCCGAGTGCTTGCACCGGCAGTTGTCTTTATACATATTGTCTTTGCTTTGGTCAGGTCTGTAAATAATATGCCCGACTGCGAGCAGTTGTGGCACTCGGAGTGCACTTACTGTAAGAGTCCCCGAGAGTAATTTGTACTCAGGTTGGGTAGTGTTGGCCTCGTAGGCGTAGGTTGTAACATGCATCTCAATAGGGCGGGCCTGCTTGAGTTGCATACCAGTGGGGTCACTCTCAGTGAACCCACTGGGTGTAGTCCCCGAGACCGCTGTCGACTGCTTGCGTCAGCAGGGGTCTGAAGAACTTAGACTTTTATTGTTGAATTATCTGATTGCCTCTTGATGCTGGCTGGCAGAATACTTGTGAGATGGGGACCGCATACGAGACTCTGAGGGCGGAGAAGATTAAATTTGCTGGTGAGCGGGATGCGGCACTGCTTGCAATGGATGGTATGAAGGTGGTGCTGGCGGAGCGAGAGAAAGCGCTGGAGCAGGCGCGTGAAGCCAACAAAGTGCTGACGGAGGAAGTTGGAAAGATGAAGAAACAGAGGACTGCTCTCACGGGTGAGATGGTCGTGCTGAATAAACGATGCATAGCTCAGGAGAAGTATGTCAGCGACTGGGCTCGGCAGATGATGACGCGTTTGGCTGGTAAGTCCTGTTTTTTCCGAGTGCTTGTGGTATGTGCGTCACACTCGGCACTTATTGTTTGCTTGTCCTGTTGTCGCAGATTTTTTCTTTGACGCTGAAGCTGAAGCAGCTGATGTGGAGCGGTCGATTCTCGAGAACGTTCCACTCGACGAGGACGCCAATCGGGATCTGCTCCGGGCGCACATCCGCGTGGGCAAAGTTGGCCCTTCCATCGGTCGACTGAGAGAAGTCGTCGGCTGAATCGAGAAGGAGCTTTGGCCAGAAGATGAGTCGCGGCAGGAGATGGAGAACCTGATGGCTCGACTGGAGGAGATTCCGAACCGAGTTCACTCGTGGAAGAAATCGGCAGCTCGCTATGGTGCAGATGTTGCTCTATCCCTGGTCCGAGTCCATTGCAAGGAGGTGCGCGAGGAGAAGCTGAAGACATTGAAGGTGGCAAACAGGAAGAAACTTCGATTTGAAGACTTCATGGAAACCTTCCTTGAAAGTGCCACCCGCATCGCCGACGGAATTGACCTGGACACCTTCGTGGAGCCCTCCAGCCCTGGGCTACTCCACACAACGCGTAAGAAAA
The DNA here is from genome assembly GCF_904849725.1 of Hordeum vulgare subsp. vulgare. Lineage (NCBI taxonomy): Eukaryota > Viridiplantae > Streptophyta > Magnoliopsida > Poales > Poaceae > Hordeum > Hordeum vulgare. Next base: position 260,195,598 of record NC_058518.1, on the reverse strand, counting down.
CTTGGTCCTCGGTATGCCGAGTGTTTATTTGTAAGAAACTTTGGCCACTGCTATTGGCCATCACATTCTTGTTATGGTGTGGGTAAGCTTGATCCACACCGAGGCAGTATCTTTGTTTGAACTTTGAATCGAATCTTTTGCTTTTCTGTTGCAATGTTGACTCGAGTTTTTGTTTGGCGTTTGTTGGTGAAACCAAAAGCAAACAGTCGGAACATGTCAGTTGTCTCCGAGTGTGACGCTAAGTGCACACTCGGAGAAATGGATTACTTAGGTGATTCTGGATCACAGCTAAGTCCCCGAGTGCGACGTTTAGTGCACACTCGGAGGAAGTTATTTCTTAGGTGATTCTGGATCACAGCTAAGTCCCCGAGTGCGACGTTTAGTGCACACTTGGAGAAAGTTATTTCTTAGGTGATTCTGGATCACAGCTAAGCCCCCGAGTGCGACGCTTAGTGCACACTCGAAGGAATTTAATACTTAGGCGATTCGGGATCGCGTCTAAGTCTCCGAGTGTGACGCTAAGTGCACACTCGGAGAAATGGATTACTTAGGTGATTATGGATCACAGCTAAGTCCCCGAGTGCGACGTTTAGTGCACACTCGGAGGAAGTTAGAACTTAGGCGATTCTGGATCGCAACTAAGTTTTTTTGTGTGTGTGACCGGAGTCAGCAACCGCAGAAGAATTCTGAATCTGCAAAAACTGAACCTGCTTTATATTATTTCATCAATACTTGTTCTTTACACTGCTTCAGTCGACGATCACCTGTAGAAGCGCTTCAGGAGGTCTCCGTTCCACGCACGCAGTTCGTCCGTCTCCCTCTGGATGTTGTAGAGTCTGTATGCTTCGTTGTTCAGTACCTTGGAGATGATGAAAGGTCCTTCCCAGGCCGGAGCCAACTTGTGAGGTCTTTCCTGATCAACTCGAAGCACCAAGTCGCCTACTTGGAACGCGCGACTCCTGACGTGGCGTGCATGAAAATGCCGCAGATCTTGCTGATAAATGGTTGAGCGAGTCAGTGCCATCTCGCGCTCTTCCTCCAGAAGGTCTACTCCATCTTGCCTTGCTTGTTCTGCTTCAGCATCGGAGAAGAGTTCGACTCGTGGCGCATTATGAAGCAAGTCACTCGGAAGGACCGCTTCTGCTCCATAAACGAGGAAGAACGGGGATGTCCCTGTAGATCTGTTCGGGGTTGTGCGGAGACCCCAAAGCACTGAAGGTAACTCGGTGACCCATGCGCCAGCGGCGTGTCCCACTCCTCGCAGGAGTCGGGGCTTCAGACCTTGAAGAATAAGCCCATCCGCCCGCTCAGCTTGTCCATTGGATTGAGGATGTGCTACGGAAGCAAAATCCACTCGGATACCTTGGCTTGCACAGAAACCTTTGAATCTGTCCGAGTCGAAGTTTGTCCCATTGTCCGTGATTATGCTGTGAGGTACACCGAATCTGGAGATGATGTATCTGATAAACTTGACGGCTGTTGAGGCATCGAGTTTCTTAATGGGCTTGGCTTCGATCCATTTCGTGAACTTGTCGACTGCCACCAACACATGTGTGTATCCCCCTTGGCCTGTCTTGAATGGTCCGACTGTATCTAATCCCCAAACTGCAAACGACCACACAAGAGGGATTGTCTTCAACGCAGATGTTGGCTTGTGGGACTTGTTGGAGTAGAACTGACAGCCCTCACATCGATCGACCATATCTTTAGCCATCTCGTTTGCCTGCAGCCAGAAAAAACCAGCCCTGAATGCCTTGGCGACGATTGCTCTCGAAGAGGCGTGATGACCGCAGGTCCCCGAGTGAATATCTTCCAGGATCAATTGCCCCTCCTCTGGGGAGATGCATCGTTGGAGAACGCGTGAAACGCTCTCCTTGTATAATTGGCCATCAATGACAGTGAATGCCTTTGACCTGCGGACTATCTGCCTGGCCTGGACTTCGTCTTCTGGTAGTTCCTGTCTCAGGATATATGCAATCATCGGCACAGTCCAATCGGGGATGACAGCAAGAATCTCCATGACCAGATCAACCACAGCAGGTACATCGACTTTAGTCGGATATGTTGAGCTCTTTGGTTGTACTGGCTCTTCTGTAAAAGGATCTTCTTTGACTGAAGGGAGGTGAAGGTGCTCGAGGCAGACGTCACTCGGGACTGGTCTCTGAGTGGATCTGAGTTTTGCCAACTCATCAGCTGCTTGGTTCTTCAGTCTCGGAACATGGTGAAGTTCTAGACCTTCAAACTTCTTCTCGAGCTTCCTTACTGCATTGCAGTATGTGGCCATGGTGGGGTTCCTGACGTCCCACTCTTTCATCACTTGATTGACCACCAAATCCGAATCGCCGTAGACCATCACGCGACGGACGCCGAGTGAGATGGCCATACGCAACCCGTAGAGGAGAGCTTCATACTCTGCCTCGTTTTTGGAGGAATCGAAGTGTATCTGCAGCACATACTTGAGCTTGTCACCCTTTGGTGATATGATCACAACGCCAGCGCCGGAGCCATTCAACATCTTGGACCCATCGAAGAACATTGTCCAATGGGCCGAGTAGATGTGGGTTGGTTGCTTTTGTTCTACCCATTCTGCTATGAAGTCAGCCACAACTTGAGACTTAATAGATTTCTTGGCCTCGAACTTGATATCACAGTACAGCATGTCCATTGCCCACTTCGCCACTCGGCCTGACGCGTCTCGATTGTGGAGAATTTCCGACAACGGAGCATCAGAAACGACAGACACCGAGTGGTCTTGGAAATAATGGGCCACCTTCTTCGCAGTCATGTAAATCCCGTAGATAAGTTTTTGATAATGGGTATACCTCTGCTTGGAAGGGGTCAGGACTTCAGAGACGTAGTACACTGGCCGCTGAACTTTATATGCTTTGCCTTCTTCTTCTCGTTCAACTGTAAGAACAGTACTGACGACTTGATTTGTAGCCGCGATATACAGAGGAAGGGGTTCTTTACTGAGTGGAGCAGTAAGAACCAGTTGGGTGGAAAGTAGAACTTTGAGGTCGTCGAATGCGACTTGTGCTTCGTCTGTCCACTCGAAAGTATCTGATTTCTTCATGAGTCGGTACAGAGGAAGTGCTTTCTCGCTGAGACGACTGATGAACCTGCTCAAAGCCGCTAGGCAACCTGTGAGCCGTTGAACATCGTGTATTCTGACCGGCCTCTCCATTCGGACGATGGTCCCGATCTTTTCGGGGTTGACGTCGATCCCTCGCTCGGAAACGTAGAAACCGAGTAACTTTCCGCTGGGAACACCGAATGAACATTTGGCGGGGTTGAGCTTGATATCGTATCTACGAAGGTTGGCGAATGTTTCTGCCAAGTCAGTCAGCAGGTCGGAACCTTTGCGTGACTTGACTACGATATCATCCATATACGCCTCCACATTCCGACCAATCTGGTCGAGGAGACATTTTTGGATCATGCGCATAAAGGTAGCTCCTGCATTCTTCAGACCGAATGGCATAGTGATGTAGCAGAAGCACCCGAATGGGGTGATGAAGGTTGTTTTTAACTCATCAGGACCATATAGACAGATCTGATGATAGCCCGAGTAGGCATCAAGAAATGACAAACGCTCGCAACCCGCAGTCGAATCGACAATTTGATCTATGCGGGGGAGCGGAAAATGGCTTTTCGGGCAGACCTTATTGAGATGCTTGAAGTCGATGCACAGTCGGAGCGACTTGTCCTTCTTGGGCACCATGACAACATTGGCGAGCCACTCGGAGTGGTGAACCTCGCGAATGAAGTTGGCTGCCAACAGCTTGGCCACCTCCTCCCCGATTGCTTTCCTCTTGTGCACGGCGGACCGGCGCAAGCGCTCTCGGACGGGCCAAGCGACGGGGTCCACATGCAGTCGATGCTCAGCCAACTCCCTGGGTACACCTGGCATGTCAGAGTGTTTCCATGCGAAGATGTCCCAGTTCTCACGGAGGAATTGGGTGAGCTTGGCTTCCTATTTAGGATCGAGGGTGGTGGAGATGTTCGTCGGGGCAACAGTGTCGTCCGTCGGGTGAATGCTGACCTTCTTCGTCTCTCCCGCCGACTAGAATGCGGATTCAGAAGCTGGCTTCTTTGAGCGCATCAGGTCGGCGGGGTCGACTGTTTTCTTGTACTCATCGAGCTCGAGGACGGCCATCTGCTGGTCGGCGATTCTTGAACCCTGCTGTAGGCACTCTTCGGCTCGCCGTCGATTGCCTGTGATGGTGATCACACCCTTCGGGCCTGGCATCTTCAGCTTCAGGTATACGTAACATGGACGGGCCATGAAACGCGCATACGCTGGGCGACCCAGAATTGCGTGATAAGCGCTCTGGAAGTCGACCACTTCGAACGTCAACTTTTCCTTGCGGAAGTTCTTGTCAGAGCCGAAAACGACATCCAACGCGATCTGGCCGAGTGACTTGGCCTTCTGTCCAGGGACGACTCCATGGAACTGCATGCTGCTCTCGTTGAGTTTGGACATCGGGGTGCCCATCCCCTTGAGTGTGTCGGCGTACATGATGTTCAAGCCGCTGCCGCCATCCATGAGGACTTTGCGCAGTCGGACTCCTTCCACCACCGGGTCGACGACCAGAGCCTGTCTCCCCGGGGTGGGTACATGTGCTGGATGATCCGACTGGTCGAAAGTGATTGCAGTCTGAGACCATTTGAGGAACTTGGGGTTGGTAGGGGTGGCCATATTCACCTCTCTGTTCACCAGCTTTAGTCGACTCTTGCTCTCGACGTCAGCAAAAATCATCAGGGTTGCATGGACTTGGGGGAACGGATCCTCCTTATCCTCCTCATCCTGTTCAGGGTCCTTCTCACTCGGTTGCCCCTTGCTGAACCCCTAGATCAGGAGGCGACATTGTCGAGTGGTATGCTTCGCATATATGGGGTTGCCCTCTTCATCCATCTTCGTGTGAACCGGACAAGGCTGGTCCAGGATAGGATTGTTGAACTGCTTCTTCTTGGGGGTAAACTGCGCTTTCCCTTTGCCCTTGAACTTGGCATTGGTCACGGCTGCAGCTTCTGCTTGCGTAGTGGACGAAGCTTTCTGCTTTTGCTTCCGAGTGTTGCTTCCATCTCCGTCACCGACTGTCTTGTGTTTGCCGCTTCGGATGCGGTCTTCTTCTTCGCCATTTGCGTAGCGAGCTGCTATCTCCATCATCTTGCTCATGGAGATGTCTCCTGTTCGACTGAACTTCAGGTACAGCTCTCTGTACCGCACACCTGCCTTGAAAGCGTAGACTGCTTGATGCTCGGTGACGTTCTCCACCGTGTGGTAGAGAGTTGTCCAACGCTGGATGAAGTCGCGCATGGGCTCGTTCGGCTTCTGGACGCAATGCTGGAGCTCCACGAGGCCCGCAGGGCGCTTGCACGTCCCTTCGAAGGTTCTGATGAACACTCGGGCCAGATCCGCCCAACTGTGAATGCTCGAGGGGGCCAACTGATTCAGCCACGCTCACGCCGAGCCGTCGAGCATCAGAGGGAGGTGCTTCATGGCGACATGGTCGTCCCCTCCTCCGATCTGGACTGCCACTCGGTAGTCATCTAGCCATGTTTCCGTCTTGGACTCTCCTGTAAACTTACTGATTCCCGCCGCCAATCGGAAGTTGGACGGGATGTCAGCCGAGCGGATGGCTCGACTAAAACACTCGGGACCAGATACAATGGTCCTGCTTCCACTTGGACGGTCCATATCGTGACCATCACGGTGGGCTCGGCCCCTGTCGACCCTTCGCTGGGCGATACGCCCTCTTGCGTCAGGTCTTGGGTCGTAAGTGTCGCCGATTGAACGCTGATCATCATGATGTCGGGACCCATAGGGCCCACCCCGCGGAGGGGTGCATGAGCGGCGGCGATCTTCGTGATTCGTGGAACGGCTGCCTCCCCTGCGGCGCTGATGGGAACCAAGGCTATGAACCGACCGATGCGTATTCGCATGAACGGAACTGTTATGGATCCTGTTGTGCGGCTGGGAGACCGCCGAATTCTGCTGCTGCGCCGTGTGCAACAGGGCTCGGATCTGCTCGATCCCTCTTCCTGCCTCTGAAACAGTCGGCTGGAGGGAATCGGCTATCTTGACAGCCGCAGCCAAGTTGAGGAGGGGTGTGCGGAACAACTCCATGTTGCTCCGCCGAGTGTGCTGACTGGCAGAACGGCGAGGTGGACGACGCGCACCGGATGCTTCGTCGACCTCGCGCTCGCTTCGGCCAGCTTGACGGGGATCTTCATGGGAGTTGGCCATGTGTACTTCTGCTGTGGGCCCGCGACCCGCATACTCAGAAGGAAACTCAGTCGGAACCGAGTCTGAGTGCTGGGACAGCGGGGCAACCACAACGGACTCTAGAACCGCCACTTGTGAAGATGCGTTCTAGCGCGCCTGGGCGTGTTGCACCCAACGCTGGAGCCGCGGACGGCGAGACCGCTTGCTGCGGCGTGTGACAACGGTGCGGGTCGACACCGGAGTTGACTGTTGGAGATGAAGAATGCCGCGGGCACCGGCACGAAAGTGCGTAGCCCCACGACGGGGAAGCGCCTCGATGTCGAGAGGAGCATCCCGAAGCCACGCCGAATCGTCGACGATGAAGGAGAGAGCGCCGAAGAAGATCTGGTGACCCATGCTTGAACCTCCACCGGACAACATGACGAAAGGAAGTAGTCGCAAACTCGCCGGAAGTCGCTTAGACGCTTGCCCCACGGTGGGCGCCAACTGTCGTGGGTATAAGCCTGACAGTAGATGTGTAGGGTACGAAAAGGATGGGTTGAGTCCTAGCTACGGCGAGGATGTATGAGTTCAGGCCCTTCTACGGTGGAGGTAATAGCCCTACGTCTCAGTGCTCAGGGAGCTTGTTGTCGAGTGGAATAGGGAATACAATGAGTTGCTAACCCCTTTACCAGCGGGGGAGGGTGGCTTATATAGAGTGCGCTACCCTCCACAACGGTTCCGGTACAGGGGTGGAGTAGTGGCGATTGAATGCGTACGTTACAGGTAACGTACGACCTAAATGCTAATAAATGTACCTGGAAACGTACGACCGTTTCCGTCCAGGGGGGTTACGATGTACCGAGTGGTATCCAGTCGGTCAGCTTGATATCCTCCGAATGTTAGTCCCCGACTGGATCATCGAGGCCCTGTTACCGACTGGATGATGGGGACTCCTTAATTCAGTCGGAACTGACTAAGGCTCTTGTCCTTTGTGAGGGGTAGTCCTTGGGTAGGACCTACAGGTCAGGCCTATGACCCTACCCTAGGACTATAACCCCATCAGTCATTGAAGTAAGGCAGATCCCACAAGAATGGCTTGTGAGTCTAGGCTTGTTCTGAATTATACCCCTTGAAATACCCTGGACACTCTGGATCAGGCTCGAGGGCGTTTAATTGATCCAGGATCTGTTGGCCTATCAACACAGGTGGTGCCAAGGTTTTGACAAAATTAGCTTTGGTAAAGTTCTTATTGTCTTTTCTAAACTGATGGTTAGGATCCACGAACTGTCTATGCAAGTCAAAGCAAGAATACTTCCCACCCGCCTGGAACACATGAAACTAAAGAGCTGGCCTACAAATGGGGCACGGTAACCTTCCATGCACACACCATCCAGAGAATAGCGCATACGCTGACAAGTCATGCATCGAGTACATGTACCATACATGCATTTTGAAGTTTTCTTTTTTAGCGGCATCATATGTCTTGACCCCATTATCCCAAGCTTCTTGCAATCCATCCTTAAGCGGTTGCATGTACACATTCATATTCTTCCCGGGATAGTTGGGCCCTCGAATTATCAATGCCAGGAATATGTTCTTTCTTTGCATAATCTGCCCAGGGGGAGGGGGAGATTGAGTGGAATGACAAATACATGCCAACAAGTGTATTGGGTTGCCGTTAAACCGAAGGGATTGAACCCATCCGTGGCGATGCAGACTCGACACTACTAGAAAAAAGCCTATAGCTAATATGGACATTAATGGCACACCATGCATGTGGTGCGGCACATACTGGTGCGCCATTAGTGTCCATATTACTAATGGCGCACCTTGTGTCTGGTGCGCCATTACTATCTTTGTCCTGGCCCCACACCCTTTCCTACACTTATCAGTGGCGCACCACGAAAAGTGCGCCATTACTAGTTTTAATTAGTAATGGCGCACCACGTCCATGGTGCGCCACTACTAACATTTTTTTCAGTTTTTGAAAACTACTAATGGCACATTCTTACCAGGTGCGCCATTAGTAACCCTGGTTACTAATGGCGCATTCTTTCTGGGTGCGCCATTGGTAACCTGGGAGGAGTAGATATTTTTGACAGCCCACTTCACACTGACTTCCCCCCACTTCATTCTCTCCACCACTTCACACTCACTAGTCTCGGCTGCCTCCTCATCCTCACCTTATTTGCACCATATATTCACCCAAATTAAGTGGTTAAATTTCCTTTTTTGATAGGTAAGTAAGGGGAAACCTTTATTTATGTTCTAGATCTACTTTTTCTCCCTCCAACACGTGTACACACTTTTTATGGCCTAGATCTACGTATGTTTGTGGTGTTGCATATGTTTGTGTTTGCAGGTACCGGTATTTGAAATGCGATAGTTCCAATATGTTGATTCATTTCCGTTTCAGCGAGAATTTGGCACTATGCATTCTTTTTGGTCTTATTTTTAGGCAAAGTCATGCCAATTTTTCTGGTTCTAACATATCGTTTTGCTCTACCCCGCAGGCGACCATGGTGTGCACGATGACCGAAGGCATCGTGAATAGGTTTTTGAGCTCTACGAAGGCCGAGATGCTTCAAAAGAACGAGACAGAGATAAGATGTCCGTGTCAAAGATGCAAGCTGAAGAGCCTTATGGACCCGGATTCCAGACATGTGCGGGACCACCTACTCGTGCGTGGTTTCATGGATGGCTATCGGTGGAAAGGTGATGAAGATGATTATGAAGTTGTCCATGGGGGTCGGGCAAGAAAAAAAGGAAGGGTTGCAAGACAATAGCGGTGAGGGCGGGCGAGAAGACGAAGAATCTCCAGGACATGATCACGAAGTAGATGCAGGACACAATCATCATGTAGAAGATGCCAGACATGATGATGAGGAAGATCAAGAAAAAGGGCATGATCATGAAGATGAAGATGCCGGAGCAGACGACGATGGACCATCGATGGGCTGGGTGCAGGACCCTCATATTCAAGAGTTGCTTCTCAAGCAGACGGGTAACGCAAGAGCTGCCGCCCGAGAGAAAGCCAAGCTGGATCAACTGGAGATAGACGCGGTTACTCCATTGTATGAAGGATGCATGCCCGAGGATACCCGCTTGAAAGTAACGCTCATGGCTCTGGAGATGAAGGTAAAACACAACATGACTCACACATGCTTCGACGAGAACATGCCATTCTAGCGCGAACATCTTCCCATGGGGAACAAGTGCCCGAACAGTTTCGAGGAGGCGAAGAAAATTGTGTGTCCTCTGGATTTACCGCACATGAAATACCATGTGTGCATGAATGATTGCATCATTTATTGGGACGAGCATGCGGAGTCTACCATATGTCCGGTGTGCAGCGTCACTCGATACAAGAAGAGGAAGAAAGCTCCTCGAAAAGTGGTGGGGTACTTCCCGATCACTCTTCGTCTGCAACGGTATTTCGCGGACCCTAAGAAAGCAGAGCTCCTGCGTTGGCATGCGGATAGGGAGGAGAAGAAGCGAGAAGATGATGGAAATGATCCAGAGATAAATAAAAAAGACAAGATGTGGAGTCACCCGAAGGATGCGAGCCAGTGGCAAGCATTGAACTTCGAACACCCACTGTGGGATCAATTCATCCTTATCATTAGGCACAACGGTAATGCCTCCCTTCTTAGGGACGCAATGCACCTGACTCACCCAATCACTATGAGCAACATGATATATAATACCCGCTTCGAGGATCTTTAGTATTTCTTTTCTTACTACCTCTTTCATCTTAGGATTTAATCTCCTTTGATGATCAGCAACTGGTTTGGAATCAGGATCAGTTTTAATCTTGTGCTGGCATAGAGTGGGACTAATGCCCTTAAGATCATCAAGAGTATATCCAATAGCAGCACGGTGCTTCCTCAGAATTTTTAGTAACTTCTTTTCTTCATGCTCTGAGAGGCTAGCACTAATTATAACAGGATATATCTCTTTTTCATCAAGATAAGCATACTTAAGAGTATATGGCAACTGTTTAAGCTCGAACACAGGATCACCCTTTGGGGGGTGGATCCCCAAGCAGTTCAACAGGCACATTATTCTTAAGGATAGGATATTGTTCTAAGACAACTCTATCTATTTCATCCCTTTCATCCATATGCATATCATTTTCATGCTCAAGCAAGTATTGCTCTAAGGGATCAGTAGTAGGCACGGCAATAGAAGCTAAGGCAATAGTTTCATCCTTACCAGGCAACTCTTTTTCATGAGGTTGTCTACCAAACATGGAGAAATTGAACTCATGTGACACACCTTCAAAGCCAACAGTGACAGTTTGCTTCTCACAGTCAATATGAGCATTGACGGTATTGAGGAAGGGTCTGCCAAATATGATGGGACAAATGCTATCTCTAGTGGTAGCGAGAACGAGGAAATCAGCAGGATACTTCGTTTTACCACACAAGACTTCAACATACCTAACAATTCCCACAGGGCAGATAGTATCTCTATTGGCAAGCTGAATAGTGACATCAATAGGTTCTATCTCATTAGGTGCAATCTCGTCTTTGATTCCATCATATAAGGATTGAGGTATTGCACTAACACTAGCACCCATGTCACATAAACCATGATAGCAATGATCTCCTATCTTAATAGAAACAACACGCGTGCCAACAACATGCCTATGTTTGTCTCTAGCGTGAGGTTTAGCAATTCTAGGAGCATCTTCACAGAAGTGAATATTATGTCCCTCAACATCGTCGGACAGAAGATCTTTGATAATAGCAATGCTAGGTTCAACTCTAATTTTCTCAGGGGGTGTAGGTGTTCTAATGTAGCCTCTACGTATCACAATTGAAGCTTTAGAATGATCCTTTATCCTAACAGGGAAAGGTGGTTTCTCAATGTAAGCACTGGGAACAACATGATCATTATAGGCAATGACTTTCTCTTCAACTGGATTGGGTTTAACTGCATTGACTTATAAAGGAGGATGATATTTAAACCACTTCTCTTTGGGGACATCAATATGGGCAGCAAATGATTCACACAGTGAAGCTACTATCTCAGAGTCAAGTCCATACTTAGCGCTGAAGTCACAAAAAGTATTTGTTTCAACAAAGGATTTAACGCAATCAAACTTGAAATTCATACCTGACTCCCAATCTTCAGAGTTGCATTTAATTCTTTCCAATAAATTCCATTTGAAGTCAATATCTCTCTTCATAAAAGAACCGGTACAAGAAGTGTCAAGCATGGTGCGATCATCATGAGAAAGCCGAGCATAGAAGTTCTGAATGATAATTTCTCTCGAGAGCTCATGATTGGGGCATGAATATAACATTGATTTAAGCCCCCCAAGCTTGAGTGATGCTTTCTCTGTCACGAGGCCAAAAATTATAAATATAATTCCGATCACGATGTACTAAATGCATAGGATAAAACTTTTGATGAAATTCCAATTTCAACCGATTGTAGTCCCATGATCCAGTATCATCACATAGCCTATACCATGTCAAAGCCTTATCCTTCAAACATAAAGGAAAGACCTTCTTCTTGACCTCATCCTCGGGCAAACCTGCAAGCTTAAATAAACCACAAACTTCATCAACATAGATTAGATGCAAGTCTGGATGTGATGTTCCATCTCCTGTAAAAGGATTAGCCAGTAGTTTCTCAAGCATACCCGAAGGAAATTCAAAGCAAATACTTTCAGTAGGTGCAGCAGGTTGAGGAGAAACTCTTTGTGCTTCCGTTCGAGGTGAAGATACCCCAAACAAGCCCCTCAAAGGATTAGTTTCCATAGTGACAAGTGACAATAAATTTCAGCACACTATATGAATGTTCCCTTACCAATTTACACTTACCAAAGGCGCTTCAATCCCCGGCAACGGCACCCGAAAAGAGTCCTGATGACCCACAAGTATAGGGGATCTATCGTAGTCCTTTCGATAAGTAAGAGTGTCGAACCCAACGAGGAGCAGAAGGATCTGACAAGTCGTTTTCAACAAGGTAAAATCTGCAAACACTGAAATTATCGATAACAAGTAGTTGTGTGGTGAGATGATTCGTAGCAAGTAGCAAGTAACAAAAGTAACAACAGTGCAGAAAAGTGGCCCAATCCCTTTTGTAGCAAGGGACAAGCCCGGACAAAGTCTTATAAGAGGAAAAACGCTCCCGAGGACACACGGGAATTTCTGTCATGCTAGTTTTCATCATGTTCATATGATTCACGTTCGTTACTTTGATAGGTTGATATGTGGGTGGACCGGTGCTTGGGTACTGCCCTTACTTGGACAAGCATCCCACTTATGATTAACCCCTCTCGCAAGCATCCACAACTATGAAAGAAGAATTAAGATAAAGTCTGACCATAACATTAAACTAGTGGATCCAAATCAGCCCCTTACGAAGCAACACATAAACTAGGGTTTAAGCTTCTGTTACTCTAGCAACCCATCATCTACTTACTACTTCCCAATGCCTTCCTCTAGGCCCAAATAATGGTGAAGTGTTATGTAGTCGACATTCACATAACACCACTAGAGGAACAAAGGTAACTACTCACAAAGCATAATCATATTCATGTCCATAGAGGTAATGAGTAGCATCAAGGATGTGAACATAAACTCTTCCACCAAGTAATCCAACCAGCATCAACTGTAAAGAGTAATTAACACTACCAGCAACCTTACAAGTACCAATCGGAGTCGCGAGATGGAGATTGGTTACAAGTGATGAACTAGAGTTTGGAGATGAGATGGTGCTGATGAAGATGTTGATGGTGATGAGTCCCCTTCGATGAAAGCAGTGTTGGTGATGACGATGGCGACGATTCCCCCCCCCCCCCCGGGAGGGAAGTTTCCCCGGCAGGATCGTCCTGTCGGAGCTCTAGATTGGTTCTGCTCAAGTTCCGCCTCGTGGCGGCGGCGAATCCTCCGAAAAGCCTCCTCCTGATTTTTTTCAGGACGAAACTTTCTTGTAGCAAAAGGGGGGAGCCAGAGGGCCAGTTGGGTGCCCACAAGCCCCCTAGGTGCGGCCAGGGGGGTGACCGCGCCTAGCAGGCTTGTGGCCACCTGCTGGCGCACCTCTGGCACTTCTTTGGCCCAGTATTTTTTATAAATCCCGAAAAAAATGCTCGTTGATTTTCACGGTGTTTGGAGTTGTGCAGAATAGGTATCTCAAACTTGCGCCTTTTTCAAGACAGAATTCCAGCTGCCGGCATTCTCCTTCTTCATGTAAACCTTGCAAAATAAGAGAGAAAAGGCATAAGTATTGTACGGTGAAGTGAAATAACATCCCAAAAAGCGGTAAATCACAACATGAAAGCATGATGCAAATAGGACGTATCAATGTTCCACTACATTAACAGCGTTATATATGCTTCCGGTTAGCGATCTACAAGGGTATGTAGATACACTCTCTCCTAGATGAACATCACCATGGATAGATCTTGTGTGAACGTAGGAAATTATTTGTTTCCCATGCGACTTTCCCCAACAGTGGCATCATGAGCTAGGTCTATGCGTAGATGACATCTCGAGTAGAACACAAAGGACTTTGTGGGAGTTGATATTCAGATTGCTGCCCTCCTTAGTCTTTTCTTGATACGGCGGTATTTTTGGATGAAGAGGCCCAGACCAACATTACTCGTACGCTTACGAGAGACCGGTTTCATCGACTAACATGCAACTTGTTGCATAAATATGACTGGTGGGTGTCTGTTTCTCCAACTTTAGTTGAATCGGATTTGACCGAGGCGGTCCTTGGAGAAGGTTAAATAGGAACTTGCATATCACCGTTGTGGTTTTGCGTAAGTAAGATGCGATCATACTAGATACCCATGGCAGCCACATAAAACATGCAACAACAAATTAGAGGATGTCTAACTTGTTTTTGCAGGGTATGTTGTGATGTGATATGGCCAATAGACATGATATGATATATTTGATGTATGAGATGATCATGTTGTAATAGTTAAATATCGACTTGCACGTCGATGCTAAAGAAACCGGCAGGAGCCATAGGGTTGTCTTTAATAATTTTTATGCCCGATGGTGCTTTACTTTATCGTTAGTTCAGTAGCTTTAGTAGTAACAGCATAGGTGGCGCGGCAACCTCGATGGCAGCACAATGATGGAGATCATGGTGTGGCACCGGAGACGATGGGGATCATGCCGGTGATTTGGTGATGGAGAGCAAGAAGCACAAGTTCATGGCCATATCATGTCACTTATGATTTGCATGTGATGTTAATCCTTTTATGCACCTTCTTAGGACGATGGTAGCATTATAAGGTGATCCCTCACTAAAATTTCAAGATAAAATTGTGTTCTCCTCGAGTGTGCACCATTACAACAGTTTGTCGTTTCGAGACACCACGTGATGATCGGGTGTGATAGACTCTACGTTCACATACAACGGGTGCAAAACAATTGCACACGAGGAACACTTGGGTTAAATTTGACGAGCCTAGCAAGTACAGAAATGGCCTCGGAACACAAGAGACCGAAATGTCGAACATGAGTCATATATTAGATATGATCAACATATAGATGTTCACCATTGAAGCCAACTTAACTCACGTGATGATCGGACTTGAGTTGGTGAATTTGGATCATGTGTCACTCGAATGACTAGAGGGATGTCAATTTGAGTGGGAGTTCTTAAGTAATATGATTATGTGAACTTATTATCATGAACATAGTCAAAAATGTCTTTGCAAATTATGTTATAGCTTGCGTTGTAGCTCTATTGTTTTTGATATGTTCCTAGAGAAAACTTAGTTGAAAGATGATAGTAGTAATTATGCGGACTGGGTCCTAGTCCGTAAACTGAGGATTGTCCTCATTGCTGCACAAAAGGCTTATGTCCTTAATGCAACGCTCGATGTGCTGAACCCCGAGCGTTGTCTGCGGATATTGTGAACATCTCACATACACGTTTTTGATGACTACATGATAGTTTACCGTGTAATGCTTAACTGCTTAGAATTGAGGCACCGAAGACGTTTTGAACGTCACGGAACATATGAAATGTTCCAGGAGCTGAAATTGGGATTTCAGGCTTGTGCCGGCGTTGAGAGGTATGAGACCTCTGACAAGATTCTTGGCCTCCTAAGTAACAGAGAAAAGATCAATTGTTGAGCATGTGCTCAGATTGTTTGAGTACTAAAATCGCTTGAATCAAGTGGGGGTTTATCTTCCAGATAAGATAGTGATTGACATAGTTCTCCAAAGTCAGTGCCACCAAGCTACTAAGCTTCGTGATGAAGTATAACATGTCAGGGATAGAGATGATTATCCCTGAGTTATTCACGATGTTTGACACCACAAAAGTAGAAATCAAGTAGGAACATCAATTTTTGATGGTTAGTGTAACCACTAGTTTCAAGAAGGGCAAGGGCAAGAAGGGATACTTCATGAATGACAAACCAGTTGTTTCTCTAGTAAAGAAACGCAAGGTTGAACCCAAACCCGAGAGTAAGTGCTTCTGTTATGAGGGGAACGGTCACTGAAGCGGAACTACCATAGATACCATGTAGATGAGAAGGTTGCCAAAGTCGACAAAAGTATATTTGGTATACATGATATTGATGTGTACCTTACTAGTACTCCTAGTAGCACCGGGGTATTAGATACTGGTTTAGTTGCTAAGTGTTACTGACACGAAATTGTAGCTACGGATTAAACAGATACTAGCAAGGGTGAGGCGACGATGTGTGTTGGAAGTAATTCCAAGGTTGATGTGATCAACATCGCACGCTCCCTCTACCTTCGGGATTAGTGTTAAACCTAAAAATTGATTGGTGTTTGTGGTGAGCATGAACATGATTGGATCATGTTTATTGCAATACGATTATTCATTCAAAGAGAATAATGGTTACTTTGTTTACTTGAATAATACCTTCAATGGTCATGCACCTAATATGAATGGTTTATTGAATCTCGATGCTAGTGATACACATGTTCATAATATTGATGCCAAATAATACAAAGTAGTAATGATATTACCACTTACTTGTGGCACTGCCGTTTAAGTCATATTGGTATAAAACGCATGAAGAAGCTCCATGTTGATGGATCTTTGGACTCACTCGTTTTTTGTGAGACATGCGAACCATGCCTATTGGTGTAGACGCATGAAGAAAATCCATGCAGATGGATCGTTGGGACTCACTTGATTTTGAATCACCTGAGACATGCAAATCATGCTACATGGGCAAAATGACTAAAGACCTCGTCTTCGTGTGATGGAACGAGCAAGTAACTTATTGGAAATGATACATTTTGATGTATGCAGTCCAATGAGTGCTGAGGCATGCAGTGTATATCGTTAAGTTCTTACTTCACTGATGATTTGAGTAGATACATGAGTATTTGCTTGATGAATCACAAGTCTGACATATTGAAAAGTTCAAGCAATTTTAGAGTGAAGTTGAAGATCATCGTGACAAGAGGATAATATGTGTATGATGTGATCATGGAGGTAAATATATATATGAGTTGCGAGTTTGGTAAACATCTAAGACAATGTGAAAATTGTTTCACAACTCATGCAACCTGGAACACAATAGTGTGATGGTGTGTCCGAACGTCATAGCCACGCCCTATTGGATATAGTGCATACTATGATGTCTCTTACCGAATTACCACTATCATTTTTGGGTTAGGCATTAGAGACAACCACATTCACTTTAAATAGGGCACCATGTAATTCTGTTGAGATGACATCGTATGAACTATGGTTTGGAGAAACCTAATCTGACATTTCTTAAAAGATTGGGGCTGCGACGCTTATGTGAAAAAGTTTCAGCCTGATAAGCTCGAACCCAAAGCGGATAAATGCATCTTCATAGGAAATCCAAAAAAGTTGGGTATACCTCCTATCTCATATATGGAAGTAAAGTGTTTGTTTCTAGAAACGGGTCCTTTCTCGAGAAAAGTTTCTCTCAAAAGAATTAAGTGGGAGGATGATGGAAACTTCATGAGGTTATTGAACCATCACTTCAACCAATGAGTAACAGGGTGCACGAAGATGCTCCTGTGGCGCCTACACTAGTTGAAGTGGAAAGCTCATGATGGTGGTCATGAAGCTTCGGATCAAGTTACTACCACACTTCATAGGCCGACAAGGAAACGTACTGCTCCAGAGTGGTATAATAATCTTGTCTTGGAGGTCATGTTGGTGGACAGCAATGAACCCACGAGCTATGGAGAAGCAATGGTGGGCATGGATTCTGGCAAATGGCTGGAGGACATGAAATCTGAGGTAGGTCCATGAATGAAAAGAAAGTGTGGACTTTGGAAGAACTACTTGATGGTCGTAAGACTGTTAAGTACGGATGGATTTTTAAAAGGAAGACAAACGATGTTTGTGAAATTCACCATTTAGAAAGCTCGACTTGTTGCAAAGAAGTTTCTGACAAGTTCAAGGAGTTGACTGCGATGAGACTTTCTCACTCGTAGCAATGCTGAAAGTATGTTGGAATTATGTTAGCAGCTGATGCATCTTTCAATTATGAAATCTTGCAGATGGATGTGAAAACATTGTTTCCTTGGCGATTTCCTTGAGGAAAGGTTGTATGTAATACAACCAGAAGGTTTTGTCGATCCTATGGATGCTAACAAGTATGCAAGCTCCAGCAACACTTCTATGGACTGGAGAAAGCATCTCGGAGTTGGAATATATGCTTTGATGAGATGATCAAAGTATTTGGGTTTATACAAAGTTTATGAGAAGCTTCTATTTCCAAGAAAGTGAGTAGGAGCACTATAGAATTTCTGATGAGTATATGTGGTTGACATATTGTTCATCGGAAATAATGTATGATTTCTGGAAAGCATAAAGGGTTGTTTGAAAGGAGTTTTTCAAAGGAAAACCTAGATTGAGCTACTTGAACATTGAGCACCAAGATCTATAGAGATAGATCAAGACGCTTGATAAAACTTTCAATGAATACATACCTTGACAAGATTTTTGAAGGAGTTCAAAATAGATCAGTTAAAGAAGGAGTTCTTGGCTGTGTTGTAAAGGTGTGAAATTTGAGTAAGACTCAAAGCCTAACCATGGAAGAAGAAAGAGAAAGGACGAAGGTCTTCCCCTATGCATTGGCCATAGGCTCTATAGTATGCTATGTTGTGTACCGCACCTGATGTGTGCCTTGCCATGAATCTGTCAAGGGGTACAAAAGTGATCCAGGAATGGATTACTGGACAGCTGTCAAAAGTTATCCTTGGTAACTAATGTACTAAGTAATTTTCTCAATTATGGAGGTGATAAAAGATTTCGTCGTAAAGGGTTACATTGATGCAAGCTTTGACACGAATCCGGATGACTCTTAGTAGTAAACCGGTTTCATATAGTGGAGTAGTCATTTGGAATTGCTCCAAGTGAAGCATGGTAGAAGCATCTACAGTATGGCATAGAGATTTATAAAAGTGCATACGGATCTGAATGTTTCAGACCCGTTGACTAAAAACCTCTCTCACAAGCAAGACATGATCAAACCCCATAACTGTATGGGTGTTAGATTCAATACAATCACATAGTGTTGTGAACTAGATTATTGACTCTAGTGCAAGTGGGAGACTGTTGGAAATATTCCCTAGAGGCAATAATAAATTGGTTATTATTATATTTCCTTGTTCATGATAATTATTTATTATCCATGCTAGAATTTTATTTGTTGGAAACTCAAATACATGTGTGGATACATAGACAACACAATGTCCCTAGTGAGCCTCTGAAGGACTAGCTCGTTGATCAAAGATGGTCAAGGTTTCCTAGCCATGGACATGAGATGTCGTTTGATAACGGTATCACATCATTAGGAGAATGATGTGATGGACAAGATACAAACTATGAACGTAGCATATGATCGTGTCAGTTTATTGCTACTCTTTTCTGCATGTCAATGTATCTGTTCCTATGACCATGAGATCATGCAATGCCCGGACACCGAAGGAATACCTTGCATGTATCAAACATCACAACGTAATTGGGTGAATATAAAGGTGCTCTACAGGTATCTCCGAAGGTGTCTGTTGGGTTAGCGTGAATCAAGACTGGATTTGTCACTCCGTGTGACGAAGAGGTATCTCAGGGCCCACTCGGTAATACAACATCACAACAAGCCTTGGAGCAACGTGACTAAGGAGTTAGTCACGGGATCTTGTATTACGGAACGCGTAAAGAGACTTTCCGGTAACGAGATTAAACTAGGTATAGAGATACCGACGATCCAATCTTGGGCAAGTAACATATCAAAGGACAAAGGGAACATCATACGGGATTAACTGATTCCTTGACATAGAGGTTCAACCGATAAAGATCTTTGTGTAATATGTAGGAGCCAATATGGGCATCCAGGTCCTGCTATTGGTTATTGACCGGAGAGTGTCTCACGTCATGTCTACATAGTTCTCGAATCCGCAGGGTCTGGACACTAAGGTTTGGTGAAGTTTTAGTATTATTGAGTTATGTATGTTTGTTATAGAAAGTTGTTTGGAGTCCCGGATGAGATCTCGATGTCATGAGGAGCTCCGGAATGGTCTGGAGGTAAAGATTTATATATAGGAAAGTTGCATTTGGCTTCCAGAAAGTTTTCGGGCATTGCCTGTAAAGTACCGGGAGTGACGAATGGATTCCGAGGTTTTACCGGGAGGGGCCCAAATGTGGTGCACCTTCCCTCATTAGGCTAGTGCGGCCAGCCCAAGGGGCTTATTTCAGCCAAGGAGCAAAAAGGGAAAAAGAGAAAAAGGGTAGGAGGAGACAAGGTGGAATCCTACTAGGAGTAGGATTGGAGGTGGATCCTCCACCTCCTCTCCACTTCGGCCGAATCAAATGAGCCTTTTGGATTCCTTCTCCCCTCCCTCCCTCCTATATATACTAGAGGATTTTGAGGGCAACCCTAACCCTAATAAGCCACGTGTTGCCCTCTTTCTCTCTAGATCGTTTTCTCCTCTAGATTAGTTCTGCAGTCCTTTGCGAAGCCCTTCTAGATTGTCCACCACAATCACCACCATCACCAGCACGCTGTTGTGTTGGAGAACTCATCTACCTCTCCGCCCCTCTTGTTGGATCAACAAGGTGGTGATCGTCATCGAGCTGCACATCTGCTGAACGTGGAGGTGCCGTCCATTCGCCACTGGATCGGGATGGATCATGATGGGATCACGGGACGGATCGTGATGAGACCGCGGGACGGGCTGCGATTTGGATCGCGAAGATGTTCCACTACATCAACAGTGTTATATATGCTTCCGCTTAGCGATCTACAACATATGTAGATACACTCTCTCCTCTCGTAGATGGTCATCACCATGGATAGATCTTGTGTGCGCGTAGGAATTTTTTTGTTTCCCATGCGACGTTCCCCAACAAGGCCCGGCGTCCGACCAAAGCTTCGGATTGTTCTTCTCCGAAGAGTTGGCACCCAGCTTGGTTCCTGCCTTGTTGCCTAGACCATAGCTAACAGCTTTTGCTGAACGCACCTCCCTCATGGAAGCCACGGAGGTCAACTGTGAAAAACTCTCAATGGTGGATTAGGACAAGTCCTCGGCGTTAAACGAGATGCTCGGTCGGATCCGACCATTACACATCTCAACCAGCCAAAGCCCGTCCTACTCATAGTACGGCTCAGAGGCGGGATATGGGTACTTTTACGGCCCACCCACCACCCACTTGGTAGCCACACTCACAGATTTAGCCAACGCGTTGAACTACGACTCCGAGGAGCTTGAGGGCATGGACGACCAGGCCGATAACCCCACCCCTGCAAATACAGGGGGATGGACCGCAACATCCACTTATGACATCTAGATGGTACACACGCCTTGTAACAACCGTGACCTCACTCCCCAACCAAATGGTGACATGTCCGGGGAGGAGCCATCAAAGCGCCGAAAGCAGCGTAAGTGTGCCAGGGCAAGCAAGTGGAAGATCTTTGCACAAGACACTGGGGAAAATAAAACCCCAAATGACCGCAATAACCTCGAGATTCCAAAACATCCATAGGAGTTTTTGGACAAGCCTGCGGAGTAGAACGATCTCGGCGACATCAGCAAGTCGGACGACGATGACTATAGGCCGAACAAGATACTATAAACAACAGGTGGACCAATGTATTGGCCGCCGAAGAACAATACAGCCATGGATGTCCGGATCAGAGGAAGAGCTACCCGTGTTGCGGCCTTCTGCCACAATTCGATGACGAGGACCTAGAGCCCACATCCCCCAAGCACACAGATTTTGACCAACCTGCCCGCCCGCCTCGAGGGTGCGATAGAGTGGCTACAGAAGCCGAGTACAATCTTGGGGCTCCCTGCGGAAAGGGAAAGGAAAAAGTGCACCCTCGGGGTGGACACGACATGCGATACAACCTGAATAACAGAACGGGTCGCAATAGGACCATCTACAGATCCAGGAAGTACTCCCCCACTAGATGGGATGGAGAATCACCTCGGGTCTCCTATAACACCAGAGACCGGGAAACATACCGAACTCAACCCAAAGCCGGTCTTCAGCATAAGATAACCCAATCTAGAGGCACAACACACCCACTATGCTTCGCAAACGAAGTAATGCAGCACCAATTCCCGGAGGAGTTTATACCCGTAAACATAGAGCAGTACGATCGGACTACAGATCCCGCCGTGTGGATAGAAGACTTTCTTCTCCACATTCATATGGATAGAGGAGATGATCTCCACGCCATCAAATACTTACCTCTCAAGTTAAAGGGACCGGTGCGGCACTGGCTAAACAACTTGCCCGAGGATTCGACCGGGAGCTGGGAGGAACTCGAGGAAGCCTTCTTATCTAACTTCCAAGGGACCTATGTCTGGCCACCGGATTCCTCCGACCTAAGCAATGCCGTCCAAAAGGCGGGTGAATCGGCCGGAGAGTTATGGAACCAGTTCTTAACAAAGAAAAACCAAATCGTGGACTGCCCCAACGCCGAAGCAATAGCCTCTTTCAGGCAAAACATATGAGACTAGTGGTTGGCTCGCTAGCTCGGACATGACATGTCTAGGACAATGTCCGCCCTCACTTGCCACATGACCCGCTTTTGCGCAGGCGAGGACAATTGGCTAGTTCGGCGCAACCATAATACGAACGACCCTAGAACCTCCGAGGTTCAGGACGGAAATGTCAAGCCAAGGAGAAACAAGAATAAGCGTCGCCACCATACTGGTGACACCGAAGACACAATAGTAAATGCTAGTTCCACAGCTCCAAACCTCGACAGCGGAAGAAACCCTTTAAAAGGAACAGGGACGAACCAACTCAATGGGAGAATATTATGGAAAGACCCTGTCAGATTCATGGCACCCAAGAAAAGCCAGCCACTCACACCAACAGCAATTGTTGGATGTTCAAGCAGGCCGGCAAAGCGACTGCCAAAGATCGGGGCAGGGCCCCCCAAAGTGAAGATGACTAGGAGCCCCACGACCCGAACACCAGGGGCCAAAAACAGTTCCCTCCCGAGGTAAAAACTATAAACATTATTTACGTGACTCACATACCCAAGAAGGAGAGGAAGCGAGCCATTCGGGAAGTCTATGCTGTAGAGACTGTAGCCCCGGAGGACAATCCATGGTCGGCTTGTCCAATCACCTTTGACTGCAAGGATCATCCGACCAGTATCTATCATGCAGGGTCGGCCACCCTCGTCCTAGATCCCATCATAGATTGGTATCACCTCTCTAGAGTCCTCATGGACGTAGGAAGTGGCCTTAATATGATCTAATCAGATAGGATGAAAAAGATGGGCATCGACCCATCCAGAATCAAACCAAGCAACACTAGCTTTAAAGGAGTGATTCCAGGCGTTGAAGCCCGCTACTCCGGTACTATAACGCTCGAAGTCGTGTTCGGATCACCCGACAACTTCCACAAGAAAGACTTGATCTTCCACATTGTCCGCTTTCGCAGCGGGTACCATGCACTCCTCGGCCGCACATCCTTCGCTCGTTTCAATTTTGTGCCTCACTATACTTATCTAAAGCTCAAGATGCTCGGACCCCGAGGAGTCATCACCGTCAACGGCAACACCAAACGCTCTCTCCGGACCGAAGAACAAACAACTGCCTTGGCGGCCGAATGTGTGCACGACAACAAAGCATTAGGTCACACACCTATCACCAAGGCGTGACAGGCAGGCAAGCGAGCCCGAGCCCAATCAGGTCCCCCGGAGATGTCCTCGGCTCCGAATACATAGGGTACACCCCCACAACATGACCTGCTCTCCCTCAAGGTATGCCCCTCGTAGACACAATTTCATTCTCAGAATACCATGGGCGGTTGTGGGGGTCCTCAAACAAGTGTCATATGCCCGGCTAGGCCAAAGCTATGGTACCAACGTATTTACGAACAGAAAATGGATATCATGAAGAAATATCTAAGCGTCAAGCTCAATATAATCGGTAGCTTCTCAAGACTCTTCATTCAAAGGTCCGCCTGTCAACTGCAACAACCTTTAAAGGATATGACAACTCCCCCCTAAAGGAATAGGCAAGTTAATGCAGCCAAAATCTGTGAATACGTCAAGTGACGCATTGAAGGCAGCAGGGAAAAACGTTGCTTCAAATTATGTAATTCACTAACAATAGTTACCTGTAACATGTCCCTCGGTGCCAAGATTTTTAAAAATTATTTGCACACATCTTTGTCCCTATTTTACATGCATTCTTTATACTGCTTGGCGCTAATGGGACAAACTTGTTTGATACTTGTTAAATTCCGACCAGCTAATAGACCGGGTGCTGGGATAACATTTTCGCCACGAGCACTTCACGGTCACTATTTATTTTCACACGTGTTCGCTCCCTCGGGATTTTGCTTTATATGCATTGGTTCTGAATTATGGCTTGGGTCTACATTTGGATTGCCCTGTTCCTGTGCTTACCCCCTTAAGTTCCGCTAGTTCGGCTAAAGGGGTAAAGGGAAAACCACTATGATTGTATTCCTAGTTGGCCTGGTTTGAAATACCTTAGCGGATGATAACCCACAAGTATAGGGGATCAATTGTAGCCTTTCTCGATAATTAAGAGTGTCGAATTCAACAAGGAGCTAAAGGTAGAATAAATATTCCCTCAAGTTCTATCGACCACCGATACAACTCTACGCATGCTTAACGTTCACTTTACCTAGAACAACTATGAAACTAGAAGAACTTTGTAGGCGTTATAGGATAGGCTTGCAAGAAAATAAAGAACACGTAAATAAAAACTAGGGGCAGCTAAGATAAAGAAACAACTAAGTTGGTCTTAGTAAAGATCTTTTTTGTCATAAGAAGGTTATTTGTCCCTAGGCAATTGATAACTAGACCGGTAATCATTATTGCAATTTTATATGAGGGAGAGGCATAACCTAACATACTTTCTCTATTTGGATCATATGCACTTATGATTGGAAATCTAGCAAGAATCTGCAACTACTAAAGATCATTAAGGTAAAACCCAACCATAGCATTATAAGGTATCAAGTCCTCTTTACTCCCATATGCAACAACCCACCTACTCGGGTTTATGCTTCTGTCACTCAAGCAACCCACCATAGGCAAAGCATGAAGACATTGCAACACCCTACATCAGGGATCCCCCATGCTTGCGTGACGTGGAGAGCACCATAGGATAGCACCAACAATAAAACATGCAACTCAAACCAATCATGATCATCAATCAACCCATAGGACAAAACAGATCTACTCAAACATCATAGGATAGCCATACATCATTGGGAAATAATATATAGCGTTGAGCACCATGTTTAAGTAGAGATTACAGCGGTGATAAGAGGTGTTGAACTGTTGCATAGAGGGGGAGATAGTTGGTGATGACGGCGGCGAAATGTTTGGTGTAGATCGCCGTCACGATGATGGCCCCGGCAGTGTACCGGTGCCACCGGGAGAGAGGGGGAGAGAGCCCCCCTCTTTCTTCTTCTTCCTTGACCCCCCTAGATCGGAGGAGGGTTTCCCCTCTGGTCCTTGGCCTCCATGGCGGCATAGGCGCGAGATCCCCTCCGAGATTGAATCCCTCTCTCTATTTCTTTCTTTTTCTGCATTCCCACATTCTTGCCTTTCACCGTTTCTTAAATTCTCGGAGATCCGTAACTCCGATTGGGCTGAAATTTTAACACGCTTTTTATCCGGATATTAGCTTTCTTGTGGCGAAGGAAGGGCATCGTACTTATAGGGTGGACACAAGCCATCCTGGCATGCTATACCCCCAGGCCGCGCTCCTCTAGCTTGTGGGCCCCTCGGGCACTGCCTTCTGTCGATTCCACTTCCCAAAATTTACATATATTCCCAAAAAATCTCTGTAAGTTTTTATCCCGTTTGTTCTTCGTTTGATATGGATTTTCTGTGAAACAAAAACATGCAACAAACAAGAACTGGCACTCGGCACTGAATCAATATGTTAGTCCCAAAAATAGTATTTAAAGTTGCCAAAAGTATACGAAAGTTGTAGAATATTGGCATGAAACAATTAAAAATTATAGATACAATGGAGACGTATCAGTGGAGAAAGCAAAAACTGACTGTCGTAATAAGCGAGAACTGGTGAGCAATCCGAGTTCATTTACAAAGTTGATAGAGGCTATTCTGTGTCACACGGATGGGTATGCACTTATTCAAACCTTACGATAATTATTTTGATTTACAGTTTTTTGTTTACCGCAAAAGGCTGGCGGCTTTCCACTAGCCCCCGCATTAAAATTCCTATGGCTAAGTGAAAGCGAAAGCCTCATGGTCCAATTGCCTTTGTTTCCCTCATGCACTACCGCCTTCGGGCACCGATACTTCGGCTAAGGGTCTTAGTGCGGACGATGAAACACCCCAGGTAGTTTGTACATGGGGGCTAAAGCGGACGACTGGAAACTTTCAGAATGAAAACGGCGAAAATATGAATCAAAATAATACAAAAGTGCACTCCACTTAGGGCATGCATTGCATAAGATAGATTGTTCTCAGGTACACTAACAAATATTTAATCTAATATTACATCTTTTGAGAAATAAGATCTGATCGCCTGAGCACCTTCCATAGCGGATGAGAAATATAGCTCGGGGCACCTATGCTCCTTTCCGACGTGCGGCGGGTCACTGGCCATATTAAGGGGCTTTACCCCCGGAAAGTGCACCATCGTCCGCGCAAAGACCATCCGAGCCCCTTCTATGCAAGCGGAGCGCTGCAAGACTTCAACCCAGGGTGCGACATCAATCAACTTCTGCACTAAAGCAAAGTAGCTGCTCTGCAAAGGCTTGACAGGCCATAACTGAACACACCGGTCCTTCATGGCCGTCTCCGCCATCCTATGAAGTTCCATGAGCCGCTTCATTTGATAGCATAGACTGGGGTTGGCCTCGGGAGTCTCAAAATGAGCCCAAAATATCCGCTACTCGGCATCCCCGTCATGGGTCGCAAAATGCTTGGCCGCATCCAACGCACTTTGTGGGAGGTTCGTGAAGACGCCCGTAAAACGCCATCTCCGTGTGACAAAGGCATACTTGTTTCCGCCAAAGGCACATTGCAGTAAATACGGCATACCGTTCGCCATAAGCTTGGCTTGGCGCACTTCTTCTTCATAGAACATCTGCTCCACCCTCTCTGATTGCAGCTCGGGGATAGCTTGGTGTGATCGGCCATATGGTCCTGAGCTTTCTGTTCCAAGGCTTCACACCTCGAGCTCGCCTCTTTGAGCTCCTGCTGGATCTCCATCACCCTGGCCTTTTGTTTGCCACTGACAACCTTGAGGGCGTCTAGCTCAGTAGCCGCTTGCTCGGCCACCACCTTGTGAGCAGCAGCCTCTTGTTTGGTGTTCTCCACCTCGGCCCTGAGCTTCCCAAGCTCTTGGTCTTGGGCTTCTAATCAAAGTTAAAATGAAAAGAGTCAGATGGCACCGCGAGGACGCCCCGCCTATGTTATTAAAGGACACTACGAACTTTTATGCAACTTACCCTGCTTCTCGTTGAGCCGACCGTTTATGCGGTCGATCTCTTCATCGGAAATTTGGAGTTTCCGATTTAGCTTGACTATTCCCAACGCATTGACGTTGGTAGCCGAGGATGAGGCCTGCAAGGTATAACAGTCGGTTAGTCTGTTTCCGGCCTACTGAGCTAAACATTGCTCGGTCAATTTTTTTCAAACGAACAATTTAAGAAAGTCTTCAGGCTCAATTTTGTTTTTGTCCATGAATTACTTTTTTTGAGCCACGAACGATTTCTTTCCAAATCACCCATGGCTCGGGGGCTTCATTCAGTCCACTGTTAATGGACTGAATGCTCCGCAAAACTAGACCCATAAGGGTGCAATGCTCGTCAGCGATGAAGGAGTTGGCTAAGATCTCCTCCATCATTGTCGACCCTTCGACCGTAGCCCGTTCTTGTGTGGGCGGTGCCGAAGGAGGCACCAAAGACGTTGGAGAGAGCTCGGACGAAATTCGGCCCTCCCCTCCGCCTTCGGAAGGACCGGTCTCCCGGGTCCCTTCGACCGAGGTGGTGGCCTTAGCCAGAGCCTCCTAGTCTTCGGTAACCGGCATGTCGTTTGTGTCCAGGACCTTACGGTCCTTGGCATCCGAGGTTATTACCTCGGCCATCACCTCCTCACCCCTCGTGTCCGGCAAGGCCTGATGGAAAGCTATCTCCATGGCCTCATCAGCGACCTGGTGAAAGAAGGAGCAGGATGCATTCCCGCTCTCCACCAGCTCGGCTAGCAGCGAGTCCCCCCCTCGAGACCTAATTTGTTGGCAGGTCTCAGGCGGGGCTACAAAAAGAAAAATACATGCCTATTTACTAACATAAAATTAGGTGCGAATTCACTCAACAAAGTCGTCGGATCCCATACCTTCGGTTCGGGGGCTTGACCCTGGGGGCTCGGCAGGGAACCATCTCAAAATCTCTAAGCTCGTCATCGGAGTCTGGATAGTCGTCAAAAAGACTGAGCTTGCTCATGCAAGGTCTCTTCGGGGCCCGAGGAGGACGAGCCTCTTCGGCCACCTCCAGTGTGGCCCTCTTCCTCGACTAGGAGGAGTCCCTCTCCTCCTCATCATCTGCGTCCTCCCCCTCACGGGTGGAGGAAACATGGGTGTCCCCGGATTTAGTATCTGGGAGACCCGTTGAACGGAGACCTCCGTGAGGCTCCTTTTTCTTCGGTTTAGACGTAGTGTACGGCAACGGAACCAACATTGTAGTAAGAAATTCTGACCTTAGAGCTTCAGGAAGAGGGGTTGGGTCGTCGATTTTCTCGGCCTTGGCCAGGCATTCCTGTTATAACAAAAAGAGGAAGGGTTAGGATTCTAATAAGATGCCTTACGGCCATTCCCAACTTGCCTCCCATGGTTCGGTGATGTAGAACCACTCCTGCTGCTAGTCCTTGATAGTATCTATCAAGATGCCCTCCGGCCATACACTCAGTAGATCTTGATCACCCCCACGCTCAATCCGCGTGTTGGCTGCTCACCGACTTTGGCTTGACATCGAACGTCTTAAGCCAAAGCCCGAAGTGCGGGTGAACGCATAATGGAGTTTGGGGGAGATCGTGGAACTCAAACCCATAGTAGAACATGCGGCCCCTGATGAAAGGATGGAGGGGAAAACCAAGTCCCCTAAGAAAATGAGGAACGAACACTACCCGCTCACCCGACCTTGATGTAGGAACCACCTGTCCTGCCTCCACCGCCAGGTGGGCAATGTTGGGGGAAAGATACCCGGAGCATTTTAGCTCCCGGATGTCGGTATCAGAGACGGTCTAGGCCTAGCACTATTGGAAATATGCCCTAGAGGCAATAATAAATTGGTTATTATTATATTTCCTTGTTCATGACAATTGTTTATTATTCATTCTAGAATTGTATTGATTGGGAACTCAAATACATGTGTGGATACATAGACAACACACTGTCCCTAGTGAGCCTCTAGTTGACTAGCTCGTTGATCAAAGATGGTCAAGGTTTCCTAGCCATAGACAAGTGTTGTCACTTGATAACGGGATCACATCATTAGGAGAATGATGTGATGGACAAGACCCAAACTATAAAGGTATCATATGATCGTGTCAGTTTATTGCTACTGTTTTCTGCATGTCAATGTATCTGTTCCTATGACCATGAGATCTTGCAACTCCCGAACACCGGAGGAATACCTTGTGTGTATCAAACGTTGCAACGTTACTGGGTGACTATAAAGGTGCTCTACAGGTATCTCCAAAGGTGTCTATTGGGTTGCCATGGATCAAGACTGGGATTTACCACTCCGTGTGACGGAGAAGTATCTCGAGGCCCACTCGGTAATACAACATCACAATAAGCCTTTCAAGCAATGTGACTAAGGAGTTAGTCACCGGATATTGTATTACAGAATGAGTAAAGATACTTGCCGGTAACGGGATTGAACTAGGTATGGAGATACCGCGATTGAATCTCAGGAAAGTAACATACAAAAGGACAAAGGGAACAACATACGAGATTAACAAAATCCTTGACATAGAGGTTCAACCGATAGAGATCTTCGTAGAATATGTAGGAGCCAATATGGACATCCAGGTCCCGCTATTGGTGATTGACCGGGGAGTGTCTCAGGTCATGTTTGCATAGTTCTCGAACCCTCACGGTTTGCACACTTAAGGTTCGGTGACGTTTTCGGTATAGTTGAGTTATATGTGTTGGTGACTCAAGGTTGTTCGGAGTCTCGGATAAGATCCAGGACATCACTATGAGCTACGGACTGGTCCGGAGGTAAATATTGATATATAGGAAGTCCTGTTTTGGTCATCGAAAAAGTTTCGGGCTGATCGGTAGTGTACCTGGAGTGCCGAGAGGGTGCCGGGGGACCATCGGGAGGGGTGTGATGACCCACGAGGATCATGAGCTATGAGAGGAGGTGGATCAGCCCCTAGTGGGCTGTCCTAAGTCTCTATCAAGGGCCCATGCGAAAAGGATGAAGGAAAAAGGCAAAAAGGGCCAAATTAGGAAGGAGTCCTAATAGGATTCCACCTCCCTTGTGGGAGGTGGATTCCTCCCTTGTGGTTCGGCCGAACCTCCTTGGAGTGGAGGATAAGGCTGCCTCCTCTCCCCTCCTCCTCCTATATATACTGTAGGTTCTAGAGGTGAGGGCTATTCCTAATGGCCACGTGCTCCCTCTACTTCTCTCTAGATCTGTTTCTCCTCTAGTCTAGTTCGGCGGTGCATAGGCGAAGCCCTGCTGGATGAGTTCACCAACACCACCACCATGCCGTCATGCTGAAGAACTAATCTAGCTATCCGCCCCTATTGTTGGATCAAGAAGGTGGGGATCTTCATAGAGCTGTACGTGTGCTAAACGCGGAGGTGCCGTTCGTTCTGCACTAGATCGGGATGGATCGTGATGGGATCGCGGGACAGATCGTGATGAGATCGCGGGACGGGCCGTGATTTGGATGCGAAGATGTTCCACTACATCAACCGCGTTATATATGCTTCCGCTTAGCGATCTACAAGTGTATGTAGATTCACTCTCCCCTCTCGTAGATGATCATCACCATGGATAGGTATTGCGTGTGCGTAGGAATTTTTTTGTTTCCCATGCAACGTTCCCCAACAGTGGCATCATGAGCTAGGTTCATGCGTAGATGATATATCGAGTAGAACACAAAAGAGTTTGTGGGCGTTGATGTTCAATTTGCTGGCCTCCTTTGTCTTTTCTTGATTCGGCGGTATTGTTGGATTGAAGCGGCCCGGACTAACTTTACTCATACGTTTACGAGAGACCGGTTTCATCGAATGACATGCACCTTGTTGCATAAAGATGACTGGCTGGTGTCTGTTTCTTCAACTTTAGTTGAATCGGATTTGATCGAGGCGGTCCTTGGAGAAGGTTATATTGCAATTTGCATATCACCGTTGTGGCTTTGCGTAAGTAAGATGCGATCATACTAGGTACCCATAATAGCCACGTAAAATATGCAACAACAAATTAGAGGACGTCTAACTTGTTTTTGCAGGGTATGCATGTGATGTGATATGGCCAAAGACACGATATGATATATTGGATGTATGAGATGATCATGTTGTAATAGTTAAATATCGACTTGCACGTCGATGCTACGGAAACCGACATGAGCCATAGGGTTGTCTTTAAACTAACGTTTGTGCTTCAGATGCTTTTACTATATCGTTAGGTTGTAGCTTTAGTAGTAATAGCATAGATAGCGCGACAACCTCGATGGCGGCACGATGATGGAGATCATGGTGCGGCGCCGGTGACGATGGAGATCATGGTGCGGCGCCGGTGACTATGGAGATCATGGCGGTGCTTTGGTGATGGAGATCAAGAAGCACAAGTTCAAGGCCATATCATGTCACTTATGATTTGCATGCAATGTTAATCCTTTTATGCACCTTGTTTTGCTTAGGACGACGGTAGCATTATAAGGTGATTCCTCACTAAAATTTCAAGATAAAATTGTGTTCTCCCCGACTGTGCACCATTGCGATAGTTCATCGTTTCAAGAAACCACGTGACGATCGGGTGTGATAGACTCAATGTTCATATACAACGGGTGCAAAATAGTTGCACACGCAGAACACTCGGGTTAAACTTGACGAGCCTAGCATGTACAAACATGGCTTCGGAACACAAGAGAGCGAAAGGTCGAGCATGAATCATATAGTTGATATGATCAACATGGAGATGTTCACCATTGAAGCTAAACTCAACTCACGTGATGATCGGACTTGAGTTAGTGGATTTGGATGCACCACTCGAATGACTAGAGGGATGTCTATTTGAGTGGGAGTTCTTAAGTAATATGATTAATTGAACTCATTATCATGTACATAGTCAAAAGGTCTTTGCAAATTATGCTGTACCTTGCGATGTAGCTCTACTGTTTTAGATATGTTCCTAGAGAAAATTTAGTTGAAAGTTGATAGTAGCAATTATGCGGATAGGGTCCTTAAACCGAGGATTGTCCTCATTGCTGTGCAGAAGACTTATGTACTTAATGCACCGCTCGGTGTGCTGAACCTCGAGCATCATCTGTGGATGTTAAGAACATCTAACATACACATTTTTTATGACTACTTGATAGTTCAGTGTGTAATGCTTAACGGCTTAGAATTGAGGCGCCAGAGACATTTTAAACGTCACGAAACATATGAGATGTTCCAAGAGATGAAATTGGGAGATTTCATGCTCGTGCCCTTGTTGAGTGGTCTGAGACCTCCGACAAGATTCTTTGTCTACAAAGTAAGGGAGAAAAGCTCAATCGTTGAGCATGTGCTCAGATTGTTTGAGTGCTACAATCGCTTGAATCGAGTGGGAGCTTATCTTCCAGATGAGATAATGATGGTTCTGCAATGTCACTTCCACCAAGCCACTAGAGCTTCGTGATGAACTATAACATATCAACGATATAGATGATGATCCTTGAGTTATTCGCGATGTTTGACACCGCTAAAGTAGAAATCAAGTAGGAGCATCAATTGCTGATGGTTAGTAAAACCACTAGTTTCAAGAAGGGCAAGGGAAAGAAGGGATACTTCATGAAATGACAAAACAGTTGCTGCTCTAGTGAAGAGACCCAAGGTTGAACCCAAACCCGAGACTAAGTGCTTCTGTAATGAGGGGAACAGTCACTGAAAAGGAACTACCCTAGATACTTGGTAGATGAGAAGGCTGGCAAAGTCGACAAAAGCATATTGGATATACATGATATTTATGTGTACTTTACTAGTACTCTTAGTAGCACTAGGGTATTAGATATCGGTTCGGTTACTAAGTGTTAGTAACTCAAAATAAAAGCTACAGAATAAACTGAGACTAGCTAAAGGTGAGGTGATGATATGTGTTGGAAGTGTTTCCAAGGTTGATGTGATCAAACATTGCACGCTCCCTCTACCATCGAGATTGGTGTTAAACCTAAACAAGTGTTATTTGGTGTTTGCGTTGAGCATGAACATGATTAGATCATGTTTATTGCAATACGATTATTCATTTAAAGAGAATAATGGTTATTCTATTTGCTTGAATAAATACCTTCAATGGTTAATTGAATCTCAATCATAGTGATACACATGATCATAATATTGATGCCAAAAGGATACAAAGTAGTAATGATAGTACTACTTACTTGTGGAACTGCCGGTTGAGTCATATTGGTATAAAACGCATGAATAAGCTCCATATTGGTGGATCTTTGGACTCACTTGTTTTTGAAACATTTGAGACATGCGAACCATGTCTATTGGTGTAAACGCATGAAGAAACTCCATGCAGATGGATTGTTTGGACTCACTTGATTTTGAATTACTTGAGACATGCAAATCATGCCACATGGGCAAGATGACTGAAGGCCTCGTTTTCTAGTGAGATGGAACAAGATAGTGACTTATTAGAAGTGGTACATTTTGATGTATGCATTCTGATGAGTGTTGAGGCACGCAGTGGCTATCGTTATGTTCTTACTTCACTGATGATTTGAGTAGATATATGTGTATATGCTTGATGAATCACATAGTCCGAGATATTGAAAAGTTCAAGCAATTTCAGAGTGAAGTTGAAGATTGTCGTGACAAGAGGATAATATGCCTACGATGTGATCATAGAGGTATAATATATCTGAGTTGCGAGTTTGGTAAACAATTAAGACAATGTGAAAATTGTTTCACATCTCATGCCACCTAGAACACCATGGTGTGATGGTGCATACAAATGTCATAGCCGCGCCCTATTTGATATAGTGCATGCTATGATGTCTCTTATCGAATTAGCACTATCGTTTATGTGTTATGCATTAGAGACAACCGCATTCACTTTAAATAGGGCACCACGTAATTTGAGATGGCACCGCATGAACTATGGCTTGGAGAAACCAGAGCTATCGTTTCTTAAAAGTTTGGGGCTGCGACACTTATGTGAAAATGTTTCAGCGTGATAAGCTCAAGCCCAAAGCGAATAAATGCATCTTCATAGGATACCCAAAACAGTTGGGTATACCTCCTATCTCAGTTCCGGAATCAAAGTGTTTGTTTCTAGAAATGGGTCCTTTCTCGAGAAAGAAATGGGTCGTTTCTCGAGAAAAGGTTTCTCTCGAAAGAATTTAGTGGGAGGATGGTGGAAACTTGACGAGGTTATTGAACCGTCACTTCAACCAGAGTGTAGCAGGACGTAGGAAGTTGTTCCTGTGGCGCCTATACCAATTGAAGTGGGAGCTAATGATAGTGATCATGAAGCTTTGAATCAAGTTACTACAAAACTAGTAGGTCGACAAGGTCACGTACAGCTCCAGAATGGTACGGTAACCCTGTCTTGGAGGTCATGTTCTTGGACAACAATGAACCTACGAGTTGTGGAGAAGCGATGGTGGGCCCAGATTCCAACAAATGGCTGGATGCCATGAAATCCGAGAGAGGATCCATGTATGATCACAAAGTGTGGACTTTGGAAGAACTACTTGATGGTCATAAGACTATTAAGTACAGATGGATCTTTAAAAGGAAGACAGACGATGATGGTGAAAAGTTACCATTAAGAAAGCTTGACTTGTCGCAAAGATATTTCCGACAAGTTCAAAGAGTTGACTATGATGAGACTTTCTCACTCATAGCGATGGTAAGAGTTTGTTGGAATTATGTTAGCAGTTGCTGCATTATTTATGAAATCTTGTAGATAGGATGTCAAAACATTGTTTCCTCGATGGTTTCCTTGAGGAAAGGTTGTATCTGATACAACCAGAATGTTTTGTCGATCCTAAGGATGCTACCAAGTATGCAAGCTCTAGTGATCCTTCTATGGACTCGAGCAAGCATCTCGGAGTTGGAACATACGCTTCGATGAGATGATCAAAGTTTTTGGTTTTATAAAAGTTTATGAGAAACTTGTATTTCCGAAGAAGTGAGTGGGAGCACTATAGAATTTCTTATTAGTATATGTATGACATATTGTTGATCGGGAATAATCTAGAATTTCTGGAAAGCATAAAGGGTTGTTTGAAAGGATTTTTTCAAAGGAAAACCTGGATTGAGCTACTTGAACATTGAGCATCGAGATCTATGGAGATAGATCAAGACGCTTGATAAAACTTTTAATGAATACATACCTTGACAATTTTTTTGAAGGAGTTCAAAATAGATCAGTTAAAGAAGGAGTTCTTGATTGTATTGTAAGGTGTGATTTTGAGTAAGACTCAAAAAGCCTGACCACGGCAGAAGAAAGAGAAAGGACGAAGGTCGTCCCCTATGCCTTAGTCTTAGGCTCTAAAGTATGCCATGCTGTGTACCGCACCTGATGTGTGCCTTGCCATGAGCATGTCAAGGGGTACAAAGAGTGATCCAAGATTGAATCGCTGAACAACGGTCAAAGTTATCCTTAGTAAATAGTGGACCAAGGAATTTTTCTCGGTTATGGAGGTGAATAAAGAGTTCGTCATGAAGAGTTACGTCGATGCAAGCTTTGACACTAATCCGAATAACTATGAGTAGTAAACCAGATTCATACAATGAAGCAGTCATTTGGAATAGTTCCAAATGTCACGTGGTAGCACATCTATAGGATGACATAGAGATTTGTAAATCACACACAGATCTAAAAGGTTCAAACCCGTTGACTAAAAATCTCTCTCACAAGCAAGGCATGATCGAACCCCATAACTGTATGGGTGTTAGATTCATTGCAATCACATAGTGATGTGAACTAGATTATTGACTCTAGTGCAAGTGGGAGAATTTTGGAAATATGCCCTAGAGGCAATAATAAATTGGTTATTATTATATTTCCTTGTTCATGATAATCGTTTATTATCCATGCTAGAATTTTATTGATTGGAAACTCAAATACATGTGTGGATACATAGACAACACACTGTCCCTAGTGAGCCTCTAGTTGACTATCTCGTTGATCAAAGTTGGTCATAGTTTCCTGGCCATAGACAAGTGGTGTCACTTGATAACGGGATCACATCATTAGGAGAATGATTTGATGGACAAGACCCAAACTATAAAAGTAGCATATGATCATGTCAGTTTATTGCTACTGTTTTCTGCATGTCAATGTATCTGTTCCTATGACCATTAGATCATGCAACTCCCAGACATCGAAGGAATACCTTGTGTGTATCAAACGTCGCAACGTTACTGGGTGACTATAAAGGTGCTCTATAGGTATCTCCAAAGGTGTATGTTGGGTTGGCATGGATCAAGACTGGGATTTGTCACTACGTGTGACGGAGAGGTATCTCGGGTTCCACTCGGTAATACAACATCACAATAAGCCTTGCAAGCAATGTGACTATGGAGTTAGTCACGGGATCTTGTATTATGGAACGAGTAAAGATACTTGCCGGTATGAGGATTGAACTAGGTATGGAGATACCGATGATCGAATCTCGGGCAAGTAACATACCGAAGGACAAAGCGAACAACATACATGATTAACTGATCCATGATATAGAGGTTCAACCGATAGAGATCTTCGTAGAATATGTAGGAGCCAATATGGACATCCAGGTCCCGCTATTGGTTATTGACCGGGGAGTGTCTCAGGTCATGTCTGCATAGTTCTCGAACCCGCAGGGTGTGCACACTTAAGGTTCGGTGACGTTTTCGGTGTAGTTGAGTTAGATGTGTTGGTGACCGAAGGTTTTTCAGAGTACCGGATGAGATCCAAGACGTCACGAGGAGCTCCGGAATGGTCCGGAGGTACAGATTGATATATAGGAAGTCATGGTTTGGTCACCGAAAAAGTTTCAGGCTCATCGTTAGTGTACCGGGAGTGCCGGGAGGGTGCCGAGGGACCACCGGGAGGGGTGTGATGACCCAAAAGGCTCATGGGCTATGAGAGGAGGTGTATCAGCCCATGGTGGGCTGACCTAAGTCTCTCTCAGGAGCCCATGCGGAATGGAAAAAGGAAAAAGGCAAAAAGGGCCAAATTAGGAAGGAGTCCTAATAGGATTCCACCTCCCTTGTGGGAGGTGGATTCCTCCCTTGTGGTTCGGCCGAACCTCCTTGGAGTGGAGGCCAAGGCTGCCTCCTCTCCGCTCCTCCTCCTATATATACTAGAGGTTTTATAGGTGAGGACTAACCCTAATGTCCACGTGCTCCCTCTACTTCTCTCTAGATATGTTTCTCCTCTAGTCTAGTTCGGCGGTGCTTAGGCGAAGCCCTGCTAGATTAGTTCACCACCACCACCAACACGCCGTCATGCTGGAGAACTCATCTACCTCTCCACCCCTCTTGCTGGATCAAGAAGGCGGGGATCGTCATCCAGCTGTACTTGTGCTAAATGCGGAGGTGTCGTCCGTTCGGCACTAGATCGGGTGGATCGTGATGGGATCGCGGGACGTATCATGATGAGATCGCAGGATGGGCTGCGATTTGGATCTCGAAGATGTTCCACTACATCAACCGCGTTATATACGCTTCCATTTAGCAATCTACAAGGGTATGTAGATTCACTCTCCCCTATTGTAGATGATCATCACCATAGATAGGTATTGCGTGTGCGTAGGAATTTTTTTTGTTTCGCATGCAACGTTCCCCCAACACCCACTTGCCGTGAGATCCGGCCATGGCTTGAGATCGAGAGCGGCGATTGGGGAAGAGGGCGGAAAGGGGATTCGATCTAGGCGCTCGAGCTTGGAGAAAGCAGGAGTGAAGCTGAGGATGTTGGTGGTGGAATTTGTGGACCTTTGTTCCTTCTTATGGGGTTCCGTGATACCAAGGGTCCCTCTTACTGTGCGAGTCGCTGTGGCACTTCTCGAAAGTTATCGTGTCGTTGCACGCGTGCGTAAACCTATGGAGTTATTCGTATCCCCTTAAATGCGGGTGCATGATCTCCTCGTTGAGAGGATGTGTCCCGAGAAAAGTGGCCTCGAGCCACGGTTCAATATTTTCTTCACGGTTAATTTGATGCGATCTTTTGTCGGAAAGCGTGCAAGATGAGGGACTATTCATGCCCAGGATTTTAAAAGCCTTTGTTAGAAATGATACATGTTTTAAAAGGCATGCATGTTACTGGAGTGACCAAATCGAAGCCAGCCGAGCATAAAAGGAACTCACCTTGCAAGCCTATCACTTTTGATATGTGGAGCAGCCGATGACTGAGCACACCGGTGTTGAAGCCAATTCGGGGGCTACCGAGGGAGTCCGAGATTAAGGGGTCCTAGGGCAGCCGGCTTGTCTAGGCTTGGCCAGCCTGGTGGGTTGTACTATTGAAGACTGGACCATATGATGACCTCTACTCGTGAAGGAATATTCCGAAGACTAGCTTGTACTCCAAGCTTAGAAGTACTAGGTCGGCTCATCTATTCCCAATTATGGTCGATAACTTGTAAACCCTGGGAATCCTGGTACCTATATAAACAGGAGGTGCTCATCCGTGTAGAAGAGGTTGAATCATCTAGGGTTTAACATATACGATCTCGAGGTAGATCAACTCTGTATTCATCCACATCAATATAATCGAGTAGGACGTAGGGTTTTACCTCCTCAAGAGGGCCCGAACCTGGGTAAACTATTGTCTCCCCGTCTTCATGTAACCCATCGATCCAAGGTCCACATTTTGGGACCCCCTACCCGAGATCTATCGGTTTTGACAATGACAGGGGGCCTGTTGGCTTGTGCCCAGCTGTCTGTCCCTCTTTGGTGTATTTTGGCCCAATAATTCTTATATATTCCAGAGAAATTCTCCGTGAAGTTTTAGGTCATTTCGAGCAACTTGATTTTTCTGCCTTTTTCTCGGTTTCTTGGTCGAGAATTCAAGTTTCCTGATACTTCCCTCTTCGTGATGTACCTTGCATATTCAAAGAGAAAAGGCATAAGAATTATATAATAACAGTTAATAATGGACAATAATAAGACAAATATCAATGAAGATTCGTGATGCAAAATGGACGTATCAGCTCCCCACGGCACTACTCAGCTACCCATAAGGTAACGTACCTTGGAAGCACAATTCGCGCTCAAAATACCATGGGCAGTTGTGGGGACTTGGTAGCCTGTGGCCAAGTGTTCGACTTGACCGAGCTGTGGCCGGTCACGTATTCGGACAATAATAGGTACCATCCAGGACCTATCTAGCATCAATCTATCATATTATGGCAATTTCTCAAGACCCATTCTTAAAGGTCCCTCCGCCGATCACTACCTCCACTAAAGGAGTACACCCCCTCGAGAGCAAAGCCGCAGACGTGCAACATGGCACATCAGGGATGTCAAACCACTAAGAAAGGCCTTGCATAAACCTTTCCTCTATAAAATTTATTTTCCAATAGAGTATCTATAATAGTTGCTTTGGTGCTCAGATCGTACGGTTGGACGCCATTCTTTACGATCCCACTACTGTCATTTATATGGCATCCTCTTTTTTCCCGCTCTCCAGCGTCGAAGTAAATTAGTTTGGTGCATATTTTCCTTAGATGCGTTCGGCTAATAGACCGGGGGATTGACTATAAAATTTTCCCTAAGCATCATTTCGGCACTACTTTTTCTCTTAAAGTGTTAGGCATCTCGGATATGACATTATATGCATCGGTCCCGAATTAGGTCTTGGGTCAATAGTTGGGTTGCGTGGCTCCTGTGTTTACCCTCTTACATTTCGCATGTTCGGCTAGGAGGGTAAAGGGAGAACCACTGTGATTGTTTTCCAACTCGCCTGGTCAATCACATCAGTGGAGAAAGCCGAAAATTGTCTGTCATATTATGCTAGGACTAGTTAGCGATCCGATGATGAGTGTTACAATAAAAACCGTTGGAGGTTATGTCATTCCATACAAAGGGTTTGTACTCGCACAAACCAACTGGTGATGGTTTGAACCTCACTATACCCGAACACCACACAGAAGTGGGGGCTAATCACCAACCCCCGCAGTCAAGCTCCTACAGCTAGGTGAAAGCACTAAAGCCACATAGTCCGATTGCTTTGTTTCCTATACACACTACCACCTCCGGGTACCGAGACGTCGGCTAAGGGTCACAGTGCGGAGGTCGAAACACCCCTTGTAGCATCTACAAGGGGGCTAAAGCCGATGAGTGGAAACTTTTACATTAAAACGGCCATACGAGAATCAAAATAAACAAAACAAAAGCATCATAACACATGCAAGACAACTGCATTATAAAGCACTTGAGTTTAAACTAACATTTAATACATGAAGTTGCTCATTCATAAGTTACATCCTTTGGGCACACAGCCTCTATCACCCGAGCAACTTCCATCACGATTGGAAAGTAGTGCTCCGGGAGCCTGTGCTCCTTTCGAGGAGGCGGGGATTGATACTTCTCCAACGTATCTATAATTTTTTATGGTTCCATGCTATTATCTTGTCAAACTTTGGATGTTCTGTATGCCTTTTATATCTCTTTTGGGACTAACTTATTAACTCAGTGCCAAGTGTCAGTTCCTGTTTTTTCCGTGTTTTTGACCCTTTTAAGAGGTGAATTTTAAACGGTGTCCAAACAGAATAAAACTTCCGAAAAGATTTTTTTCCGGAATAGAAGATACACAGGGGACGTCAGAACCAAGGCAGAGGCCACTAGGGGAGCCCACAAGCCCCCTAGGCGCAGCCAGGGGGCCGCACCTAGCAGGCTTGTGCCCCCCCTGTGGCTGGTCTGCCCTACCTCTTCCGCCTATAAATTCCCGAAAAATCCAAAACTGCACGAGAGATCCACGAAAATACTTTTCCGCCGCCGCAAGCTTCTGTCTCCGCAAGATCCCATCTGGGGCACGTTGTGGTGCCTTGCCGGAGGGGGGATTCGGATACGGAGGGCTTCTTCATCAACACCATGGCCTCTCCGATGATGCGTGAGTAGTTCACCATAGACCTTCGGGTCCATAGCTAGTAGCTGGATGGCTTCTTCTCTCTCTTGGATCTTCAATACAAAGTTCTCCATGATCTTCATGGAGATCTATCCGATGTAATCTTCTTTTGCGGTGTGTTTGTCGAGATCCGATGAATTGTGGATTTATGATCAGATTATCTATGAATCTTATTTGAGTTTCTTCTGATCTCTTATATGCATGATTGCATATCCTTGTAATTCGCTTCGAGTTGTGGGTTTTTTTGGCCAACTTGATCTATGATTCTTGCAATGGGAGAAGTGCTTGGTTTTGGGTTCATACCGTGCGGTGACCTCACCCAGTGATAGAAAGGGTAGCGAGGCACGCATCGTGTTGTTGCCATCAAGGGTAAAAAGATGGGGTTTACATCATTGGTTTTAGTTTATCCCTCTACATCATGTCATCTTGCTTAAGGCGTTACTCTGTTCGTCATGAACTCAATACACTGGAAGCATGATGGATAGCGGTCGATGTGCGGAGTAATAGTAGTAGATGCAAAAAGTATCGGTCTACTTGTCTCGGACGTGATGCCTATATGTATGATCATTGCCTTAGATATCGTCATGACTTTGCGTGGTTCTATCAATTGCTCAACAGTAATTTGTTCAGCCACCGTAATATTTGCTATTTTGAGAGAAGCCTCTAGTAAACACTATGGCCCCCGGGTCTACTTCACATCATATTTTCAGCTTTACACTTTTTACTTTGTTGCACTTTCCGCTTTCAGATCTCACTTTGCAATCAATCTTGAAGGGATTGAGAACCCCTTTATAGCGTTGGGTGCAAGCTTGTTTGTGTTTGCGCAGGTAATATGGACACTTGGCTTGATTCTCCTACTGGATTGATACCTTGGTTCTCAAACTGAGGGAAATACTTACTGCTACTGTGCTGCATCACCCTTTCCTCTTCAAGGGAAAAACCAACGCAAGCTCAAGAGGCAGCAGGGATCAGGTGGCCATCTCATACAGCTTGATCTTCTGCAAATGCACCATGGTCTTCACAAAGGCCATCCGAGCTCCCTCGATGCATACAAAGCACTTCATGACGGCAATCCAGGGTGTAGTGTCATCAGGCTTCTACACTAAGCCGAAGTAGCTGCTCGGTAGTGGCTCGGAAGGCCACCGCCGGATGGAGATGTCCTACATGGCCGGCTCCCTCATCCGATGCAACTCCATCAGCTGCTTCATCTGATCGGTGAGGAGTAGAGGATGCTTGGGAGCTTGAAATTGTGCCCAGAATAGCCTCTACTCAATATCCCCATCTCGGATCGCATAGTACTTTGCCATATCTGCCACACTCCTCGGGATATCCGCAAAAGCGCCCGAAGAATACCACAATCGTATGAGCAACGCGAGCCTATTACCACCAAAGAGACATTGAAGTAAGTACGAGTTACCCTCCGTAATAAGCTCGACTTCCTGGTGCTCCTTCTGGTGGCCCTGCACCACCATCCGCGCTTATTTGAACGTCAATGTAACTGAGGTTAGGTCGGATGCTTGATCTTTATTCTTCTTCTCAAGGGCCTCACATTTAGTGATGGCATTCTTAAGCACCTGGTGCACCTCAGCCACCCTCGCCTCGTGCTTCTTGTTGACCGTCTTCGTCGATGTCAGTTTGGCGGTTGCTCGTTCGGCCGCGCCCTTCTACTCTGCGTCCTCTTGTCTCGCCTTCTTCACCTCGGCCTTGAGACTATCCACCTCCACGTGAACAGTTGGAGTCATATAAGCACCCTATGCTTAGGAACAAAACTTGAATACCTCACATGATAAGGAAAACTACAGTACTAAAATAGTCCAGTCCAGACTTACCTTACGCTTCGTCGAACCGCCTATTGAGGCGGTCAAGCTCTTCATCGGAGCGATTGAGCTTCCGATTCACTTGGTCAAGCTCCATGGCATTGGTGGCTGTTGCCGAAGACGAGGCCTACATTAAAAACGTATGTGTATCAGACTCCCGAGTTATATGCTTTTAGGCCCTTTGCCAGGTTTTTTCTCCAATCGTGCCAGAGTCTCGGAGGCTACGATTCACTTTAACTACTATGAGTCATTTTGAACTATCTTGACAGTTACTCGAGTTTTTCAAACTCAACGAGGGCCCGCGGGCTTCCATATATAAGGATCATACAAATCAATAAAGTAAATCCTCTTTAAAGTGGTATGACATTATTTACCTTCAAGCCCGTCAAGACGCCTCCGAAAGCCTCCTTAAGCCCGTTGTCAATGGATTGAATGTTGTGTAAACCCGCACTCAGGAGAGTGTGGTGATCTTTGGCGATGGAGGGGCCATTCAAAGCCTCCTCCATCATGGCTATCCACCTGTTTCTGGCCCACTCTGCCACGGGTGGCGCTTGTGGCGGCGCCTCGGCTCTCCCTTTCGTGGAGTCCAGTATGGAGGAGTTTGAGGGCTGGGGGAGCTCTGGTGTAGTCTTCGGGGAGAGATAGGATGGGCCGAGCTCGCCATATTTGTTCACGAAAAGAGAATTCCCATCCTGGTCTTTGGCGACTGAGATATTAACCTCGGCCATGATGTCGTCATCCCTGCCCCCCTGTGTTCGGCCCAGGAGGGGTCCTTCGGGATAGCACCTCTGTTGCCTCATTGGAAACGAGGGGAGGTGTGGTGCGTGACGCGGTCCTACTCTATGCTAGATCGGCTGGCGGAGAGTCCCCCTCCGAGGCTTGATCGTGGGGTAATTACGCAATGGGCTACAATATGAAATGCATTCATTCGGTTAGTAACAAGCATTGATATGGATGTACTAGAGAGTCTTCGGATTCATACCTTCCAGTCATGGGCTTGTCCCTCGGGTTCCTTCCGGGAACCCTTTCGAAAGCGTCAGAATCCTTAGAAGAGTCCCAGCTGTCATCGACCTGGGTCACCTTGGCCCTGCATTTCCTATTGGAGTCATGAGGAAGCAGATCCTCCTCGGCACCATTGGGCGCCATCCTCTTCCTTGTTCGGGAGGATTCACTCTCCCCATCCTCTTCTTGCTCTTCCTCATTAGCAGAAGAGGCATGGGTTTCCCCGGACTTAGTGTCTGGGGGTCCACGTGAGCGGAGGCCCTCTCGTGCCTCCCTATTCTAGCCCTTCCTTTTGTCTTTCCTCTCTGCCGTTGTATACGGCGCCTCGACCAACATCATCATCAACAACGTCGTCCTAGGACCCTCAGACAGCGGGGTCGGGCCACCGATGTGTACGACCTTCTCCGACCAGTTCTGCAAAAGCGAGGAAGATATGGTTAGGTTCCTTGTTAAAGGGAAAAGGTTGAGCATAAAAATACAAACTTTATTACACCTTCTTAGGAAGGTTTTTGACATTGAGTACGATGTCTTCCTCCTTTTCCGGCCAATCCTTGTGGGGCTTGAACAACACCTAGTGCAGTAGAAGTGGAGCATGATGGTTGGACCTTCGGCCTTCTAGGCCCACATCACGCATGCCCGATGTTGACAGGGGAGAAGGTGGTGGCATAGCATAATCTGGAACACATTGGTTAGCTCAACCTTCTTCTCCAACATCTAGGAGAT
The DNA here is from genome assembly GCF_904849725.1 of Hordeum vulgare subsp. vulgare. NCBI lineage: Eukaryota > Viridiplantae > Streptophyta > Magnoliopsida > Poales > Poaceae > Hordeum > Hordeum vulgare. The sequence goes on along the minus strand of NC_058518.1, from coordinate 260,151,084 downwards.
GCGCTTCTCCAGCAACTTCACATCTACGCCCGACCCCCAGTCGGGCCTCTTCTTGATTATGACACCAGCCTAGTGGGAGGTCCAAATCTGAATTCAGAGGAAGTCGCCTAGTCTTTTCCGCGTGGTTTGGTGATATAGAACCATTCTTTTTGCCAGATCTTGTTGGTATCTATAAAGGTGCCTTCTAGACACTCAACCCAGGGGAGCTTGCTAATCATTACCCCCCTCCCGCAGTCCGCGTGTTGGTCGTGAACTATCTTTGGATTGACGATGAGGACTTTCACCCACATGCCAAAGTACAGTTGGACCCGCAAAAATTCCTCGCAAACTATGATAAAGGCTGAGATGTGAATGAAGGAATTCGAGGGTATATCATGAAAATCCAAACCATAGAAGAACATGAACCCCCTTAACAAAGGGTTCGAGCGGGAATCGGACTTATTGAATGAAGTGGGGGATGAACACCACCCTCTCGCCCTCCCTTGGCATGGGAATGAATTGGTCCTTTTTGGAGCATAGTGAACAATATTAGTCGAGAGGTAGCCGGTGCGCTTCAACTCCTGGATGCCATCGTCGGTGACGCAGGAGGCCTCCCATTTTCCTTTGGAACCCGAGACAGACAAGGCCAAACAAAGGGTATGGCTTAGGGGAGATGAGGGAGGGACAGATCTGAGCTCTTAGAGCTTTGGAGATTGGGAAGGCGATGGCGATGGGGGATCTGGGAAGCGTGCGGTGGCTTTGGTAGCTAAGTTCATTTTATAGGCGGTTGTAATACCAAGAGCCCCCTTGTTGCAGCATAGAACTCGCCACTTCCCAATATAATTGTTGTGTTATGCGTGCGTGGGATAAACCGAATCATTGATCATATCCCTAGAAAAATGGGACACGGTCTCCATATTGATGGGACGTGCCAATGAAAAAACTGCATCAAACTGCGAATTGAGTTTCCATAACTAGTCAGCGGTCTTGACCAACTGTGGCTCTTTGCTAAAAAGTTGCCACGCGAAGGCACTATTCACACTCGAGTTGTTGGCTTTTGAGGCTGAATGACACACACTGTTTAGAAATCAAGAAGTCATCGGTGGCCGAACTATTATCGGTCTGATGCATGAAAATAGAAGAACTCACCCCGCTAGCCGGAGACTGGGCCTTGTGAAGCTACTAGGATCATGAACCCTGGTGTCGGGGGCCAGTTCGGGGGCTACTGAGGGAGTCTGGGACCAAGGGGTCCTTGGGCCACCAACCTGTCTCCTATAGGTCGGACAGATGGGCCGCTCGGTGGCTATTGTGTGAAGGCCGAGCTATCTGACGACTTCATGTTCAGGGAGGGAACCTTCGATGCCTTGGTGTGTCCTCCAAGTCAAGATGACCGAATCGACATGTTTATCCCCTATTGGTCACCCACTATGTATAACCCTATTTATACCTGGTGTCTATATAAACTAGAGGGTTTAGCGCATAGAAGAGGGAGAACGACCATCTAGGGTTTAGTTCATCTCATCTCATGGTAGATCAACTATGTGACCATCATGCACCCATCAATACAATCAAGCGAGACGTAGGGTTTTACCTCTTCAAGAGGGTCTGAACCTCGGTAAATAGTGTCATTGTGTTCCCATGTTCCCCATCAATGCAAGATCCATAGCTCGGGACCCCCTGCCCAAGATCCTCTCGTTTTGGCACCGACATAGGTGACTACCAAATTTGATTTATATTCCGTAATTTGTTTTAGAGGCTAATGCAAAAAATGTAAGTTATCTAGATATACAATTACGTGATACACCTTATATGATGTGTTACACAAGCTTGCAAAAATATGTGTTGCACCCTGTGTCGGTGTCAAAACCGGCGGATCTTGGAAAGGGTGTCCTGAGCTGTGGATCTTGGATCAATGGGGAACAAGAGAACATAGGGACAATATGTACCCAGGTTCGGGCCCTCTTGATTGTATTGATGAGCGTATGATGATTGATTGTATTCCTGTGTGTATGATGATTACAAAGTTGACCTACAAAGAGGTCACATGACGTAACCCTAGACGATTGTTCTTGTCCTTCGATGAGATAAACCCTTCGGTTTATATGGACACCAGGGGTACCTAGGGTTATACATAGTCGGTTACCAACAGGGGATAAACATGTTGATCCGACCATCTTGACTTGGAGGACACACCAAGGCATCGAAGGTTTCCTCCCCGAACACGAAGTCGAGACATAGCTTGGCCTTCACACAATAGCCACACAACGACCCATCTGTTTGACCTATAGGAGATAGGCCGGCGGCCCGATGACCCCTTAGTCCCGGACTCCCTCAGTAGCACCCGAACTGCCCTCCAATGGCGGGGTTCATGATCCCTAGCAGCTTCACGCGGCCCCGGTCTCCGGCTTACAAGGCGAGTTCTTCTATTTTCCTCCTACCGACCAATAATAGTTCAGCCACCAATTACTTCTCGATTGTCGAAGCATCACGGGGCCCACAACTTTATTTTTCTCGCTTAAGGTTAATAACACCTTTCGATTCTCGTGCGCCGTTGGGAGGAAGATGGTTCCTTAGTCTTTTAGAAAAGTGCCCTTCATGGGTCAAAGGAAAGAATGTCTATAAATAGACTGAGCGTGCCTCGAGCAACACATCCTATTCCCCACCCCTTGAGATACCAACAAATTGGAAAGCTTGGAGGCATGGCAAGCATCCCACGCTCCTCCTCACACCCTCACGACCTCCTCACCGGCGACTAGCCAAGCTGTTCAGTTTCTTGCCTCCAATTGTGCGATCTTGAAACGCAAGGATATCTTCCTACTTCAGATCTAGCATCCACTTGCGCCGGATTAACCTCCACGAACGGCGAGGCCCTTGAGAAGAGCTTCCCCACTACATGCAAGGAAGAAAGGGTATGATTCATGCCCATCCTCTTACGAGGCTTGGGCTTTCCCATTCACCCCTTCCCGAGGGGCTTGCTAGAATTCTACAGGATCCAGCTCCATCACCTTACTCTCGGATGCGTTCTACACATCTCGGGCTATGTTTCCCTTTGCAAGATCTTTATAGGCTGTGAGGCCCATTTTGAATTGTGGAGAAAGTACGTCTTCCTCGTCCCCTGCACCACGAGAGAGACAATACTAGAAGTTGGGGGATCTGAGGTATGGTGCATAGTCGGGATGGGATACCCAACTGGGAATCCAAAGAAGGGTTCTCAAGAGTGGAATTCAGAATGGTTTTATATCAAGGACGCCCCCTGTTCGGTCCAGCTCAGTGGGGTCTCCCCTAATACTCAAATGCTCCTTTCAACAAGCAGTTTAACTCGCGACCGAGAAGCCATTCCCAAGAGAAGAATGCCGATAAAGCGTCTAGCCACCAAAGTGAGGTTGTTATCCAATGATAAGTTAACCATCATTGATGTGATGGCCGCTGCCATTTCCAGATGTCTCCAACCCCTTCAACAAAGGGTGAACCCCTTATGGTGTCATAATGGGATTAACAACACAACCCACTACAAAGCAAAAGGCTCTACTGACCAGGCAGCGATGGCACCTATACTGGCCAATCCCTTTAAAGGAGAAGAGGAAAAGTTTGCCCTCCTAAGGATCTCGGATAGTTACTCCAGCTTTCGTCCCATCGAATGGGTAAGTTCAACTACATTCCCTTAGTCCAAACGTTATGTATCTATTTTTTGGTTGACCAAATCTTTTAACTTCCCGAACAAGACTATAAGAACTGGATCGAGATAGTCAACTATCCTGCTTCTCAGCCAGAGAATTATTCTCGTGACGATGATCTAGTATTCCATGATGATCACGATATGTCAATCCATTTTTAGAATGGAGTCTTTACCAGGAGGGTCTTGATCGCTCCAAGGTGGCCCTTTTGGCTGATCACTCTAGGACACTCCCATCCTCCGCTATAAGTAGCAAGAAGGCCCGTTCCTGAAAAGGGTGTTCGTCTCCCGTTGTTCCAGGTATGCTGACTTCTTCTCCCAAGAGCCACCACATCATGTGTCGAACACCAGTGAGGGATGCGCTGATGCGTCCGTTCCCAATGATGGTAGAGCTCCCAAACGAGCAGTGGTTGTTGGTGTCAAAACCGTCCGATCTCGAGTAGGGGGTCCGAACTATGGATCTTGGGTCGATGGGTAACAAGAGACAATCAAGACGGTGTTTTATGCAGGTTCGGTGTAACACCGTGTGTTTAACTCCCCTGACTGATTTGGCTTGCCTCAAAAATTCGGACCAATTAAAATTTTTATGAGTGCTTGTGATGCTTGAAGTGATTGTTGTTTGCTTGCTTGCTTGTATGATTGTGTTTGATTCCAATGCTCTTGCTACTCTCCAAACTCACCTCCTTGACCCAAACCCTTGCCTAATGATCATGCCATGTGTGTAGGACAAAAACTATTTTTACCAAATAATATTTTCACAAAAAAGCATTTCCTTGATTTAAACTTTTAAAAACCCCTGAGTTGGGATTTGTACTACAAGTCCTCAAATTAGGGAAGTTATTTTGCATAAATTATTTTATTTAAAACCATTATAAAAATGTCTTTCGAGAATCACAATATTATTATTTTAATAGTTATTTTAATATTTTATTTAAATACCTTTCTCAGAGGCCAGAAATGGTCCCTTATGAAGGAAAGTTATTTTTATTGTTTTCAAAATATTTGAGAAAATTTAGGGAAACTCAGTGGACATATATATTCCATATATATAAGTTTCAACACATGGTCATGTTAAAAATATTGGGAAAACTCCTTCAAAACCCTTCCTGTCTATTTCAAGCTTTTGGGATATTTCTATAAGAAATATTCTCAATAAATTCTTGTAAAATTCTAGGATGACACATATGATGTATGTGATGATCTTGACAAGTTTCATATCAATACAAGTTGATTTGATTCACTTAATTATTCTAAAACCCTATCTGTCCAGATCCAAATTTTAGCAACTCTACATTGCCAAGTGCCTCCAATTGTGCTCAAATTTGGTGGACATGTTCTGGTACTTCAATAATGCATCCACACCAAGTGGTTCATCAAGGAGAATAGAAGAACTTGTCCCAAGTCCTTCAAAATCTTCTCTGATGATTTCTGACTTTTGGAAACTTTACAATATAAAGTTTCTCCAATTGATCCCAAACTTTTTGGGCATTCTTCAATGCTCAAATAATGCCACCAATCCAAATATTGGATTTGTGGGAATTGATTTGAATAGTTTTGTAAGCAGAAGGCCATTTCTGCCCATTTCATGGGTTTTTCAAGGCTACATTGGAAACCTTCTCCACCAAATCCCAAATTTGGTGTACAAGCTTATTTTCATCTATTATGGGATTCTGTTAAGTTTCATATCAGTTGGAATAAATATGGTAGCCCTAACACCCATCAAACACCTTGTGTGCACTCACCAAAGTGGCTACTTTGGCCCCTTCCACTTATCTCCTTGATCTTAGATTTTTACCACAACTCTATATAGTTACCTTTTACCTCCAGTAGCTTTGCCATGGCCACTGGTCAATTATTGGAGCATTTCTCCATGTATCTACCTTTCAATTCCTACCTTGGCAACACTGTTTTACCCCCTCTTGCCCACCTCTGCCTAAGATAATGCTCCCACATTCTTCAATGGCATCTCCAGCATGCTAATTCATCATTTCAAATCAAAATATGGCATGCTCATCTGGGAAAATGAGCAACACATCTGAAACATGAATTCTGGCTGAAAGGTAGCTTTGAACAGCAAGTACTAGGAACACTCATCCACTTGAGCTGAAAATTAGCAGTACTATAGTCCTTCCATGCCTAAGACAGCTAGACATGGTTTCACCCATTATCTCTCCATTAAGTGCCCTCATTGTTAGCCTTAAGTTTGCTGCTGCAAAGTAAAATGCAGTCAAAGCCAATTCAAATCAGCTCCATTCGAGGCCAAACTCAACCATCAGCTTCCTCCACGCATGCCCTGCATGTTTGACACCTTGGCCTGGCCAAGAGACGGCCCTGGACACGCCTGGCTATGGTGACCATACTGGCAGCATGTAGTAATGGTGCTCCGGGTTTGTTTTCTTCCTGCAGCTCGGGTCCAGCAGCAACATCACGTCTCAGCATGCCACAGCTCCTCCTTTTGACCAGTCCAACCACTCCCCAACACTGGCTAGCCTCCAAACACCCTAGGGACGCGTGTATTCCCCCATTCCAAAGAGCACCGAGGTGCATCCGAGCTTCCCTCGGTTGCCCTCCCCTACTTGGCCTCTCCATGAGCCTCTCTTTCTCCCACTAGCTCCCTTCTCCCTTATGCACCTCGAGGGCCTCCCCTTTCGAGCCCCTGCTCTCCTCCCAAGCTCTCTCCTCCCTCCCATGGCCGTCATGGTGCCACCTCGGTCACCCCCAAACTTCGAGCTCTTTGACTCCCCTCCCCACTCAAACCTCACTCGAAGGACCCCCGACGACGGACCTATCTCTTGAGGCAGCCCCTCCATCTCCCTCCATCACGGAGCCACGCTCGCGAGCGAGGGCTGAAGCCACCATAGTCCGCCTCCCGTCGGTCCCTTGCTTCCGACCGCCCCTGTGCCAGTGAGGCCGCCCCTGAGCGCGGCGTGAGGGCGGGCACGCACCCAAGCCCTTGGCTCGGCCTCCAGCGCGGCGTGACAGCCAGGACACAACGGCCGACGCTCCACCTTGGACTCCTGTCGGGAGGTAGGAGACGAGGGGCGAAGGGGAGGGAGAAGGGGCGATGGGCCCCTCCTATCGGCCTCAGGCCGAGGCACAGACGGGTGGCCCCGCCCCGTTAAGTGGTCGCGCCTCTGGCTGGAAACCGCCTCCCCCGCGTCGTGACGCATTCCTATGAATGCGCCTGCGGCGTGGTTGGCCTGCTCGCGTGCCTGAGCAGCTCGTCCGGCCCGAAGCCTATTTAGCGCTTTGGGCGCAGTTTAACTCTCTGGTGTAGCCCCTTTGTCGGTGCACCAAAGACCGGGATCTCCAGTGCCCCATACTAGTGCGTGGACACCGGCAGCCCCCTCCACAGCGGCAAGGCGCGTCGTTGGTGCATAGGGCGGAAGCAAGGCTCGGAAGCCCACCAAGTGCAGACTACATGCCCTCGGCAAGCGCCCGCTTGTTGGGAATGAAGAAGATACCCGGAAGGAGCTCCCCGCCAGGAAGATAGACACTACCAAGGCGAGACCCTCCCACCAAGGAAGAAGAACTAAGCCCCGACAAGCCATCCTTGCCGGGAAGATTGACAAGGCCTTGGCAGGCCATCACCTACCTGCCGAGGGGAACAAGAAGAACCCCCGACAAGGTAACCCTGTCGGGGAGGGAAAGAAGGCCCGAGGAGAGGCGGAGACCCAGGACGCCTTCGCGTCCTGTGATCGCCTACACCGACGAACACACCACCGCGAATGCATGGACCACGTGTCTGCCCCCATGCCAACGCAACACCCCGAAGTTGCCACGTGTGGGTATGTCTCCAACTCCCCCTGACAAGGTCAGGAAACCTGTCGAAGCATTTATTGCACCGCAGTAACACTGTGGCGAGCGGTTGTCGTTGTTCCACTTGTGAACCCACCGTTCACCCTCTGAGCCACTTTGGTGACCCCTTCGGCTATAAGAGGAGACCTGAGGCTCAGCAGAAAGTACTTTTAGCTTTTTGACCAATCGAAAGGCCGTAATAGGGACAAATATACAGTAAACTAAAACAAATAACTAAACACATGCAGGAGTATGGTTTTACGCACAATGCGGCCCGAACCTGGGTAAAAACGACCTTGTTGGGCCCTGACTATTGGTTCTGCTCTTGCCGCGACCCCTCTCCCCGCCAAACCAGCAAAAGGGGACCATTGAGGCACCCATAGGTGTCGATCCTTCCACCGACATCTTTGGCGCGTCAGGTAGGGGGATCGCCGGAGGCAGGACGATGGCAGCGCCATCTCGATCCGACGAGCCGTTTGACGGCTCCATGGATCTTAGTTCGCCACAGCATCCTCCCGGAGAGGGAGGAGGCAGTGGCTCCTCTACCCGCGCGCGAGAGCACATAGCACCTCCATAGGTGCTATGCGAGCATGGGTGGAAGGAGCGGAAGCCCCGATCTCTGCATCGCCTGGCCGACACACCTCCTTGGAACGCCCACGCTGTTGTCGTGGGCGTGACAGGGGGCTTTGGCCAGGCCTCCGACACTTAATCCGGCCATCGCACATCTCAGGAGTGCTGCATGGTCGTCGAGGACGCGTCCGAGGCCCCGAACCGCCCCTTTACGCGCTCTCCGGCTCGCATTTCTCCTTGGAGCATTGTGACGCCAGAAAGATGTGCTCGGGGGCTCCGCCAGCAAACCTCTTGCAAGAGAGATGAGAAAGTGTTGCGCCCCGGCGCGCCTCTTTCCTTCAGCGTGGCCAAAAGCCACCAGCGAGAACCTCATCGGCAAGGAGGCTGCTGGGGGCAACGTCAGCTTGCAGGGGTGCAAGATATTCCTCCCCGACATCACCTTCATACGCTGCGGCTAAGAATACCGTGACGCGCAAGATAAGTATAGAGGCAAACCTCTTGCCAGACTCTTGGTAGACTAGTTGTATCCTTTTGAAGCATCAACTTTTGTATGAAAATCCCGCGTGCAGATGGACCTTGCTAGGATCAATGCACTACGACTTCGTTTCGATCTTGTTCAACGACTTGGGCGGCCACATAGCACCCTCATCTCATTTAGAACTTGTTCAACGTCTCGGACAGCTATGTAGCACCGTATTTCGCCTCGAGCCACGCTCGACGATTTACATGGTTGCACTGAGTGTGGCAAGGAGTCTTGCCGGTGACGGCCTCCTCTATTGAGTTTTCTAAGGACCCGCGCCTCTATGTACTCGCGACAGGATAAGTCAAGTCGGCAAGCATACGGAAAGTGCAAAAGAATGATCATACAGGATGAGAGTCGAATAAAGGATGCATCTATTCATTCATTTGTCTGGATACATTTGATTCCACTTGCAAAGCATTGTTGTCCTAACCTAAAGACTCTGTCTTTTGACGAGGGACGACCTATGCTAAAGAAGTGAAGTTCAAGAAGACAAAAAGGCGGAGCCCGCGGCGCGACTAGGGCTGGCTCCCCAGGACCAGCATTGTGCCGACGAGAACGGGATCAGCCCCGGCAAGCACCGCCTGTCCCTCCTCTGGCCGGATTCTAGAGGGTAGGGCACAGGAAGGGGCGAAGGATCCGGAGCCCATGAGCGCGCCTCCTCCTAGGGCCAAGGGGCCAACACCCGCACCGGTGAGGTCCCAAGAAGAGGGCATGGATAAGTCAAAGCTTGCGGAGGTGCCTCCCTCGCGAACATGAGGCACCGACGCCATCTCCGGCAAGGTGCCCCCGCTAGGCGTGAGCAGGTCGTGAGCGGGCCCCGGCGGCAGGGCCAGCAGTCAGTCGGAGCTCAGGGAGTCGCACTCCAACTTGACCCCCTGGGATCCCAACCTGCCAAGAGAGCCACTGCCGCTGGTGCCCCCCTCGTTGCTATCGCTCGAGGAGGGACACTCGGTGCCGCTCGAGCCCTCTTCGCAGCAGCTGAGGCGCACACATGTGTGCCCATAAAATTTTACGGATAGCATATTAACCTCCTCTAGCTTAAAGCGGAGGATATGCCCATCCTCGAGACCATGGGCGCGGGCGAAGACTTTCCAGCCCCGCCCAAGCAGCATGGAGTGGCGCTTCGGATACTCCACGCACACCTGCATGGCTCCATGGGAGCAGCCGTGCGCCCGCAACCACAAGACCCGGGGCTTGGCGGCCTTCATCGCCCTGGTGAAAGGGCGGGGGAGGTGCAGATGACCCCGCGGAGTGTCGTGCAGCTCCACGACAAACTCCAGCGTTGTTCGGTCCGAGTGCCCGACAAGCCCAGGGGAAGGCGGAGACGCTGGAGTAGCACTCCGCCTCCCTCGAGCCGCTCCCGCCACGTCGACGGGGCTGCTGCTGGCTGCGAACCCAGAAGTTGTGGCATGATCCAAACGGAATCCCCTTGCCGCCCTGGCGGCCAATGGAGGCCGACCCCGTCCCCTAACCATGGTTAGGGACGGGTGCCACCGGCAAAGTTGAAAAGAAGCAAGAGAGACAAGGCGACAGGCGTTGAAGGCTTCGAGAGTGAGATGGATGGGCAAAACTTCCGCGCAAACACCCTAATTTATAGGGCAAAGCTCGGAGGCCACCCTCCTCGCTCCAGAAGCCGCCGCCCCTCTCACCCAATGGCACTCATGGCACGAGCGGAAATGGAACCGCCCTGATGCGCCAATGCATGCAGGAGCGGGTCCATCCATGCCCACGACTTTTGAGTCTACGATCGCCACTTGCCCGACCGCTAGTGCGCATGCCTTACGTGTGGTAGAAGCGTTTCCAGGGAATAAAGGGGCCATCACGAGCACGCCACGCACCCTCCCACTTCGCGCATTCAATGCGCGGCGTGGGGAAAGAAAGCCTGCAATGGCTCGATTTCGATAAGCTCGGCGCCTGCGAGTCCGTGCACCGTTTTGGGCCTGGCCCAACAACGCCTCGCATGCGTGTGTGGCCCAGGCCCGGGTGCTCCTGTCGGTGCACTAAAGACCGGGGTCTCTAGTGCCCCAGACTAGTGCGCGGACACCGGCAGCCCCCTCCATAACGGGAGGCGCGTCGCTGGAGCATAGGGCGGAAGCAAGGCTCGGAAGCCCACCAAGTGCAGACTACAAGCCCCCGGCAAGTGCCCGCTTGTTGGGAATGAAGAAGAGACCCCGGCAGGAGCTCCCCGCCGGGAAGATAGACACTACCAAGGCGAGACCCTCCCGCCAAGGAAGACGAACTGAGCCCCACAAGCCATCATTGTCGAGAAGATTGACAAGGCCTCGGCAGGCCATCAACTCCCTGTCGAGAGGAACAAGAAGAACCCCCGGCAAGGTAACCCTGCCGGGGAGGGAAAGAAGGCCCGAGGAGAGGCGTGGGTGCAGGGCGCCTTTGCATCGTGTGATCACCTCCACCGATGAACACGCCACCGCCGATGCATAGACCACACGTCTGCCTAGACGCCAACGCAACACCCCGAAGTTGCCACGTGTGGGTACATGTCCAACTCTCCCTGAAAAGGTCAGGAAACCTGTTGAAGCATTTACTGCACCACAGTAACACTTTGGCGGGCGGTCGCCGATGTTCCACTCGTGAACCCACCGTTCACGCTCTGATCCACTATGGTGACCCCTTCGCCTATAAAAGGAGGCCCGGGGCTCAGTAGAAAGGATTTTTGGCCTTTTGACCAATCTAAAGGCCGTAAAAGTGACATATCTATAGTAAACTAAAACAAATAACTAAACACATGCAGGAGTAGGGTTTTACGCACAACGCAGCCCGAACGTGGGTAAAAACAACCTTGTCGGGCCCTGACTGTTGGTTCTGATCTTGCCGTGACCCCTCTCCCCGCCAAACCAGCAAAAGGGGACCGTTGAGGCCCCCATAGGTGTCGATCCTTTCACCGACACTCTTTCTTTTGCTTTTTCCTTTTATCAGAAACTTCAAAAACTCATATCTAATCCGTTTGACCTTCAAATTTGATGCTTCAAGTTTCTGCAGGTCTCTTAGATCAAGACCTACCCAAATCTGTGTTTTGCACAATTTTCCAGGAACATTTTCTGTAGAGATCAAATCGAAACATGAATTTGATTTATTCAAACCCCACTTTCCAAATTCCTATAGCATTCAAATCAACTCCAACTGGAGTGATTCCTATTTCGAGAGGCATATAAAATCATTCCCTAATTTCCTACCAAAGGTGGACATTTTTCCTTACCTTATTTCTGTTCCATTAAATAAATAGTGCCTATTCCTATTTACTCCATATTGTAAAATCCCTAGAATATTCATATCAACTCCAAATCCACAGAAACAACTTCCTAAATATTTCTAAAGTCATGTTACGTTTATTGAGTGCCTCTACTCATTTTTAACAGAATGATTTCTGTAGACTTCCTTAAGGATCACCTATTCCTCCTTTCGTCCATTCAAAAATGCCCGATTGTATAAATCTCCTGGAGAAAGCTTCACGTATTTTTCTTATGACCAGAGAGGTCCAAGAAAAATAAAACTCCTATTTATATAACACTTTTGTTTCTGCTTGTTGTGTGGCTTACTGTGTCTGTTTCCGACTATAGTTGACGGAGTAGACGGAGTACTCGGAGTTGGACCAGCAGACCTCGAAGACCCCGAGGACTTATGTGAGCAAAGGAAAGCAGCCCTTTGACCATGTATAAGAAAAAAAATCATGCATGCCAAGTTGAATACTTTATTCCGATGCATATAGTTAAGGTTATTCGGTGCACCTAGCATCGTGTTATCGATGGCTCCTCCGGAGCACTTGCATTGACCATGACCTTACCATCTATGAGGGTCATGCTCATAATAGTTCTACTCATAGAAAGAGCATGTGCATGATGATGGTAACACAGAGTTGATATCAAAGGTTGTACAAAAACCCCGTCGGATGCCACTAATGCCCGAGGGTGATGATGTTGAGTTAGGTGACCACTTGTGAAAAAAGTGGTGCACCGGGAAATATTTGGTGTGAGTGGTTTCGGAAATGGGATTAGTTTTATGATGTGTCGACCGTCCGAACCTTACATGTGGGTACAACGTACAACCTCTGCAGAGTGTAAAACTACGCGAATAGCCGTGTCCAAGGTCAAGGACAGTTGGGTGGTGCTACTTAAACTACGTCCAGTCATTTCCGCATAAACCAAGTGTGGGTGTGGGTGTGTTTAAATGTGTTTTTTGAGAAAGATGATATGACAAGTTCGGTGACTTGGCATATAGGGTGAACCAGTGGTGTTCAACCCCAGCATATATGTTGATATATGTGACATGTTATTATGAATACCATCCTGTTATGATGCATGTCCATACAAGTATTTGATCATGCTTATTTACAATCAAAACCTGCTTTCCGCAAAGGCTGCATATTACTTTATTATCGTACGAACTACATATCCATATCATGGGCTGTTTGCGAGTACATTCAAAGTACTCATTGGCTTGCCACTGGTTATTTCATTGACCAGGTATGAGAGAACAGGATATGGTGAAGAGTAATTTGGTGACGTCCCTGCAAGCTAGGACGCTTCCTAGTCAGAATGCTTGTAGGTTAAGGCCGATGGCATGGGTTCGCGCTTTCAACCAATATCTCCTCTATTGGTCAAGTTTGGTGTGCTGGCTTTCAAGGCCCCATATATGTAAGACTTGACCGCAATGGTCATTTATTGTATCAAACGGTATGTATGGATGTAAGACTCTTGCTATTCAGTTTATGTGTGTTCGATGAGCATTGATCTGTGGGATCACTAAGCACGTTCAGTCGGCGATCTCGAGTTGTAAGTTGGGGTCCCTACAGAGCTGGTATAAGAGCCATCCTGACTGTAGGAAGCCCTTAGTTAGCACGAACCTTAGTTAGGACAATTTTTTTCCAAACCTTTCAAAAGCACTTGCAAAACTTGTATCTTTCTCACCTCTTCTAAATTTTCAAAGGAAGCAAGGTTTTTGCCTTAGCACTTCCACCCTTATTATCTTAACACTCCTCGTCTACTTTTTCAAACTTGCAAATGGTCGCTAGCACCCTTATGCCCTCTGATCACGGGATTATTAAAAATCCTCGTGCGTAACTTGGATGGAAGCAACCTTTCCAAGCAATCACCCACGTACTTGGAAGGCAAGGATGGCAACGCTACGACCATACGACACCAATAGAAGTACCTCCATGAGGAATGAGGACATCAAGACCCAGAAGATGGCGACACCCTCGACGGTGTCCCAGCGTGATGCAACCTTACCTACGAAGATCAGTACATAAAATATGCAAGACCATGATCTGCATCGCTAATAGAGCGACCCTGTCAATATCAAGGTTGTGTCGACCACCACCGGTGGATGAGAACCTCGCCATTTGGTCCGCCTCACCTTAGTGAGCAGGAAAACGGTTCTCTTCATCCCCCGCTCTAGGTGTCGATATTGTGATGAACGTGACTGACAGGTCGGAACTCTATCATGCCTTGCTGATGTCATTGCATAAAGGTTGTCCACTTGGAACTCTCGAAGCCTCAGAAGACAAGAATACAATGATAAGACTGCAAAGTCACAGATGACCCTATCAACGACAGCCATGAGGAACCACCTTCGTTGGCAGCTCACCAGACGAGAAGTCATCAAGAACTCTTTTCAGCCCAACCTGGGTCGTTTCGGCAAACAACAACAAGACGCATGGCAACACCGTAAGAAGACCGAAAAGATTGAACGGACTCCTCTTCAGAGCATGAAGCGAGCATGACTATCGAGTCCGAGAGCCCCTAGGGTAGGATGACTCGTGAATCCCCTACACGAAGTCGAGTCCGTGAAATGGTTCGGATGGGACCGTGTTGTGTGTTGCTTGTTTTTGTTTGTTTGTGCTTGATATAAGTCGAGCTTTTGCTCTAGGAAACAAGCACATGGTTATATCACCCGCCTCATCTTGATGTTTGAGTTGACTTTTCAACACTTGTTGATTGCACTTGCACTGTACCACTTCTTAGGCACCCCCTCTATGTTACATTCTATCTCCCCCACCTTTCTCGATAACTGGAGACCTGCAAGGCAATATGCACCCAGGATCCACCCCGACAAACAACTGGCATGGAAGACTCCAACGACAATGTACTCAACAGGCATAACTATAGAGGTTATGTTTTTCCTCGAGATTGGAGAACCATCCCTAGACCAACCTAACCCTCGCAAGCTCTCCAGCTCAATTTTTTGGTCACGTGTCTAATACACAAATTTGCCAGAACACCCGTTGAGCTCCTATAAACCCCTGTTTAGCACCGGGTTCCTTATGGAACAAGTGACTACGGTGAACGAGTATCATTCATTCTTAAGCTAGCACCATAACCCCGATTCCATAGGAAGGATCGTTCCGAGATATATGATTTCTAGGCAATGCATGTTGTTGTGACGGTATGTATCTTGAGGATATAGTTATACTATCTTGGTGGATCGTAAGGCCCTTATAAAGGTAGGTGAACTTGGTAGAACAAGTTGATAAAGTAGCATAACCTACATATTCCTGGAGTAAGTTTGGATTCAGTAGGACGATTATGATCCCGACCAATAATTCTTGGTGGTATAATTGAATTTGTTAAGTAGTTGACATGGTTTGATGTTTTTACCATAAACACTTGGAGTAACGAGAAAATTTTCTTATTGGATTTGAGTTTCAGATTTAAATAGGTAACCTTAATGGAGTATTAATGATGTATGAGGCCACATGGTTCGGAGTAACTTGGATTTAGCCCGACAATCTCGATCACGATACCATGTTTCTCGGTTAATAACAAGTACGAATACTTGGAGTCATCGAATTGATTTATGAACCTATATAAGCTGGCTTCAGAGATTGGTTGGTCGTGATATTGAAAGTTTGTGGATACACTATGACGTAGTCCTGGCGATGATGTGTGGAACAAGGGAACTCTAAGTGATCATGTAGAACCCCATCAATACTGGATTTGTAGGAGCGATGGGTCAACTGAATATTGGTGGAATGATGGACCACTTGATCGGATTCGTAGAAAGGAAACCATATCTTAGGTTGGTATACAACGTGTTTCCTTAATATAGGAATGCACTACCCTGGCCATTGGGTAATCTAGTTGAGCACTTGGAATTGTAGAGTCTCAGTTCAAGCTTAGAAGCTTGTATGCCTCCCTGAGGTTCTTGCATAGGAATGCATGTGCAACGTAGCTATATCATACTTGTGGTGTTGGGTTTAGTCCTTCCCTCAACCCCAAAGTTGACTAGCATGAGTGGTGTGGAGTTGACTTATGTGAGATGGTATCTTTGACGAAATAGGGTGATTTGTCCACAATTAGAGGTTAGACTATTGGCATCTAACGAATGTGCTTAGGATAAAATGACAGATGATCACTCACGTCCTAAGTTCCTTGAAACCCCAAACCTTCACCGAGCCATAAGATGGTCCGATTATGACCATAAGAAACGGCTCTGAGTCATTGGAATATGGCCAGTACTCCGCCTGACCACCACCCATCATGTCTATAACAAACATGGGCATGAAGAAACTAGATCGTGTTGGACCACACACCTCTCGGCAAGTGATTTCCCATAGCAATTCCCCGCTCTCCTCACCTGTCTCATGAGC
This sequence comes from Hordeum vulgare subsp. vulgare, assembly GCF_904849725.1. NCBI lineage: Eukaryota > Viridiplantae > Streptophyta > Magnoliopsida > Poales > Poaceae > Hordeum > Hordeum vulgare. Next base: position 260,134,935 of record NC_058518.1, on the reverse strand, counting down.
ACTGTGCTTATATGACGCTTGGGTAAGTATGTTGGTATCCTCATTGATGACATGCTTATCCACCCAATAAGAGGAGGAACACCTTAGTCTTGTTTGGACTAGCCCCAGGAACACCGATCGCGATGCCTCTCGGGAATAAGGTATTATCTCAAGAGGATGGGTTTCTCGAAGCGACTTCAAGACAACGGAAGTCTATCCTTCCCAACACAAGGCGAAGAACCACAATGGTTAGGTAAACCACGACGATGAAGAAGAAGTAGTAGAAGTCAACCACCGATCCTGCGCCGACTACATCAACAATGTCAAGAAGCCTCGACGATTCAAGATGATGAAGCCTTTGGATAGCGAGATAGATCAGGAGGCCTCTTCTTGCTCCAAACCAAGGACGAGAGTCCTAAATTGGTCATGGTGAAAACCTGCAAGAGGTGATTCACCTGCTTGCCGAGCCACAAACCTTAGGATTGGATGACTAGTCGATACTCTTCGGTAGCCAGCTCATCCAGAACCCCTCACGAACCTTCCGAAATGGTAGAACCCGTCCTAAACACTGAGTCTCCAAGCTTAGACTCATGGGGAGACCCAACCCAGACCCTTTCACGAGCAGCCTTCGAAGACCCACTGCAACACCCTCGAGGATGAAGACCACCTGCAACCATAGCTCGCCTGCCATAAGGGAGTCAAGGACTTCCCCATAAGCAGGGAGCTACGTGAAGGCCTTTACCCTTATGTTCTAACACGAGACATCTAGACGTCACTAACCGGCATGAGCAGCCCCTGGACCAGAACAGAGACACACTATCTTGCCACGTATTCCGACCTCGAAATGCACTTGCAAGCGAGGACCTTGCATGGACTTAGTTCACCAAGCCCTCGACCCTCAGTCAAGCCTAACTTATTGCTAGAAACTTCTCACGGTCAGGCAAGGATGAGCAGAGCATTTGAAGCTATATCATCAAGCACCTCGAGACCCACAGAAGCAACATGGGGACATGAAGACTACCTCCGAGCCAAGATCTTGTATCTCTCCAACACATAGCATAGAAAATCCCGGGGACGAGATTTTCTTAAGGGGGTAAGGTCTATAACACCCTCTGTTTAACTCTCCTGACTAATTTGACTTACCTCAAAAATTAGGACCAATTAATTTTTTTATGAGTGCTTGTGATGCTTGAAGTGATTGTTGTTTGCTTGCTTGGTTGTATGCATTTGTTTGATTCCAATGCTCCTGCTACTCTCCAAACTTATCTCCTTGACCCAAACCCTTGCCTAATGATCATGCCATGTGTGTAGGACCAAAAACTATTTTTTGCCAAATATTATTTTCACGAAAAAGCATTTCCTTTATTTAAGGTTTCAAAACCCCCTAAGTTGGGATTTGTACTACAAGTCCTCAAATTAGGGAAGTTAATTTGCACACATTACTTTATTAAAAACCATTATCAAAATGGCTTCCTAGAACCACAATATTATTATTTTAATAGTTATTTCACTACTTTATTTAAATACCTCTCAGAGAGGCTAGAAATGGTCCCTTATGAAGGAAAGTTATTTTTATTGTTTTCAAAATATTTGAGAAAATTTAGGGAAACTCAGTGGACATATATATTCCATATATATGAGTTTCAACACATGTTCATGTTCAAAATATTGGGCAAAACCCTTCAAAACCCTTCCTGCCTATTTCATGCTTTTGGGATATTTATATAATAAATATTCTCAATAAATTCATGTAAACTTCTAGCATGACACATATGATATATGTGATGATCTTGCCAACTTTCATCTCAATCCAAGTTGATTTGATTCACTTAATTATTCTAAAACCCTATATGTGCAGATCCAAATTTTAGCAACTCTACAATGCCAAGTGTCTCCGATTGTGCTCATATTTGGTGGACATGTTATGATACTACAATAATGCATACACACCAAGTGGTGCATCACGGAGAACAGAAGAACTTGTCCCAAGCCCTTCAAAACCCTTTCTAATGATTTCTGACTTTGGAAAACTTTACATTATAATTTTTCTCCAATTGATACCAAACTTTTTGGGCATGCTTCAATGCTCAAATAATGCCCCAAACCAAATATTGGATTTGTGGGAATTGATTTGAATAGTTTTGTAAGCAGAAGGCCATTTTTGCCCATTTCATGGTTTTTCCAAGTCTACGTTGGAAACCTTCTCCACCAAATCCCAAATTTGGTGTCCAAGCTTATTTTCATCTATTATGCGATCCTGTTAAGTTTCATATCAATTGGAATCCATCTGGTAGCCCTAACACCCATCAAACACCTTGTGTGCACTCACCAAAGTGGCTACTTTGGCCCCTTCCACTTATCTCCTTGATCTTAGATTTTTTACCACATCTCTATACAGTTACCTTTTACCTCTAGTAGCTTTGCCATGGCCACTAGTCAATTATTGGAGGATTTATCCATGTATCTACCTTCCAATTTCTACCTTGGCAGCACTATTTTACCCCCTCTTGCCCCACCTCTGCGTAAGGTAATGCTCCCACAATCTTCAAGGGCATCTCTAGCACGCTAATTCATCATTTCAAATCAAAATATGGCATGCTCATGTGGGAAAAATGAGCAGCACATTTGAAACTTGATTTCTAGCTGAAAGGTAGCTTTGAACTACGAGTACTAGCTACACTCATCCACTTGAGCTGAAAATTAGCAGTATTGTAGTTCTTCCATGCCTAAGACTACTAGACATGGTTTCACCCCATAAACTCTCCATTAAGTGCCCTCATTGTTAGCCTTAAGTTTGCTGCTACAAACTAAAATGTAGTCAAAGAGAATTTAAATCAGCTCCATTCGAGGCCAAACTCCACCATCAGCTTCCTGCACACATCCCCTGCATGTTTGACACCTTGGCCTGGCCAAGAGACGGCCCTTGACACGTGTGGCCATGGTGACCATGCTAGCAACATGCAATAATGGCGCTCTGGGTTTGTTTTCTTCGTGCAGCTCAGGTCCAGCAGCAGCAACACGTCTCAGCATGCCACATCTCCTCCTTTTGACCAGTCCAACCACTCCCCAACACTGGCTAGCCTCCAAACACCCCAGGAACGTGTGTATTCCCCCATGCCATAGAGCACCGAGGTGCATCCGAGCTTCCCTCAGTTTCCCTCCCCTACTTGGCCTCTCCCCGAGCCTCTCTTGCTCCCACTAGCTCCCTTTTCCCGTGTGCACCTATAGGGCCTCCCCTTTCGATCCCCTACTCTACTCCCAAGCTCCCTCCTCGCTCCCATGGCTGCCATGGTGCCACCTCGGCCATCCCCCAACTCCCTGCTCTCTGACTCCCCCTCCCCACTCAAACCTCACCTAAAGGACCCCCACCACGGACCTGTCTCCTGAGGCAGCCCCTCCATCTCCCTCCGTCGCGGTGCCACGCTCTCGAGCGAGGGCCGAAGCTGCCGTAGTTCGCTTCGCATCGGTGCCTTGCTTCTTGCCTCCCCTGAGCCAGCGAGGCTGCCCCCGAGCGTGCCGTGAGGCGGGTCACGCACCCAAGCCCCTGGCTTGGCCTCCGGCACTGCGTGGTGGCCAGAACGCAACGACCGGGGCTCCACCTCGGCCTCCTATCGGGAGGTAGGAGACGAGGGGCAAGGGGGAGGGAGAAGGGGCGATGGGCCCCGCTTGTCAGTCGCAGGCCGAGGCACAGACGGGTACTACCGCCTCGTTAAGTGGCCACGCCTCTGGATGGAAACCGCCTCCCCCGCGTCGAGACACATTCCTAGGAATGCGCCTTCGACGTGGCCGGCCTGCCCGCGTGGCTGAGCAGCTCGGCCGGCCCGAAGCCTATTTAGCGCTTTGGGTGTAGTATAACTCTCTGGTATAGCCCCTTTCTTTTTCTTTTTCCTTTTATCAGAAACTTCAAAAAATCATATCTAATCCATTTGACCTCCAAATTTGATGATTCAAGTTTTTGCAGCTCTCTTAAATCAAGACCTACCCAGATCTGTGCTTTGCACAATTTTCCAGGAACAATTTTTCTAGAGATCAAATCCAAACATGAATTTGATTTATTCAAACTCCACTTTGTAAATTCTTATAACATTCAAATCAACTCCAACTGGAGTGATTCCAATTTCCACAGGCGTATAAAATCATTCCCTAATTTCCTAGCCTAGGTGGACATTTTTTCCCTGCCTTGTTTCTGTTGCATTAAATAAATAGTGCCTATTCATATTTATTCCATATTGTAAAATCCCTAGAATATTCATATCAACTCCAAATCCAGAGAAACAACTTCCTAAATATTTCTAAAATCAAGTTCTGTTTATTGAGTGCCTCCACTCATTTTTAACAAAATGATTTATGTAGACTTCCTTAAGGACCACCTATTCCTCCTTTCGTCCATTCAAAAATCCAGGATGGTCCAAATCTCCTAGAGCAAGCTTCAGGTATTTTTCTTATGACGAGAGAGGTCCAAGAAAATAAAAACTCCTATTTATATAGCACTTTTGTTTCTGCTTGATGTGTGGCTTACTGTGTTTGTTTCCGACGATAGTTGACGGAGTAGATAGAGTACTCGGAGTTGGACCAGCAGACCTCGAAGACCCCGAGGACTTATGTGAGCAAATGCAAGCAGATCTTTGACCATGTCTGAGAAAACATTTTCATGCATGCCAAGTCGAATACTTTATTCTGATGCATATAGTTAAGGTTATTCGGTGCACCAATCATGGTGTTACCGATGGCTCCTCCGGAGCACTTGCACTGAGCATGACCTTACCATCTATGAGGGTCACGCTGATAATATGTTGACAACTAGACAGTAGTGCTGCGCATATAAAGAGCATGTGCATGATGATGGTAACACATAGTTGATATCAAAGGTTTTACGAAAACCTCGTCAGGTGCCACTAATGCCCGAGGGTGATGATGTGGAGTTAGGTGACCACTTTTGAAAGAAGTGGTGCATTGGGAAATATTTTGTGTGAGTGGTTCAGAAATGGGATTACATTTCTGATGTGTCGACCGTCCCAACCTTACATGTGCGACCAGGATACCCCTTTATGGTACGGGGCTTTGTTGATTACTTTGGTCAGTGCCAGCAAAGAGGCCACATTACTAGTGGCGGGAGTGATATGTGCTCACTCTCGTGATGGGGTCGTACCAGGTAGGCCGACTATGCTATTTTTACGTGTTCTGGGCACACCGTTGGTCCCTGCATGGATGGTACGGTCCATAGATGGCGCTCGTAAGACATACATCATGTGGGTTGGGTACCAATCGAGTGGACTCTATGTCTAGTGTCGTCAGGGGAAAAGCAATGATCGGGTACTTACCTCGGGTATGGAATATATCATGAGTCGTGGATGACACGGAAGTTTCCCGGATCTCGTGGGTGTAGCATAGAACCTCTGCAGAGTGTAAAACAATTCGAATAGCCGTGTCCACGGTCAAGGACAGTTGGGTGGTGCTGCTTAAACTACGTCCAGTCATTTCCACATAAGCCAAGTGTGAGTGTGTGTGTGTGTTTAAAGGTGTTATCTGAGAAAGGTGATATGACAAGTTCGGTGACTTGGTATATAGGGTGAACCGATGGTGTTCAACCCCCAGCAGATATGTTGATATCTGTGACATGTTATTATGAATACCGTCCAGTTATGATGCATGTCCATACAAGTATTTGATCATGCTTATTTACAATCAAAACCCGCTTTCCGTAAAGGCTGCATATTACTTTATTATCGTACCAACTGCATATCCATAGCATGGACGGTTTGCGAGTACATTCAAAGTACTCATTGGCCTGCAAGTGGTTATTTCATTGACCACATATGATAGAACAGGGTATGGTGAAGAGCAATTTGGTGACGTCCCTGCAAGCTAGGACGCTTCCCAGTCAGAATGTCTGTAGGTTAAGGCTGATGGCATGGGTTCACGCTTTCGATCAATATCTCCGCTATTGGTCAAGTTTGGTGTGCTGGCCTACAAGGCCCTATATATGTAAAACTTGACTGCAATGGTCATTTATTGTATCAAACGGTATGTATGGATGTCAGACTCTTGTTATTTAGTTTGTGTGTGTTCGGTGAGCATTGATCTCTGGGATCACTGAGCACGTTCATTCGGCGATCTCGACTCGTAAGTCGGGGTCCCCACATTCGGGCCCTCTTAATGGAGGTAAAACCCTATGTCCTACTCTTGTTGTTATTGAAGAAATAGTATAGAGTACAGAGTTGATCTACCTCGAGATCGGATGTTGTGGTCTAAACCTTAATCGTAATGATCTTAATCTACCCCTCGAGCTATGGCCCGTCTGACTTATGTAGATGCCAGTAGTGTTAAAGTTACATAAGGACGGTCACAATAGAGAAGGAATATGTCGATTACTACATTGCCTTGGATCACACGCCAAGCCTTCGGAAGAGTCCATCATGAATCCGATATTTGTAATGATGACCGAATAGGGCCGGGAATCTGGTGCATGGTAATATCTAGACGACCCAAGGACCCCCTAATCTCGGACTACCTAGACGACCCAAGGACCCCCCCCCTAATCCACACGCCGAACACCTATCAATGTAGGGTCTGTTGGACCTGTGTCAAATAATGGTTGTTCCTCTAAATGTGAAGCCTCGGCGGGGACTTCTCCAAGTTCTCCCCCCTCCAACAGGTACCAATTTCAATATAAGTGTTGTTTTTCCCATAAACGACAAGTATTTACACACATAGTTGTATTCGACCGGAACCGAACACAGCCACCCCCCTTAGCGGTGGTGGACAATGCGGAGGTTCCCCCTGCTGTTTAGTCCATCGAGGATCATGACGACGTTTCGATTACCAATTCCGAAGTGGAGAGTGTAATGAACCAACATCGGCGGAAAGAATCCTTGCACCATCCCGAATTTTCCAAACATGAGTTTAATGCCTTGAGTTCGATTGATGCGTACCTTGAAGCTACCCGAGCAGGACTTGAAGGGGTAGCCAACCGTACATCAACAAGCCTTAAGGTATGTATTCAAATTTTTTGCCATTGTGTACAAATTCCCACCTAGTAGCCCCCCAATCCTCGATTGGGCAGCATGGACAATTTGAGGGTCTAGCCCTAACTGTCATCATGCTTTTTAGGCTCCGAGGGACAAAAGTAAGGAGTTGTCCTCGGAGACTGGGACATACAAAACACAACTCAAGGTTGTTAAAGCTAAATTAGAACAAGTGAAGAGTTTTACAAGACAAACACATGGTAAGAGCTTTTATTTTGAACTCATATGCATAGTTTTCCTATTGTCCTTTTTAAATGAAAGTACATTTTGTAGCAGCTGAATCTATAGGTTAATTGCAAAAAGATCTTGAACCGACCAAGGAATCACAAAGATACGCCAAATCTCACAATGAGACCAGCTGCAACTCGTTATTCCGAAGTGTAAATGAAAATAAAAAGCTTAAGGCGGAAAACAAGGACATATAAGACAAATTGAGAGTTTAAAGACTCAGCTGGGACAAATCACCAAAGAAAACAAGAGACTGGAAGGTGGCATGTTCGGTAAGTAATATACCGAGCTTTGTGAATATACGAATATAAGTTTTGATTTACTCAGGGATTCCATACCTTCGATATAGCACTCTTGGCTAGACGTCCTAAGGAAGAAGCCAGCTCGTTTAGTGGTGACCTTCTAAAGGAATTGTCCTTAAGTTATGAGCATGGGTGAAAAGCGATGACAAGCATGCTAAAGGCATTATGGCTAGTCGAGAAGCCCCCGGAAACGATGACAGAACTGGCTTACCGCTTTAAAGGATCTTAGAGCCAATTTTAATTATGGAAGACATCGGCCTATCACGAAGGTGATCGCGAAGCATGGGCGATGGTGAAGACGAGGTTTATGAAGCTTAATCCTAAAGAACGGGCATGAGTCGGACAGGCAGGGCCCGATGGTCGCGAGGTGCCTCTTCACCTGGTTTATGACCAAGTAATGCCAGTCGCGCGCTTGTTGCAACAAGATTGCCACTTGGATGCAATAATAGATAACTTATATCAACAACCTGATGTGTGATCTTATGTAACTAAGTATTTGTAGTACTTTGTTCTCCATCCGATGTGTTAATAGTACCTTAACCAATCATCCGCTTCTGCCTTCCTTGATAAAAATCAGGAAGTGTCCCATACTATGTAACCTTTGAAATAGGTAAATAGTTTGGAGAATCAGGCAATCTAGTCATGTGGTGCTAACAGATAGATAATTATCGTAAAGTACTGTTATATTACTTTTTACTTAGTAAGAAACATCCGCCCAAGGAAATAGTTCCTTTATAGGTTCCTTTCTCAGGGTTTTGTGATCATCCGTTGTGTATGGAATTAATGTATAATTGGGATTTTTATCCCTTGGTGATATCCACCTAATCTTCCTTTGCCACACCAATTTGTCATTAAGAACCCTAGCTTTCGGCTTCAACCTTCTGGGGTACGTATCCAGACGTAACAATCGCAGAGGTACTCTCTTTGTCCTGTAGCCGAACAATTGGGAACGTAGAGGATAAACACAGGAGCCAGGCAACCCAGCTTGGCAAAATCTTAAGTCAAATTTAGTGCATAATGATACTTCAAGTACAGGAAGAACAGACGCATTATAGAAATGATGCATGCATGTATTATTATAGGCTTTACAAAGCCCCCAGGTGTCTACAAAAATTATACATTTCATTGACATAGTGCGGTTAATCTGAACATGATCTCGGATACATTAATCCCTTTGATAGAGGAAAAAGGATACATAAATATTGAAAAAAAGATAACGAGGAAATGAATAATCCTAACTTCACCAGCTTAGCTGTAAAAACAACGAAGATGAGCCGCATTCCATGGGTTTGGTTCAAGGCGATTGTCCGACACGTTGCGGAGACGATATGCCCCTCTGGTAAGTACGTCATTGATGATGAATGGGCCCTCCCATTTGAGTGCAACTTTATTCCTTTTCTTCTCATGGAGGCGTGGTACAAGCTCACCCACATTGTAAGCTTTTTCCCAAACTTCCCTGCTCTAATAGCACCAAGCCTGTTGTTGATAGAAGGTGGATCATGCCAGAGTAATGTCACGCTCTTCTTCTAGTGCATCCAAGTCATCCTGCCGATCTAACTCAGATTCTTTTTCCTCATATATGCGCACTCTAGGTGCATCATGGATAATTTAACAGGGGAGGACTGCTTCCGCCCGTACACCATAAAGAATGGCGTGTAACCCGTGGACCTGTTCGGAGTTGTGCGCAAACCCCACAATATGGAGTTGAGCCCCTCTACCCAATGGCAATTGGATTCTTTGAGAGATCGGACAAAACGAGGTTTGATAACACACATGATGAGACCGTTAGCCCATTTGACCCGTCCATTTGTCTGTGGGTGGTAGACAGAGGTGTAGTTGAGCTTAATGCCAAGTTCGCGCACAGTTCTTAACCTCCCGGGCTGTAAAATTAGACCCATTATCTGTGATTATACTGTGCAGAACACCATAGCGGTGAACCACATCTAATATAAACTCGATGACTGATTTGGACTTGACAGAAGTTACTGGTTTAGCTTTGATCCATTTAGTGAATTTATCGACCATAACCACCAAGTATTTCTTTTTCTTGGATCTTCCTTTCAGAGGCCCAACAATGTCCAACCCTCATACCGTGAACGGACAAGTAATCGGTATTGTGTGAAGAGTTGTCGCACGCATGCGGCTCTAGTTTCGAAGAGTAGACATCCAATACAATGCTCGACAAGGGAGTGAGCATAACTCGAGTTGTTGGCCAAAAGAAGCCTGTCCAGAATGCTTTGTTCACCAAAGATCTAGCAGCTGCATGATGGTCTGCCATACCTGCGTGTATTTCATCCAAGTGTTGTTTACCTTCTTCTTCCAATATACAACGTTGTAGGATGCCAGTGGTACTCTTCCTATAGAGTTCCCCTTCATGAACTTTCTAATATTTGGATCATTTAACAATCTTTCTTGCTTCTGTTTGGTCATCGGGGAGCTCTTGGCGAAGAAGATTAGCCAAGAAGGGTTCGGTCCATGGTGCAATTACGGCCATAATTTTGTGAGCCCGGAGTGTTTCCTCTAATGAGGAGCCGCCGATGATTTGATCGTCTAGCTCAACTGTAGGAGGAGTAGTTTGTTCCTTTTCCGTGGCTTTCTTATTCTCGTTCTCGTCCTCCATACCATGTTAAGCTTGAAAAGTCGTTCCAGGAATGTATTTTTAGGGACAAGATCACGCTTGTCACCCATACGAGCAAGGATATCAACAGCCTGGTTATTGTCTCCAGAGACATGTGATGACCCACAAGTATATGGGATTAACCTTAGTCATTTCGATAAGTAAGAGTGTCGAACCCAACGAGGATCGGAAGGAAATGACAAGCGGCTTTCAGCAAGGTAATTTCTGCAAGCACTGAAATAGCGGTAACAAGTTGTTTGATAGCAAGATAATTGTAACAAGTAACGAGTAGCAATAGTAACAATAGGTGCAGCAAGGTTGCCCAATCCTTTTTGTGGCAAAGGACAGGCCGGAACGGTTTCTTATAATAGGCAAAGCGTTCTTGTGGGCACACAGGAATTTCATCTAGTCACTTTCGTCATGCCAAGTTGATTCGCATTTGGTACTTTGATAATTTGATATGTGGGTTAAACGGTGCTTGGGTGTTGTTCTTACTTGAACAAGCCTCCCACTTATGATTAACACTCCCGCAAGCATCCGCAACTACAAGAAAAGTATTAAGAATAATTTTTAACCATAGCATTAAATGTGGGGATCCAAATCTGCTCCTTACGGAATTACCCATAAACTAGGGTTTAAGTTCTTGTCACTCTCTCAACCCATCATCTAATAACTACTCCACAATGTATTCCCTTAGGCCCAAATATGGTGAAGTGTTATGTAGTCAACGTTCACATAACACCACTAAGGGAATCACAACATTCATATCATCAAAATATAGAACGAATATCAACTTCACATGACTACTTGCAACATGACTTCTCCCATGGCCTCAAGAACAAAAGTGTCCACCTGACAACCCCCTTTGGTACTTATTTCTTCCAAATATTCTTATTTATTCTATAAAAATCCTCGTGAAGTTTCAGCCCATTTGGAGCTGTGCAGAATAGGTATCTCTAACGTAGTTTTTTCAGGTCAAGAATTCCATATGCCGACATTTTCCCTCTTGGTGTAAACCTTGCATATTATGAGAGAAAAGGCATTAGAATTACTCCATAAAGTGGTGTAATGCATAAAAACACTATAAATAAAAGCAAAAAAACAAGATGCAAAATGGATGTATCAACATGGTGGAACTCAGGGCCTTCGAACCGAGCTGACATTTTGAGGACGGTGTTCATCTTTGGATTTTTGGCATCAAATTCCCCATTGATTTGAGAGATAGCGAGGTTTGAGTCCCCTCGTACCTCCAGCCTTTGTACGCCCATTGAATTTTCCATCCTTAAGCCGTTTAGCAAAGCTTCATATACCTCGTGTTGTTAGAATCCATATACATAATTTGCAACACGTACCGAATATTATCGCCGTTGGGGGATGTAATTATGACACCAGCCCCCAGGCTAGCAAGCTTCTTGGAGCCATCAAAGTACATAATCCAATGGGAATATGTACTATACTCCCTGGGGAGTTCGGCTTCCGTCCATTCGGCTAAAAAATCAGCTAACGCCTGAGATTTAATAGCTCGGCATGGCTTGTAAATGATCTCAAAGGGTAAGAGTTCTATAGCCCACTTGGCTATGCATCCAGTGGCATCCCTATTATTTATTATATCATTCAAGGGTACCTCAGATGATACCATTACCGAACACTCTTGAAAGTAGTATCGGAGCTTGCGAGATGCCATGAAGACCATATAGGTTACCTTTCGGTAGTGCGGATAATGAGTTTTCCACAGGGTGAGGACTTCGGATACATAGTAAACTAGTTTTCGTATCAGTAACTTGTGGTCCGCCGCCTCTCGTTCAACCACGAGTACGGCGTTGACAACCTGATTTGTTGTCGATATGTACAACATCATTGGTTCCCTTGTAGTATGTGCTGCCAGTATTGGATTGCTAGCCAACAATGTTTTAATTTCCTCCATGGTTGTTGTTGCTTATTTGATCCACTCAAATTTTTAGGTTCACTTGAGCGGTCGATAGAGCAGTAGTGCATTTTTGCCAAGACGGGGGATAAAACGGTTTAACACCGCCATTCAACCTACCAATTTTTGGACATGTTTCAACTCCATCGGAATCGCCAGCTGGGATAGAGCTCGATTTTGTTCGAGTTGGCCCATTTTCCCCTATAAGAGACGATAAAACTAAGCAGTTTACCTATGGGGACACCGAAAACACATTTCTCTGGGTTAAGTCCTATGTCATATTGTCAGAGGTTGTAGAAGATTGTCGTAGGTCGTCCACTAGCTGGCTGGCGGGTTTGGTCTTGATGACCATGTCATCCAAGTATGCCTCGGCTGTCTTGCCGATTTGTTTTTCCAAGCATGTTTGAACCATGCATTGTTACATGGTGCCTGTGTTTTCTAACTCTAAGGGCATTATGTTAAGCAAAATGGCACGTAAGGAGTGATGAAAGCAGTTGCGGCTTGATCGGATTCCTTCATATTTATTTGATGGTATCCGGAGTATGCATCAAGGAAACATAGTGAGCCATGTCCTGCGATGGCATCAATTATTTTGTCTATGTGAGGTAAAGTAAATGGGTCCTTCAGGCAGGCTTTATTTAAGTCCTTGAAATCGACATATAATCGCCAGGATTTGTCCTTCTTTGGGACCATAACCAGATTTGCCAACCACTCGGGATGTGTGATATCCCGAATGAATCCAGCTTCGAGCAACTTTGCTAGCTCGATGCCCATGGACTGACTCTAGGGGTTCAGAGAAGCGATGTAGCATTTTTGACGGGTTTGAAACTGTGTGTTATTTTCAAACTGTGCTCGGTCAGCTTCCGCCAGATTCCCGATATGTGCGAAGGGTGCCACGCGAATATATCCCAGTTTTCTCGTAAGAATGTGCATAATACTTCATCGACTGTGGGGTCAAGTTGTGCTCCAATGCACGGTGTTTTAGCGGGGTCCATCGGGTGCACTTGAAATTTGACTATTTCTTCGGCGGGCTTGAAGGATGTAGACTTGGGTCTCTTGCTAAAAGTAACATCGTCCTTGTCGACCATCGACCTTAGTCCGGTAAGTTCTTCAGCCGCCAAGGCCTCTGAAAGTGCCTCGAGGGCGAGAATTGCGGTTTTATTTTCAACCCGCAGTGCCCTATCCAGATCTCTTATGAGTGTAATGACACTGTTTGGTCTGGTCATTTGAGTTTCATATACCCACAATGCGGTATGGACTAGAACCTGGTGAAGGCATCCCGTCTCAGAAGTGCTTGATAGCCCCTTTTGAAGGGCACAATGTGGAAGATGAGTTCTTCGGACCTGTAATTCTTGTAGGTGTCGAATACCACATCGAGGGAGACATGGTCGGTACATCGCGCCTCTCGTTCGGGGATGATTCCTTGAAAGATTTTTCTTCTACGTTCAATGCGGGATCTATCAAACTACATTTTATCCAAGGTATCTTCATAAATGAGGTTTAAGCCACTGCCACCGTCCATTAGCACTTTGGATAGTTTGAAGCCATCTATAATGGGATTGAGGACTAATGCAACGGGTGTTTGGTTAGAACGTATTCCGGGCAGGTTCTCCTTTGTGAATGTAATAGGTGTGTTTGTCCATGGATGTGTTGCTGGCACAAAGAATGCATGATCCATTTCTTGGAGAGTCCTTTTCCTTTGATTATTTTAGGACAAAGTCTTGTAAATTGTGAGTACATCAGCATTGTTGTGGGACTATTTTGATGGACTCCCCTGTGGCGGTCGGTTCCCGAGATTTGGTTTCCGCTTTTAGGCACCTGTCGGATGACCCAACACGCTCGAAGCATGTGTGTCGAGATGGTATTAGGTACTGCTGAGTATATGGGACATGGGTTGTCTAATAGCTTGTCAGGTATGGTTTGAGATCCGTCGAGGGGTTGTTCTTTATCTTCGACGGCCCGCACTCGATTATGCGTTGTTGGAGTATGTGCTTCCTCTGAGCTTCTCCGGGCTGCTCAATATGGTTTGATTCCACCAGTAGTTGCTGAGACTGCCAGGTACTTTTCATGGCGCAGTACTTCCGTATCAATGCAAAAAGCTCGGTAAGGCTTTGTATGCGGCAACAGGCTAGGGCATTTAAAATTCCCTCCTCGTGGGAGTTGTGCCGGGAAATGTTTATAATAATGTGGACATTGTAGTACGGTATGCGATTTATGTTCATCACGAACATGGCCCAGAAGTGTTGGACTGATTCTCCTAATGCCTGGTGGATGTGGTGGTGGTCTCATACGGTAGGCTTTTCTGTGATGTCCAGATGATTCTTAGACTGACAGGAGGGTGGGAAAAATTCAGTGTTTTGACAAAACACATCCCTCTGGTATTGCTAATTGTATTCAATACCGTTGGGGAGTTAGGAATATCAGGTTCGGAGCCCGGACGGCTGGCCGGACGCGACTGCTCGAAGCCCGAATTGAGTTCGGGACTTGACTCGGTCGCTGGAGAATACGGAATACCAGATACCGAGACACGGATGGTTTTGAGTTCTAGTGGTTTGTAGTTGAGCCCCCCATTGGTTCTTCAATCATGGCAATCAGGTGAGTGATAGATGGGACATAGATTTCCCCGTCATTGGGTCTAATCCCGATCTGGTCGTAGATCGACGGTTGGTTGTGGGATACTCCCATGGCGTGGAATCATACAAGCAGCTCGTCTAAGTCCTTAATGTTCACAACATCCACACATATGGATTCTATTGGGTCGGCCGGAGGCGTCGCCACGTTTGGAGTATTCTGAGTTGTGCCTTAGCTGGGTTCACCTGCTGGTGATTCGCACAGTGCGTCCGGTTCGGGATTTGAGCCTGAAGCCTAATTAGGAGTCGTCTCAAGGACGGGATCCATCCCAAGTGATGCTCACACATCGGAAGTGAGGGGTGTTCTCAAAAAAAGGTTTCCCCAGGGATCGGCGACGAACTCTAAGTTTTCGAACCTGATCTCTTAATTGGGGGAGGGGAGACTTCCAACCCGGTCTAAGCGAACGGTGGGATTGGCATGTAATACCACGCTGTCAAACACGAAGATATGACCAGGGACGAAGATGTCCTATAGATGTCATCGTTAATGAAGAGGCGAGCCATCAATTATTCTAGCAGCCCTAAAGCGGAGCTAGCAATGAAAGCGCCACTGTCGGTGTGAAAACGGGTTGATCACGAGTAGGGGGTCCGAACTGTGGAACTTCGGTCAATGGGTAACACGAGACGATGAAGATGGGGCTTTACCTAGGTTCGGGCCCTCTTAATGGAGGTAAAACCCTATGTACTACTCTTGTTGTTATTGATGAAATAATATAGAGTACAGAGTTGATCTACCTCGATATCGGATGTTGTGGTCTAAACTTTAATTGTAATGAGCTTAATCTTCCCCTCGAGCTATAGCCCGTCTAGCTTATATAGATGTGAGGGGTGTTAAAGTTACATAAGGTCGGTTACAATAGAGAAGGAATACGTTGATTACTACGTTGTGTTTGATCACATGCCAAGTCTTCAGAAGAGTCCATCCTGAATTCGATATTTCTAATGACGACCGAATAGGCCCGGGAGTCCGGCACATGGGAATAGGTAGACTTCCCAGGGACCCCCTAATCCCGGACATCCTCAGCGTCCACGAGAGCTAACTCGGTCGTGCCTCCAACCAAGATGTAATGTATTAAACTTATAGTACGGTCATTGTTATAGCCGTTGCGAGTACTTTTAGTGTTGCTATTTGTAGAATGTTAGAAACTAATTAGTAGATTAATTAGTAAAGGAACTAGTCGTGAACCCGAACGCACGGGCTAGTTGTAAAATATTAACTTAGAAATTCCATACCATAGAAAATGGAAATTTGTTTTGTAAAACAACATTAACCCGACATAACATCCAAACCTAAAGGAATCGAGATACCAGGACTAACTCATAGGGTAATATGTTTTTGTGAGTAAGTTATAGATATCTTCGACTGAATGTCTATTTTAAATTCATGCAGACTAACTCCCTAAGAATGTTCACACGATTGTCAATGTTAGTTAGATATGAAATACTCCCTTCATATCATAATGAGTAATGTGTTGCATTTACCTTAAATCAAACTTTTTTAAAATTGACTATGACTTTTTGTATTTTTAGATTGGACATGTAAAATCATATGCACTCATTCTAGAAATAAATAGCTAATGTTACATCACGAAGGCCATGTGAGTGTCCAAAACAACACTTATTTTTTATATAGAGGGAGTATTGTATTTAAAAAACTATTATTTATAATAATATGTTTATTTCCTTCATCGTTATTTTGGTCTACTCAATTTAGTAACTCATTCTAGAAAAAAAGTGAACAAACATATACTATCATGGTTGATAATTAATATCCCTCCAGAGGAAAAGAAGTAGCCAGAGAATACATATTTCTCAAGTGAGTGAATTGATATCATTTAACGAATAATACAAAAAATAAATTTGAATAAACAACGCCCAATATAACAAAGTGCGAATAAGAGAGCATGAAAAGTCATAGAGAGCTTATGTCAACATCAATGGAAAACCTATAACAAAGCAGATTGCATTAGATTCACTCCTAACACATAATAAAATATGTATATATCTTGACTTACTTTTTTATTTTAGATTGTATACTACTAAATCGTTGATAGTCTTAGATGAACTATTTTATTTCATATTTACGTACATATTACATGGCAGTATTTGCATTTTATCGGAACAATAGTTGGTAAAGAGTGTTCACTACCATTCTATATGCAACTTCCATCAGTTATGCAGCATTGATCAAGGATGCTTCTCCATAATATCGCTGATATTCCTATCCAGGAAAATATTCTCGGTGACAATTAAAAGGGGAATTTAATTTCTTTCATGTACTTAGTTGGCAGACTTTTGATAATCTTCTTCAAAGAGAAATAGCTGCGAGGTTCACAATATTGTAGCCATATATGGAAGGGCTTAGCCCAAATCTACTTGGCAACCTGGTAGAGGAAGAATAGGTGCCACACGGTTTCGATCTCATGCATGCACACTCCCGACAAAATTACTTGTTCGACCATCCATGATGTTGAATCTAGTCGGCACACCAATGCTGGTTCAAATGCAATCAACTAAGATCTTGCAATCCGGAATTGGTATGCCATAATGATTGAAGAAATTAAAACCAACTGAATATTTATTGGTCATTGACCTTGTACTGATAATCATCATAGAAATGCATATTGAAAGGCCTTCTTCCCATTATGTATAGAGACAAATAAGAGTTACTATGGCCAGATTTAAAAGAACAAATTACAAACACATGCTTCATCCTGCATCACCATCACAAAGTTCTGTGTTCTTCCTTGGCCGCACTGTCTATGTCATCATTTTTTTGCCATGGTATATGGATGCTAACATCCTTTTTGAAAAGGATTGAGGGAAGGTAGGATGAAGGGAAGGCACATAATTAAATTGATCTAAGCATATACGGATCCTGTTATAAACTCATAGTTAAGAACAAATGATAGAGGACTTCTATGTCTTGGACAACTACGGCCTTACGTACCTGTGAACTATCATGCATGGTGTATGCTTAGTTTTTTTCGATGCAACCATCATTTATCATAAAACTATTCCGTGCTTCTTGTCTTTCTATGTACCTCTAGACTACGGCTGGACATATGGGTCTAGAATTTCAAGCCAGATGCACCACCTGTAGATTCTATGCCATAGTAGCCTTACAAATAAGTTTGCGTGGTGCAGCAATCTCTGTATACTCAAGAAAAATAGCAGAAAGGAATATAGTAGGCATATACCTACTAAATCAACACGCAAAATATACGGTCGATTTAAATATAAATTGGCAAAAAAGAACAAATACATAACTGATTAGTGTGCGAATAGAAATCTGATCTAGATGAGGAATCAATTTTAGTACGATAACCTCCGTCAGTGCGCTTGATTCATGCCCCAACTTTTTTCCCCGTCGACACACGTGATCCATGCCCTAAGTTGTTTGCTCCAATTTTAGAGAGATATGTATATGTTCTTCATGTGGAGGAGGAAGAGACTTCAGAGTGGAAGAGAGAGACGTGAGAGAGGGGGGGGGGGTAGAGGGCCCACATCCGAAGTTGTTTGATGTTTGATCTATTTAGATACAAATACTGATCTGTTTTCATGTAGGAGGAAGAGAGACATGAGAGAGAAAGATAAAGAGACCTGTCAGAGAGAGAGAGATGCACAGGATCCATGCCCCAAGTTCTTTCCTCCAATTTGAGAGAGATACATATCTGTTTTTCATGTGGGAGGAAAAAGTGGGATGAGAGAGAGAGGTGGAGAGAGACGTGGGAGAGAGAGGTACACGATCCATGCCCCATGTTCCTTTGCTTCAGTTCCAGAGAGAAACTGTTCAGATTTGTTTTTCATGCAGAAAAAAGAGAGACATGACAGAGAAAGAGAGACACGTGAGAGAGAGGGAGACGTGAGAGATTGAGAGGGAGAGGGAGATTGAGATTGTGTCACGTAATTGCTATTTTTTACTTGGAGAAGAATAGACGCTGGAGGTACATATTTTATGGGTATTTTTTATCTTAAATAATGCTGGTGAACAAATACCATACTTAATATATTTCCAGCCAAAGTAAACTGGATGAAAGATTTGTGTCTTTTTTTTTCAAAGGTTAATCTACACCGTAATAACTCGGTCCCACCTTAGATGAACGGCTCGTAAATTCTAATTAACGTAGGAATTTCTAGGGAGTCTCTAATTAGTATAGGTATAGATAGATGTGTCCAACCCCGAACAATCGTGTCTCTTATCTCTCTCTATTGCCAACATGCACCTGTTCTTGAGGGATGCCTCCGAACAGACACCTCTTCTTCGCACCTCTTCCAGATGTATATATACTTGAGAATTGATGACCCACAAGTATAGGGGATCAATCATAGTCCTTTCGGTAAGTAAGAGTGTCGAACCCAACGAGGAGCAGAAGGATCTGACAAGTGGTTTTCAGCAAGGTAAAATCTGCACGCACTGAAATTGTTGGTAACAAGTGATTGTGTGGTGAGATGATTCGTAGCAAGCAACAAGTAACAAAAGTAGCAACGGTGCAGCAAAGTGTCCCAATCCCTTTTGTAGCAAGGGACAAGCCTGGACAAAGTCTTATAGGAGGAAAAACGCCCCCGAGGATATGTAGCAAGGGACAAGCCTGGACAAAATTCCCGAGGACACGGGAATTTCTGTCATGCTAGTTTTCATCATGTTCATATGATTCGCGTTCGTTGCTTTGATAGTTTGATATGTGGGCGGACCGGCGCTTGGGTACTGACCTTACTTGGACAAGCATCCCACTTATGATTAACCCCTCTCACAAGCATCCACAACTATGAAAGAAGAATTAAGACAAAGTCTAACCATAGCATTAAACTAGTGGATCCAAATCAGTCCCTTACGAAGCACCACATAAACTAGGGTTTAAGCTTCTGTCACTCTAGCAACCCATCATCTACTTACTACTTCCCAATGCCTTCCTCTAGGCCCAAATAATGGTGAAGTGTTATGTAGTCGACGTTCACATAACACCACTAGAGGAAAAGCAACATACAACACATCAAATTACTGAATGAATACCAAATTCACATGACTACTATTAGCATGACTTATCCCATGTCCTCAGGAACAAAAGTAACTACTCACAAAGCATAATTATATTCATGACCAGAGAGGTAATGAGTAGCATCAAAGATATGAACATAAACTCTTCCACCAAATAATCCAACTAGCATCAACTACAAAGAGTAATTAACACTACTAGCAACCTTACAAGTACCAATCGGAGTCGCGAGACGGAGATTGGTTACAAGTGATGAACTAGGGTTTGGAGATCAGATGGTGCTGATGAAGATGTTGATGGTGACGAGTCCCCTCCGATGAGAGGAGTGTTGGTGATGACGATGGCGACGATTTCCCCCTCTGGGAGGGAATTTTCCCTGGTAGGATCGTCCTGCCGGAGCTCTAGATTGGTTCTGCTCAAATTCCGCCTCGTGGCGGCGGCGAATCCACGAAAAAGCTCCACCCTGATTTTTTTCTGGACGAAACCCTTCATATAAGAGAAGAGGGGGGCCAGTGGGCTAGCAGGCTGCCCACAAGCCCTCATGGCGTGGCTTGGGGGATGGCCGCGCCGTGCAGGCTTGTGGCCACCTGCTGGCGCCCCTCTGGCGTTTCTTCGGCCCAGTATTTTTTATAAATCCGGAAAAAAATCCTCGTTGATTTTTATGGTGTTTGGAGTTGCACAGAATAGGTATCTCAAACTTGCTCCCCTTTCAGGCCAGAATTCCAGCTGACGGCATTCTCCCTCTTCATGTAAACCTTGCAAAATAAGAGAGAAAAGGCATAGGTATTGTACCGTGAAGTGAAATAACAGCCCAAGAAGCGATAAATAACAACATGAAAACATGATGCAAAATAACTCCCCCAAGCTAAGACCTCGCTTGTCCTCAAGCGAAAGCCTAGCCCAATAAATATGTCCACATGTTTAGGGAGAGAGGTGTTGACAAAACAAGATACGAACATGCATGCATCATGATCATGATCAGAACAGCAATACCAACATATAATCTCTCATGCTAAAGTGATAATTCCTTCACAAAGTAAAGCATGGATCAAGAACCTTACCGAGAAATAACAACCGATAGCCTTTAGTCATTGAAGCAATTGTTATTTATCACAACATCAGAAAGAGTCAAATAAGAGATTGTAAAGCAAATCCACATACTCAATCATTCTTTCGTTCTCTACAATTGCTACAACTCACGTGGTACTCATGACATCAAAGTTTCAGCTGGACACAGAGAAAGATAGGGGCTTACAGCTTTGCCTCCCAACTGCTTACCTCAAGGGTAATGTCAACAATAATAATTCATGAATACTTACCTCCAAGTTGACATATGAATATAGATCTTTCCCAAGCATATGACCTTAGCCAAGATAAAGGCAAAATAAGGAGTTGGTGAAGATCACCATGACTCTTTCAAGGGCAAAAAGTAAAGGTACAAGATAGGCCCTTTTGAGGTTGTCATGTGCTTTTGAGGTTTGGATGTGTGTCCTCTTAGTGCGGAGGAACGTCACTTTATATTGCCTCCTGTGATAAATAACTTTGTTATGTAGTCTGTCGCTTTTATGTGTTCCTCATGACAGGTTCGTACAAAGCTTATTTTCCACACACTAATACATCATACATATTAGAGAGCAATTTTTATTGCTTGCACCGATGACAACTTAGTTGAGGGATCTTATTCAATCCATAGGTAGGTATGGTGGACTCACATGGCAAAACTGGGTTGATGGTTTATGGATGCACAAGTAGTATCTCTACTTAGTGCGGGAGGTTTGGCTAATGTGAGGTGGAAGCAATCGTCAAATGCTAAGGGATCTCTAATCATATAACATTGTTCGGAGCCAAGCAAACACAATTCATTATGTTGTCTTCCTTGTCCAACATCTACTTCTAGGCATGCAATAGTTTAGTGAGTGTTCGCAATCATAGATGGTGTCAAAGATGATATATTTATATGTGAACCTCTCCTTCTTTATCAATTCCTATTAATTGCAACCATGACCAAGGTCTACGTTTGCCTACCCTCAACAAGTTTCAATCCTCATTCTTTTTATATGTGAAGCCATCACTTTCCATAAGATCATTACATGATCTTTCATGCTTTTGTTCTATTCTCACTCTTTTGATCAAGGCAAGAGGCAAAGCCCTTCAACTAATACACTCATTATTATATGGCTCACGAGCTCCAATACATCGGGGGTGACACAAAGAAAAACTCAAGACTAAAACACTAAGACTTTTAGTCTACTAGAGAAAGAGAAAACTGAAAAGGAAAACTAAAACAAAGGTAAAGGCAAAAGATGTGATGGTGATACGATACCGGGGCAACTCCCCCAAGCTTGGCACAAGCCAAGGGGATTGCCCATACCCATGTTTAATTGTCTTCCTTTGGAGGTGATGGTGGTGGAT
The DNA here is from genome assembly GCF_904849725.1 of Hordeum vulgare subsp. vulgare. Classification (NCBI taxonomy): domain Eukaryota; kingdom Viridiplantae; phylum Streptophyta; class Magnoliopsida; order Poales; family Poaceae; genus Hordeum; species Hordeum vulgare. Next base: position 260,112,821 of record NC_058518.1, on the reverse strand, counting down.
TTGTTGCAATCTTTGACTCCAAGAGGGCCATTAATCTTTGATTTATACCTTGGAGATCTGCGATATGTTTTCCAGCAAAACAACTTCACGAGTGAGACAAGTATTGAGAGCACGAGTTGTTTCACAAAACCTCAAGAGTTCAATCAAGGAGGGAGACAGTAGGTGGAGGTAGGGTTGGAGGAAATCCACTTCTTCAACTTCTTCCTTGTTGATCACAGATTGCACTTCATCCCATGCATGATTCTTCTCCTTAGCTTTGCCCTTGGTTTATTTAGGCATCCCTTCCTTAGCCTCCATGACCTCCATCCTTTTCAGATCCACATGTACTTCTCCATAGACCTGAGGGAGATTGTTCTCCCTCACAGATTCCTGAGACGACATCTTGCTCTAAATCTGTGGCAGAAAACAGGCTCAAAACGAAAAACAGAGGAAATCTGCGTGATGCAGGGGTCAGACCAAACGGGAGTATATATAATGATTTTTTCCAAACCAGAAGGAGTAGCCTGCACGAAAACGGAGTCCGGGAGGCGCACGAGGTGGCCACAAGCCCTCACGGCACGACCAGGGGGTGGGCTCGCGCCATGTAGGCTTGTCGCCTCCTCGCGCACTTTCCAGACTACTTCCAATTTTTGTATTTTTTGAAATATTCCAAAACGGAGAAAATTTCCTACTGGAAAAGTTTTGGACTCTGTTTTCTTACTAAATCAAATACCTCTTTGTTTTTGGAGTCTGAAACAGGCTGATAAATATCCCTTAGGTATTCTTCCGGAGTTATGGTATTGATAATATTGCTTTCAACATTTATGGGAGTACCTGAGATATAATGCTTGATTATGTGCCCATTTACCACTCTCGGACAATTACCTTCTGTGTTGTTGATCTTGATAGCACCGGAACGATATACTTCCTCAACAACATAGGGACCTTCCCATTTAGAGAGAAGCTTGCCTGCAAACAATCTTAAACGAGAGTTATATAGCAAGACATAATCACCTACATTGAACTCACACTTTTGTATCCTCTTATCATGCCACCTCTTAACCTTCTCTTTGAACAACTTGGCATTCTCATATGCCTGAGTTCTCCATTCATCGAGCGAGCTAATATCAAATAACCTCTTCTCACCGGCAAGATTGAAATCTAAGTTGAGCTCTTTGATTGCCCAATAAGCTTTATGCTCTAGCTCAAGAGGTAAATGACATGCTTTACCGTACACCATTTTGTACGGAGACATGCCCATGGGATTCTTATAGGCAGTTCTATAAGCCCACAGTGCATCATCGAGTTTCTTAGACCAATTCTTTCTAGACCTGTTGACAGACTTTTGCAGAATCAGTTTAATCTCTTTGTTGCTTAGCTTTACTTGACCACTGGACTGAGGGTGATAGGGAGACACAATTCTATGGTTGACATCATACTTAGCAAGCGTTTTACGGAAAGCACCATGAATGAAGTGTGAATCACCATCGGTCATTAGATATCTAGGGACTCCAAATCTAGGGAAAATAAGTTCTTTAAGCATCCTGATAGAAGTGTTGTGATCAGCACTACTAGTGGGGATAGCTTCTACCAACTTAGTGACGTAATCAACAGCAACTAGGATATGAGTATACCCGTTGGATTTTGGAAGAGGTCCCATATAATCAAAGCCCCAAACATCAAATGGTTCAATAACAAGTGAATAGTTCATAGGCATTTCCTGACGTTTGCTAATATTACTTACTCTTTGACATTTGTCTCAAGACAAGACAAACTTACGGGCATCCTTGAAGAGAGTGGGCTGATACGTCCATATTGCATCATGTTTTCATGTTGATATTTATCGCTTCTTTGGCTGTTATTTAACTTCACGGTACTATTCTTATGCCTTTTCTCTCTTATTTTGCAAGGTTTACAAGAAGAGGGAGAATACCGGCAACTGGAATTCTGGCCTGAAAGTGGAGCAAAGTTGAGATGCCTATTCTACACAACTCCAAACGCCGTGAAAATCAACGGGGATTTGTTTTCCCAATTTATCAAAAATACTAGGCCGAGGAAGTGCCAGAGGGGCACCAGGGGGTGCCCACAAGCCTTCACGGCGCGGCCACCCCCCTAGGTCGTGCCATGGGGGCTTGTGGGCAGCCCACTGGCCCCCCTCTTTTGCTATAGGAGGGTTTCGTCCAGAAAAAAAAATCATAGAGGAGCTTTTTCGTGGTTTCGCCGCCTCCACGAGGCGAAACTTGAGCACAACCAATCTAGAGCTCCAACAGGACGATCCTGTCGGGGAAACTTCCCTCCCGGAGGGTGAAATCGTCGCCATCGTCATCACCAGCACTCCTCTCATTGGAGGGGACTCATTTCCATCAACATCTTCATCAACACCATCTCATCTCCAAACCCTAGTTCATCACTTTTAACCAATCTGTGTCTCGGAACTCCGATTGGTACTTGTAAGGTTGCTAGTAGTGTTGATTACTCTTTGTAGTTGATGCTAGTTGGATTATTTTGTGGAAGAGTTTATGTTCAGATTCTTGATGCTACTCATTACCTCTCTGGTCATGAATATGATTATGCTTTGTGATTAGTTACTTTTGTTCCCGAGGACATGGGATAAGTCATGCTAATAGTAGTCAGGTGAATTTGGTATTCGTTCGGTAATTTGATATGTTGTATGTTGTTTTTCCTCTAGTGGTGTTATGTGAACGTCGACTACATAACACTTCACCATTATTTGGGCCTAGAGGAAGGCATTGGGAAGTAGTAAGTAGATGATGGGTTGCTAGAGTGACAGAAGCTTAGACCCTAGTTTATGCGTTGCTTCGTAAGGGGCTGATTTGGATCCAGTAGTTTAATGCTATGGTTAGACTTTGTCTTAATTCTTCTTTCATAGTTGCGGATGCTTGCGAGAGGGGTTAATCATACGTGGGATGCTTGTCCAAGTAAGGGCAGTACCCAAGAGACGGTCCACCCACATATCAAACTATCAAAGTAACGAACGCGAATCATATGAACATGATGAAACTGGCATGACAGAAATTCCCGTGTGTCCTCGGGAGCGATTTTCCACCTATAAGACTTTGCCCAGGCTTGTCCCTTGCTACAAAAGGGATTGGGCCACTTTTCTTCATCGTTGCTACTTTTGTTACTTGTTGCTTGCTATGAATCATCTCACCACACAATCACTTGTTACCGACAATTTCAGTGCTTGCAGATTTTTCCTTGCTGAAAACCACTTGTCAGATCCTTCTTCTCCTCGTTGGGTTCGACAATCTTACTTATCTAAAGGACTATGATTGATCCCCTATACTTGTGGGTCATCAAGACTCCTTACTGGCGTCGTTGCCGGGGAGTGAAGCGCCTTTGGTAAGTGGAACTTGGTAAGGAAACATTCATATAGTGTGCTGAAATTTATTGTCACTTGTCACTATAGATACTAATCCATTGAGGGGCTTGTTCTGGGTATCCTCACATCGAACAGAAGCACAAAGAGTTGCTCCTCAACCTGCTGCACCTACTGAAAATATTTTCTTTGAATTCCCTTCGGGTATGCTTGAGAAACTGCTGGCTAATCCTTTTACAGGAGATGGAACATCACATCCAGACTTGCATCTAATCTATGTAGATGAAGTTTGTGGTTTATTTAAGCTTGCAGGTGTGCCCGAGGATGAGGTCAAGAAGAAGGTCTTTCCTTTATCTTTGAAGGATAAGGCGTTGACATGGTATAGGCTATGTGATGATACTGGATCATGGGACTACAATCGGTTGAAATTAGAATTTCATCAAAAGTTTTATCCTATGCATTTAGTACATCGTGATCGGAATTATATTTATAACTTTTGGCCTCGTGATAGAGAAAGCATCGCTCAAGCTTGGGGGAGGCTTAAATAAATGCTATATTCATGCCCCAATCATGAGCTCTCGAGAGAAATTATCGTTCAGAACTTCTATGCTCGGCTTTCTCATGATGATCGCACCATGCTTGACACTTATTGTACCGGTTCTTTTATGAAGAGAGATATTAACTTCAAATAGAACTTATTGGAGAGAATTAAACGCAACTCTGAAGATTGGGAGCTTGAAGAAGGTAAGGAGTCAAGTATGAATTTCACTTTTGATTGCGTTAAATCCTTTGTTGAGACAAATACTTTTTGTGACTTTAGCGCTAGGTATGGACTTGACTCTGAGATAGTAGCTTCATTGTGTGAATCTTTTGCTGCTCATATTGATCTCCCCAAAGAGAAGTGGTTTAAATATCATCCTCCGTTAGAAGTCAATGTAGTTAAACCCACCCTAGTTGAAGAGAAAGTCATTGCCTATAATGATCCTGTGGTACCCAGTGCTTACATTGAGAAACCACCTTTCCCTCTTAGGATAAAGGATCATTCTAAAGCTTCAACTATGATACGTAGAGGCTATATTAGAACACCTACACCCCTTGAGAAAATTAGAGTTGAACCTATCATTTCTATCATCAAAGATCTTCTGTCTGAACAAGTTGAGGGACATAATATTCACTTCTATGAAGATGCTACTAGAATTGCTAAACCTCACACTAGAGACAAACATAGGCCTGTTGTTGGCATGCATGTGTTTTCTGTTAAGATAGGAGATCATTGTTATCATGGCTTATGTGGCGTGGGTACTAGTGTTAGTGCAATACCTCAATCCTTATACGATGAAATCAAAGATGAGATTGCACCTGTTGAGATAGAGCCTATTAATGTCACTATTCAGCTTGCCAATAGAGATACTATCTGCCATGTGGGAATTGTTAGGGATGTTGAAGTCTTCTGTGGTAAAACGAAGTATCCCGCTGATTTCCTCGTTCTTGCTATCGCACAAGATAGCTTCTGTCCCATCATATTTGGTAGACCTTTTCTCAATACTGTCAATGCTCATATTGATTGTGAGAAGCGAACTGTCACTGTTGGCTTTGAAGGTGTGTCACATGAGTTCAATTTCTCTAAGTTTGGTAGACAACCTCATGAAAAGGAGTTGCCTAGTAGGGATGAAACTATTGCCTTAGCTTCTATTGTCGTGCCTCCTACTGATCCCGTAGAGCAATACTTGCTTGAGCATGAAAATAATATGCATATGGATGAATGGGATAAGATAGATAGAGTTGTCTTAGAACAATATCATATTCTTCAGAATAACTTGCATGTTGAACTGCTTGGGGACCCGCCCCCACCAAAGGATGATCCGGTGTTCGAGCTTAAACAGTTGCATGATACTCTTAAGTATGCCTATCTTGATGAAAAGGAGATATATCATGTCATTATTAGTGCTAGCCTCTCAGAGCATGAAGAGAAGAAATTGCTAAATACTCTGAGAAAGCACCGTGCTGCTATTGGATAGACTCTTGATGATCTTAAGGGCATTAGTCCCACTCTATGCCAGCACAAGATTAAAATTGATCCTTCTTTCAAACCAGTTGCTGATCATCAAAGGAGATTAAATCCTAAGATGAAAGAAGTAGTGAGAAAAGAAATACTAAAGCTCCTGGAAGCGGGTATTATCTATCATGTTGCTCATAGCGATTGGGTGAGTCCGGTGCATTGCGTCCCTAAAAAGGGAGGTATTACCGTTGTCCCTAATGATAAGGAAGAATTAATCCCATAGAGGATTATTACGGGCTATAAGTTGGTGATTGATTTTCGGAAGTTGAATAAAGCCACTAGGAAAGATCATTACCCTCTGCCTTTTATCGACCAAATGCTAGAAAGACTGTCCAAACACACACACTTTTTCTTTCTAGACAGTTATTCTTGTTTCTCCCAAATACCAGTTGCACAATCTGATCAGGAGAAAACCACTTTCACCTGCCCTTTCGGTACCTTTGCTTATAGACGTATGCCTTTTGGCTTATGTAATGCACCTGCCACCTTTCAAAGATGTATGATGGCTATATCCTCTGACTTTTGTGAAAAGATTGTCGAAGTCTTCATGGATGACTTTTCCGTTTACGGGTCTTCTTTTGATGATTCCCTCAGCAACCTTGATCGAGTCTTACAGAGATGTAAAGACACCAATCTTGTCTTGAATTGGGAGAAGTGTCACTTTATGGTTAATGAAGGCATCGTCTTAGGACATAAAATTTCTGAAAGAGGTATTGAAGTCGATAAGGCTAAGGTTGATGCAATCGAGAAAATGCCATACCCCACAGATATCAAAGGTATAAGAAGTTTCCTTGGTCATGCTGGTTTCTATAGAAGGTTCATTAAAGACTTCTCTAAGATTTCTAGGCCTCTTACCAATATCTTGCAAAAGGATATTCCTTTTGTCTTTGACGATGATTGTGAGGAAGCCATCGAAATACTTAAGAGGGCTTTGATAACTCCACCTATTGTTCAACGACCTGATTGGAACTTACCTTTTGAGATCATGTGTGACGCTAGTGATTATGTTGTTGGTGCTGTTCTAGGGAAAAGAGTTGATAAGAAGTTGAATGTTATTCACTACGCTAGTAAAACTCTAGACAGTGCCCAAAGAAACTATGCCACTACGGAGAAGGAATTTTTAGCAGTCGTGTTTGCGTGTGAAAAGTTCAGGTCTTACATAGTTGATTCCAAAGTCACTATTCACACTGATCATGCTTCTATTAAGTACCTCATGGAGAAGAAGGATGCTAAACCTAGACTTATCAGATGGGTTCTCTTGCTACAAGAATTTGATTTGCACGTTATCGACAGAAAGGGTGCTGATAACCCAGTAGCAGATAACTTGTCTAGGTTGGAGAACATTCTTGATGACCCACAACCTATTGATGATAGTTTCCCGATGAGCAATTGAATGTCTTCAATGCTTCACGTAGTGCACCATGGTATGATGATTATGCAAACTATATTGTTGCCAAATACATACCACCTAGTTTCACGTACCAGCAAAAGAAGAAATTCTTCTTTGACTTGAGACACTACTTTTGGGATGATCCTCACCTTTATAAGGAAGGAGTAGATGGTGTTATTAGACGTTGTGTACCTGAACATGAATAGGGAAAGATCTTATAGAAGTGTCACTTCGAGGCCTACGGAGGACACCATGCGGGAGATAGAACTGCACACAAGGTATTGCAATTAGGTTTCTATTGGCCCACTCTCTTCAAGGATGCCCGTAAGTTTGTCTTGTCTTGTGACGAATGTCAGAGAATAGGTAATATTAGCAAACGTCAGGAAATGCCTATGAACTATTCACTTGTCATTGAACCATTTGATGTTTGGGGCTTTGATTATATGTGACCTTTTCCAAAATCCAATGGGTATACTCACATCTTAGTTGTTGTTGATTACGTCACTAAGTGGGTAGAAGCTATCCCCACTAGTAGTGCTGATCACAACACCTCTATCAAGATGCTGAAAGAAGTTATCTTCCCTAGATTTGGAGTCCCTAGATATCTAATGACCGACGGTGGTTCACACTTCATTCATGCTGATTTCCGTAAAACGCTTGCTAAGTACGATGTCAACCATAGAATTGCGTCTCCCTATCACCCTCAGTCCAGTGGTCAAGTAGAGCTAAGTAATAGAGAGATTAAACTGATTCTGCAAAAGACTGTCAATAGGTCTAGAAAGAATTGGTCTAAGAAGCTCGATGATGCACTGTGGGCTTATAGAACTGCCTATAAGAATCCCATGGGCATGTCTCCGTACAAAATGGTGTATGGGAAAGCATGTCACTTACCTCTTGAGCTAGAGCATAAAGCTTATTGGGCAATCAAAGAGCTCAACTTAGATTTCAAACTTGACAGTGAGAAGAGGTTATTTGATATTAGCTCGCTTGATGAGTGGAGAACTCGGGCATATGAGAATGCCAAGCTTTTTAAAGAGAAGGTTAAGAGGTGGCATGATAAGAGGATACAAAAGCGTGAGTTCAATGTAGGTGATTATGTTTTGCTATATAACTCTCGTTTAAGATTCTTTGCAGGCAAGCTTCTCTCTAAATGGGAAGGTCCCTATGTTGTTGAGGAAGTATATCGTTCCGGTGCTATCAAGATCAACAACACGGAAGGTAATTGTCCGAGAGTTGTAAATGGGCAGAGAATCAAACATTATATCTCAGGTACTCCCATAAATTTTGAAAGCAATATCATCAATACCATAACTCTGGAAGAATACCTAAGGGACATTTATCAGCCTGTTTCAGACTCCGAAAACGAAGAGGTATTTGATTTAGTAAGAAAACAGATTCCAAAACTTTCCCAATAGGAAATTTTCTCCGTTTTGAAATATATGAAAAAATACAAAAATTGGAAGTAGTCCGAAAAGTGCGCGAGGAGGCGACAAGCCTGCACGGCGCGGGCCCACCCCCTGGCCGCGCCATGAGGGCTTGTGGCCACCTCGTGCGCCTCCCGGACTTTGTTTTCGTGCACGGGACTCCTTTTGATCTGGAAAAAATCATTATATATACTTCCTTTTGGTCTGACCTCTGCATCATGCAGATTTCCTCTGTTTTTCGTTTCGAGCCTGTTTCTGTTGCAGATTTAGATCGTCATGACTTCCCCAAAAGCTCCTAAGGGCAAGATCTTCGAGAAGGTCATTAATCCCTACCTCACGGAAGTGCTGCAACACCCTCAATCTATCGAGATGTGTGAGAGGATGTTGCACATCCATGATGTTAAGGGGCCTAGGAAGATCGGAAGCGTGGAGACGAGGCTCGAAGCAATGGAGCAACAAGTCTTCAAGTGCCAAGGGATGGTGGAGCGTGGACTCAACGCCAACCACATGATGATCACGGAGTTCACCAACAAGCACAGGATTGATGCCAATGACATTGGGAGGCATCTCTCCAGGCTCTATGACAGGATTGATCAACTCCAGGGCCAGATCTATGACCTGCAGAACCAAAACTGTGAGTATGAGTATAGATTTAAATCAATACGGTTGGCTGCAGATTTGAGGATTCCGGAGACGCGTTCATCTTTCCATGGTGGAGCACCTATGCCTTGGAATATGGAGGATCAAACTCATGTTTCAAAAACACCACCATCACCACCAAAGGGCCTATCTTGTACCTTTACTTTTTGCCCTTGAAAGAGTCATGGTGATCTTCACCAATTCCTTATTTTGCCTTTGTCTTGGCTACCGTCACATGCTTGGGAAAGATCTATATTCATATGTCAACTTGGAGGTAAGCATTCATGAATTATTATTGTTAACATTACCCTTGAGGTAAGCAGTTGGGAGGAAAAACTATAAGCCCCTATCTTTGTCTGTGCCCAGCTAAAACTTTGATCTCATGAGTACCACGTGAGTTGTAGCAATTGTAGAGAACAAAAGAATGATTGAGTACGTGGATTTTCTTTACAAGCTCTTATTTGACTCTTTCTGATGTTGTGATAAATTGCAATTGCTTCAATGACTAAAGGCTATCGGTTGTTACTTCTCAGTAAGGTTCTTGATCCATGCTTTACTTTGTGAAGGAATTATCACTTTAGCATGAGAGATTATATGTTGGTATTGTTGTTCTGAGCTTGATCATGATGCATGCATGTTTGTATCTTGTTTTGTCGACACCTCTCTCCCTAAACATGTGGACATATTTATGGAGCTAGGCTTTCGCTTGAGGACAAGCGAGGTCTAAGCTTGGGGGAGTTGATACGTCCATTTTGCATCATGTTTTCATGTTGATATTTATCGCTTCTTTGGCTGTTAATTAACTTCAGGGTACTATTCTTATGCATTTTCTCTCTTATTTTGCAAGGTTTACATGAGGAGGGAGAATACCGGCAACTGGAAATCTGGCCTGAAAGTGGAGCAAAGTTGAGATGCCTATTCTGTGCAACTCCAAACACCGTTAAAATCAACGGGGATTTTTTTCCCAATTTATCAAAAATATTGGGCCGAAGAAGTGCCAGAGGGGCACCAGGGAGTGCCCACAAGCATGCACGACGCGGCCACCCCCCAGGCCACGCCATGAGGACTTGTGGGCAGCCCACTGGCCCATTGGCCCCCCTCTATTGCTATATGGAGGGTTTCGTCCAGAAAAAAATCACAGAGGAGCTTTTTCGTGGTTTAGCCGCTGCCACGAGGCGGAACTTGAGAAGAACCGATCTAGAGCTCCGGCAGGACGATCCTGCGGGGGAAACTTCCCTCCCGGAGGGGGAAATCATTGCCATCGTCATCACCAACACTCCTCTCATCGAAGGGGACTCATATCCATCAACATATTCATCAGCACCATCTCGTCTCCAAACCCTAGTTCATCACTTGTAACCAATCTCCGTCTCGCGACTCAGATTGGTACTTGTAAGGTTGCTAGTAGTGTTGATTACTCTTTGTAGTTGATGCTAGTTGGATTATTTGGTGGGAGAGTTTATGTTCAGATTCTTGATGCTACTCATTACCTCTCTGGTCATGAATATGATTATGCTTTGTGAGTAGTTACTTTTGTTCCTGAGGACATGGGATAAGTCATGCTAATAGTAGTCATGTGAATTCGGTATTCGTTCGGTAATTTCATATGTTGTATGTTGTTTTTCCTGAGGTGGTGTTATGTGAACGTCGACTACATAACACTTCACCATTATTTAGGCCTAGAGGAAGGCGTTGGGAATTAGTAAGTAGATGAAGGGTTGCTAGAGTGACAGAAGCTTAGACCCTAGTTTATGTGTTGCTTCGTAAGGGGCTGATTTGGATCCACTAGTTTAATGCTATGGTTAGACTTTCTCTTAATTCTTCTTTCGTAGTTGAGGATGCTTGCGAGAGGGGTTAATCATAAGTGGGATGCTTGTCCAAGTAAGGGCAGTACCCAAGCGCCGGTCCACCCACATATCAAACTATCAAAGTAACGAACGCGAATCATATGAACATGATGAAACTAGCATGACAGAAATTCCCGTGTGTCCTCGGTAGCGTTTTTCCTCCGATAAGACTTTGTCCAGGCTTGTCCCTTGCTACAAAAGGGATTGGGCCACTTTGTTGCATCGTTGCTACTTTTGTTACTTGTTGCTTGCTACGAATCATCTCACCACACAATCACTTGTTACCGACAATTTCTGTGCTTGCATATTTTTCCTTGCTGAAAACCACTTGTCAGATCCTTCTCCTCCTCGTTGGGTTCGACACTCTTACTTATCGAAAGGACTACGATTGATCCCCTATACTTGTAGGTCATCATGGGCCAATAGAAACCTGATTGCAATACCTTGTGTGCAGTTCTATCTCCTGCATGGTGTCCTCCGTAGGCCTCGGAGTGACACTTCTGTAGGATATGTCCCTGTTCATGTTCAGGTACACAACGTCTAATAACACCATCTACTCCTTCCTTATAATGGTGAGGATCAACCCAAAAGTAGTGTCTCAAGTCAAGGAAGAATTTCTTCTTTTGCTGGTACGTGAAACTAGGTGGTATATATTTGGCAACGATATAGTTTGCATAATCAGCATACCACGGTGCACTACGTGAAGCATTGATGACATTCAGTTGCTCACCGGGAAAGCTATCATCAATAGGTTATGGGTCATCAAGTACGTTCTCCAATCTAGACGAGTTATCTGCTACAGGGTTATCGGCACCCTTTGTGTCGAGAACGTGCAAATCAAATTCTTGTAGCAAGAGAACCCATCTGATAAGTCTAGGTTTAGCGTCCTTCTTCTCCATGAGGTACTTAATAGCAGCATGATTAGTGTGAATAGTGACTTTGGAATCAACTATGTAAGACCTGAACTTTTCACATGCAAACACAACTCCTAAAAATTCCTTCGCCGTAGTAGCATAGTTTCTCTGGGCACTGTCTAGAGTTTTATTGGCGTAGTAAATAACATTCAACTTCTTATGGACTCTTTGCCCTAGAACAGCACCAACAGCATAATCACTAGCATCACACATGATTTCAAAATGTAAGTTCCAATCAGGTGGTTGAACAATAGGTGCAGTTATCAAAGCCCTCTTAAGTATTTCGAAGGCTTCCTCACAATCATCGTCAAAAACAAAAGGAATATCCTTTTGCAAGAGATTGGTAAGAGGCCTAAAAATCTTAGAGAAGTCTTTAATGAAGCTTCTATAGAAACCAGCATGACCAAGGAAACTTCTTATACCTTTGATATCTGTGGGGTATGGCATTTTCTCGATTGCATCAACCTTAGCCTTATCGACTTCGATACCTCTTTCAGAAATTTTATGTCCTAAGATGATGCCTTCATTAACCATAAAGTGGCGCTTCTCCCAATTCAAGACAAGAGTGGTGTCTTTACATCTCTGTAAGACTCGATCAAGGTTGCTGAGGCAATCATCAAAGGAATACCCGTAAACGGAAAAGTCATCCATGAAAACCTCGACAATCTTTTCACAAAAGTCAGAGAATATAGCCATCATACATCTTTGAAAGGTGGCAGGTGGATTACACAAGCCAAAAGGCATACGTCTATAAGCAAAGGTACCGAAAAGGCAGGTGAAAGTGGTTTTCTCCTGATCAGACTGTGCAACTAGTATTTGGGAGAAACCAGAATAACCGTCTAGAAAGCAGAAGTGTGTGTGTTTAGACAGTCTTTCTAGCATTTGGTCGATAAAAAGCAAAGGGTAATGATATTTCCTAGTGGCTTTATTCAGTTTCCTGAAATCGATCACCATCCTATAGCTAGTAATAATCCTGTGTTGGATCAATTCATCCTTATCATTAGGGACAACAGTAATGCCTCCCTTCTTAGGGACGCAATGCACCGGACTCACCCAATCGCTATGAGCAATAGGATAGATAATACCTGCTTCTAGGAGCTTTAGTATTTCTTTTCTTACTACTTCTTTCATCTTAGGATTCAATCTCCTTTGATGATCAGCAACTGGTTTGAAATCAGGATCGGTTTTAATCTTGTGTTGGCACAGAGTGGGACTAATGCCCTTAAGACCATCAAGAGTATATCCTATAGAGGCACGGTGCTTCCTCAGAGTTTTTAGCAACTTCTTTTCTTCATGCTCTGATAGCCTAGCACTAATAATAAAAGGATATATCTATTTTTCATCTAGATAAGCATACTTAAGAGTATCTGGCAACTGTTTAAGCTCGAACACAGGATCACCCTTTGGTGGGGGTGGATCCCCAAGCAGTTCAACATGCAGATTATTCTGAAGGATAGGATATTGTTCTAAGACAACTCTATCTATTTCATCCCTTTCATCCATATGCATATCATTTTCATGCTCAAGCAAGTATTGCTCTAAGGGATCAGTAGGAGGCACGACAATAGATGCTAACGCAATAGTTTCATCCCTACTAGGCAACTCCTTTTCATGAGGTTGTCTACCAAACTTGGAGAAATTGAACTCATGTGACACACCTTCAAAGCCAACAGTGACAATTTGCTTCTCACAGTCAATATGAGCATTGACGGTATTGAGGAAGGGTCTGCCAAATATGATGGGACAAAAGCTATCTTGTGGAATAGCAAGAACGAGGAAATCAGCAGGATACTTCGTTTTACCATATAAGACTTCAACATCCCTAACAATTCCCACAGGGCAGATAGTATCTCTATTGGCAAGCTAAATAGTGACATCAATAGGCTCTATCTCAACAGGTGCAATCTCGTCTTTAATTTCATCGTATAAGGATTGAGGTATTGCACTAACACTAGCACCCACGTCACATAAACCATGATAACAATGATCTCCTATCTTAACAGAAACCACAGGCATGCCAACAACAGGCCTATGTTTGTCTCTAGCGTGAGGTTTAGCAATTCTAGTAGCATCTTCATAGAAGTGAATATTATGTCCCTCCACATCGTCGGACAGCAGATCATTGATAATAGCAACGCTAGGTTCAACTCTAATTTTCTCAGGGGGTGTAGGTGTTCTAATGTAGCCTCTACGTATCAAAGTTGAAGCTTTAGAATGATCCTTTATCCTAACAGGGAAAGGTGGTTTCTCAATATAAGCACTGGGAACCACAAGATCATTATAGGCAATGACTCTCTCTTCAACTGGAGTGGGTTTAACTACATTGACTTCTAAAGGAGGATGATATTTAAACCACTTCTCTTTGGGGCGATCAATATGAGCAGCAAAGGATTAACACAATGAAGCTACTATCTCACAGTCAAGTCCATACTTAGCGCTAAATTCACAAAAACTATTTGTCTCAACAAAGGATTTAACGCAATCAAACATGAAATTCATACCTGACTCCTTAGCTTCTTCAAGCTCCCAATCTTCAGAGTTGCATTTAATTCTCTCCAATAAATTCCATTTGAAGTCAATATCTCTCTTCATAAAAGAACCGGTACAAGAAGTGTCAAGCATGGTGCGATCATCATGAGAAAGCCGAGCATAGAAGTTCTGAGTGATAATTTCTCTCGAGAGCTCATGATTAGGGCATGAATATAGCATTGATTTCAGCCTCCCCCAAGCTTGAGCGATGCTTTCTCTGTCACAAGGCCAAGAATTATAAATATAATTCCGATCATGATGTACTAAATGCATAGGATAAAACTTTTGATGAAATTGCAATTTCAACCGATTGTAGTCCCATGATCCAATATCATCACATATCCTATACCATGTCAACGCCTTATCCTTCAAAGATAAAGGAAAGACCTTCTTCTTGACCTCATCCTCGGGCAAACCTGCAAGCTTAAATAAACCACAAACTTCATCTACATAGATTAGATGCAAGTATGGATGTGATGTTCCATCTCCGGTAAAAGCATTAGCCAACAGTTTCTCAAGCATACCCGAAGGAAATTCAAAGAAAATATTTTCACTAGGTGCAGCAGGTTGAGGAGCAACTCGTTGTGCTTCCGTTCGAGGTGAAGATACCCCGAACAAGCCCCTCAAAGGATTAGTATCCATAATGACAAGTGACAATAAATTTCAGCACACTATATGAATGTTTCCTTACCAAGTTCCACTTACCAAAGGCGCTTCACTCCCCGGCAACGGCGCCAGAAAAGAGTCTTGATGACACACAAGTATAGGGTATCAATCGTAGTCCTTTCGATAAGTAAGAGTGTTGAACCCAACGAGGAGCAGAAGGATCTGACAAGTGGTTTTCAGCAAGGTAAAATCTGCACGCACTGAAATTGTCGGTAACAAGTGATTGTGTGGTGAGATGATTCGTAGCAAGCAACAAGTAACAAAAGTAGCAACGGTGCAGCAAAGTGGCCCAATCCCTTTTGTAGCAAGGGACAAGCCTGGACAAAGTCTTATAGGAGGAAAAACGCTCCCGAGGACACACGGGAATTTCTGTCATGCTAGTTTTCATCATATTCATATGATTCGCGTTCGTTACTTTGATAGTTTGATATGTGGGTGGACCGGCGCTTGGGTACTGCATTTACTTGGACAAGCATCCCACTTATGATTAACCCCACTCGCAAGCATCCGCAACTACGAAAGAAGAATTAAGACAAAGTCTAACCATAGCATTAAACTAGTGCATCCAAATCAGCCCCTTACGAAGCTACACATAAACTAGGGTTTAATCTTTTGTCACTCTAGCAACCCATCATCTACTTACTACTTCCCAATGTCTTCCTCTAGGCCCAACTAATGGTGAAGTGTTATGTAGTCGACGTTCACATAACACCACTCGAGGAAAAACAACATACAACACATCAAATTACCGAACGAATACCAAATTCACATAACTACTATTAGCGTGACTTATCCCATGTCCTCAAGAACAAAAGTAACTACTCACAAAGCATAATCATATTCAAGACCAGAGAGGTAATGAGTAGCATCAAGGATCTGAACATAAACTCTTCCACCAAATAATCCAACTAGCATCAACTACAAAGAGTAATTAACACTACTAGCAACCTTGCAAGTACCAATCGAAGTCGTGAGACGGAGATTGGTTACAAGTACTGAACTAGGGTTTGGAGATGAGATGGTGCTGATGAAGATGTTGATGGTGACGAGTCCCCTCCGATGAGAGGAGTGTTGGTGATGATGATGGCAACGATTTCCCCCTCCGGGAGGGAAGTTTCCCCGGCAGGATCGTCCTGCCGGAGCTCTAGATTGGTTCTGCTCAAGTTCCGCCTCGTGGCGGGGGCGAATCCATGAAAAAGCTCTTCCCTGATTTTTTTGGACGAAACCCTTCATATAGCAGAAGAGTGGGGCCAGTGGGCCAGCAGGCTGCCCACAAGCCCTCATGGCGCGGCCTAGGGGGGTGGTCGCGCCGTGCAGGCTTGTGGCCATCTGCTGCCACCCCTCTGGCGCTTCTTTGGCCCAGTATTTTTCATAAATCCGGAAAAAAAATCCTCGTTGATTTTTACGGCGTTTGGAGTTGCGCAGAATAGATATCTCAAACTTGCTCCACTTTCAGGACAGAATTCCAACTAACGGCATTCTCCCTCTTCATGTAAACCTTGCAAAATAAGAGAGAAAAGGCATAAGTATTGTACCGTGAAGTGAAATAACAGCCCAAGAAGCGATAAATAACAACATGAAAACATGATGCAAAATGTACGTATCAAGAATCAATAGAAATCAGGACTAATCGATTCACTTTCATTCAATCTGGTTTTACTCTAACACGTTATCAGCACGCTCTCCAGTGGAGCGATTTCAGAACAAGTCTGGTATTCAAGCAACAATGGCCGAAGGCGAACGACTTCTGCATGAGGCGAAGCAGCAATAGCGACCGTGGCATGCTGGTGCAGTACTCCGCGTACTCCGTCGGCTGGATCAAGGCACGGGGTGGCTTCATGATTCGCGGAGTGATTAGAGCAAGGCTGGCTGTGGCAGAACGGCATGCATGCATGCATGAGGAAATCAGTTGGCAAATGCAAATATGTTGTCTCCTTGTGATTAAGAGCGGTAGTCCAATCTGGCAAAGCCATGGACAGCTTCATCCTTGGCAAGAGCAGCAACAGGCTAACAACACAGCAACATGCAGCGGCAAACCATGGTCCATGCATGCATTTGTACAGGAAATTAATCATCAGAATGTTAATTCCGTTTGTCTTCTTGTGATTAAGAGAAATCTCATCCATTCTGCCTTATGCTAGAATCGCTTCATCAAATCATCCATGAATAGGCCGACGGCAAGCATGGCTCCGTGACGCTAGCGGCCACTTCCATGAAGAGGCTGACTACACTTCATCCACATCGCGAAGGCGTTTCTTCTACTTGTAAAAATGATGTCTGGGGTGACGAGGCCTCGATCAATGTGAGACACCCCGACAACGGGAGGCAACACCGGCCTCGATGAAACGACGACCTCCATCCCGCAGCGCACGACAACCCTCGGCCCCATCGCTATCCTCCGGCGCACAGCCCCGTCATGGCCATCAGCCGGCTCCAACGGACAAGACACGAGTTCCAATGGTGCGTCCTCAGACGCGACCGTCGTCCAACACGACGACTCGACCTCTCGATCACGCTTGACCTCGACGCCCTCGCACAAGCCACGAGGCAACATCCTCCCGGTGCCAACCCAAACGAATCAGTTTGATTCTTATCCACGCAAAGGAAGACAATCCCTTACATATCCCCATTGAGCCCTCTGGCTTAGAATGCTTTGCAGATTAATCATTATGCTTTCTCGAATGAAATTACATAAATATGTTGGCTGCACTTTGAAGCCCTCTGGTTTTCATATATTACATAAACATGCAAATTATTAAGGTTTGCATCCATATGTATTACCACGGTAATACTAAATCCAAAAGAATATTTTGCATGCATTTATTCCTTCGGTATTTAAGACAATATATATGTCTTTGCCGCAAACATTTCCTAAGGCATGCGTTTTAGGAGAACAACTATTTTTGCAATTAATTTTAATTTTTGCAAATCTTATTGTAATTCAAAACAAGGATCACATATTCTAATACCTAATATGATGGTCCAAGTTTATTTGTGAATTACAAGGTATTTTATGGCATCTACTGCATATTTTGTAGATTATCCATCACTACTTTAAGATCTACGTTTTGTCATTTTGGCAAGATGACTATCTTCAACGTGCTCTTCCAAATTTTAATGTGTACATAGCCCACATTTCTATTTGTGAATCACAAGGTATTGATGACATATACTTCACAGTTCGCAGATTATTCATCACTACTATGAGGTCTACATCTTGTCTGTGTTTACAAGATGATTACCTTCAAAGTGCTCTTTCAAATATTAATATTTAATGAGACTACCTCAAGATATAATAAGGTAATACTGGCATCTACTGAAAATTTTGCAGACTATCCACTATTACTGCAAGGTCTACATCATGTCATTCTGACATATGACTACCTTCAAAGTGATTTTCTTAAAAATAGCATAACATAAGGTAATATAATTATGAACATCTACTGACAAAAGTCAGACTATGTTTTCTATTACTGCGAGAACTATACCGTATTGGTGATTATCTTCGAAGTGTTATTCTATATCAATTGAGGTCTACACATATAAGCCATCAGCCCAACAAGAACTTGCTCCTCTGAAGCATTTATTGTTGTTGTTTACTAAAATATTTTACTCTCATAGTAAATATTGTTCTTGCACATTTTTCTTGAATATGCATAGGGGACTATGAAAATATTTGCATATACCTGTGATTACCTTCTACTACATTCGTAAAATGCATGGCAATGGAGCCTACGTCACTATTTCTAATTATAGTGTCATCCAAGATGGATGCCATAATTTATAGTGAGTGTCTCAAACACTATTGCAAGATCCACATCACATTGTGGTTGTTATTTTCATAGTGACAAAGCAATGTTAAAATTGCAAAGTCTATGTTTTTGGCTGTGACTCTAAAGTCACACTTTTTATCAGGAATGAAGATCAAAACATTAGCAACAATTTCATCGCATGCACTATATTGAAGGTTTACACCCCATGTTCACCAAGCATCACCTTGACGGATTGTGCTCAACAAGATCATTTTATCCATATATTTTATTTTACTCTAAGAAGTAAATTAAACAATGCATGATCATTTCATGTAACACATGGCTATTCTATTGATGCGCATATGCATTTTATATGTCACCAACTTCACTTGGTTATCAAACTAAGTACATAATGGACGAATATTTATTCACCTTGAATATTTCCATTAAGAGAAACATGCTGCCATGAGCACATCGCGAATAATCACCCATTCGTTTCTCAAGACCTCAAGTCTATCGCAGCTCACATTTTTGTCACTCAATCAACTTTAAGTTGAGATCTCATGATCAAATATTTTCATCCGAAGATCTAGTTGAAATGCCCTCAATACACTTTACATCTTCTTATGATAGTCCTGCCATTTTCATGATGAAGAAACATGGAATTTCATAAAATCATCAGATTCATCCAATGGGTGCTATTCCATTATTTGAAATTCTTGCTAGCATTGACAATACTATGCAAGTAAGTGGTCACAAAATAGAACCATGAGGAATTCAAAGTAAAGTGGGGGATAATTAAAGACAACCAATGACATAATTACCTTTTAATTGGTAATTGATCATTTTCAAACGATTACAAAGACAATCTCAAGTTTGTCAAATGTGTGGTTATATAAATATCGTACATATGATTACCAAACCCTCAAACATATGGTCAAACCACATCACAAATTTATTCAAAAGGCTGATAATTTCATTGAGATATTTGAAAATTTGCAAACATACAACCAGAAAATATTCTCGTAACTGATTGTTCTCAAATCTTCATCAAAAGGAGAACCAAAAATATAGTGTAATAAAAGAATGATAAATTCATTTATGCCTATGATATGTTTGCATAATTAATTTTTCAGTAATATGGGTGACCTCATGTAATATCCTAATTATTCCCAAAATAACATTAGCCTATACTTGTGCTACTACATGTAGTGTGATGTCCAATATCCTATTTCTTGGACATTATATTTGATAAATTTTGAACGTATGAATCAATTCATACTCAATGTTGTTGCTTACGCAATGATTTTCTAAGTAATAATAAATTAAATATTAAGCTTAATAGCCTTAGCCATCCTCGTTTGGGGATGATTAGAAAATTATTGACAATTCTATTGGTCACAACTTAACAAGTTGCAAAATTTCCCAAATCATCAGATTTTATGTGCACCACATGTGTCATGGGGGAAATTAATTTAAGGAACTCTCACCTTACAATTCTAAATGAGCCAACTCATTCTTCCTTGAACACATTCAGAAGATATGTGCATTACTCAACCGTTGTGTGCTATTATATAGATACTTCATCGTATTCATGGAAACATTTATAAAATGATTTCAAGTGTCTCTCTTGTCGTGCAAAACCATGAATGATATAACTAAATTAATTGCTCAAATTCTCAAAGTAAGAGCATGCTATCCTAAACAAGGGATAAATTCATTGGAATGGACAACTCGTTGAACTCATTTCACAAGCAATGTCCGATTATACATAATACTTTATGTACATACCCATAATGGTTTAGTTCACTATCTTATCAAAGATAATGAAATTAATAATATGACCAAACTTATATAATTATAATTTACTAGCCTCATGCTAGACAAATACGGCATTACACACCGTAAGTATGATATAAATCATACCAACTCCATAGCATAATACTTTCCCCTTGTAGTAATTACGTGGAAATCAACAAAGTATTTCCTATCTGCGATAATTCGGTTACATACTGATATCACCACTCCAGCATACATCAATGGGCTCTCATAGAAAATTAGGGATCTATGTGGGGAATAACAATTTATTCGTCAATCAAAATTATCCATAGCCCATATGCTGAATGCATCAGCAATAAGGACATTTCTGGCATTAGGGGGAGATAAGTACCACAAAGAATGCCAAGAAATAAATTAGAAATGTTATTCACATTCAGTCCTTATATCACGTACTCAAAGAATCTGAACAAGAAGTTTAGAATCACATATTTGCAACACATTGCAAATCTGCCACATACATTTACTGATGACAAATGTGTCACTCAATTTTATATTCTTGCAGTAAAATGTCAGAAAGAGTGGAGCTACTTGATAAATCACTCTTCTCCCGAAATGAGAGCAAGAGGGGGAGAAATCTGACCACACGAGATATAATCTCGCATATGCTTCCGCGGAAATCAAATCCTTAACGAGTAAATGTAATTCAACATCAAGTTGAAAGACACCTCACTAGATGCTCATCATCTAAAACACGACATAAATGTGCACAAATGTTTACGTGTCGGGACATCGAAACACCTTGACTCCATTGTTGTAGGAAATCACAAGGAGTTAAAAGGAATAAATACATTTCCACATATTTCATTGATCCCTCCAGAATCATATAACATAAGTCTACATTTGTCAACATATATTTCTTATCAAAATTTCTAAAACCTTTTGGGCCCTGAACCAAAATCCATGGTAGAGTGCCTCTTGTACTCATATTAGTTCGCATAAAAGGAAGCAAGTAATGAAGAATAGCACTCGCTCATCAAAGAGTGGTATTTACCACAGTAATACCTACTCCTCATAAGTATCTTCCATATGGAATACTAAAAACTTCTCATGCATAGACAAAGTCAATGAGGTGGTGAAAAAGCCAGGCTTGTAGCAAAAGATTTCATGCAGAGACCCGACATCGATTACGATATAACATACCTTCTTGGTATGAGTGGAACTATGTTTCGATAATAAATACCATTGGCGGTACAAATAATATTATCCATGTAGTTAATGGATGCAGTGACTACATACTCATATGAGTTACTCATTTTGGAAATCTATATTAAAGTCCCTGAAGGGCTTACATTTCCGAATACAAAATAAATCGCAACATATTTGTGTAAAATTTTAGAAGTCACTCCATGGCTCGAAATAGTCGGAAAATCATATGGTACTATTGACTAAATAATTTTCTTCTTCCGAAGGATTACTAAGAGAATGATGATTGTTTATGTGTTAACAATGGAATCTCAAACTTGAAATCCTTATATCACCTCAGTATATATCGATGATTTCATCATCAATGTCTCTACAAGACCTAAACATACACAAAATCATCTCAAGACGGAAAAAATGGATTTAACAAAATTTAGCTTAAGTTTACAACTTGAGCATTCTATCAAGAATACGTATCAGTCTACATATATCCAAAACATATACGAGAAGTTCAGTGTGGATATATCATTCAAAAAAGACATGTATGGTCATACTACCTTTGATAAGGTACAAATCCATTCATACCTAGAGGTGATAATGAAGTGATACTAGGACCTTAAGTTCTACATCTCACTAATGTCAAAGCACTCATATACTTGCAAACTACGTCAGGCCTCACACTATATTTGCTATCTTTATTCAGAGTGCAACCCCCAACAAAAGGTATATGGTTGATATAAGTAATATCATCTTGTATCTGAAGATTACAGTAAATCTTGGATATTTCCATCAGGAAATAGAAGATATGACCATGATATGATGTTATGATATTGGCTCTTTATTTGATCCCAACAACGCCATATCAATGACTGAATTTGCTGGAATAGCCTTCACATGGAAGTCATATAAATGGATTTTAATGGTTATTTCCAGTTATCATTATGACATAATTGCTTTATCCTAAAGCATTGCAAAAATATGTATGGATTGGCATAATTATTAACCACACTCAAACTTATGTGGTTGAGATTCATCAGAATCACATAACTTGATTTATCAAGATACTTCCACTTGTGTTACTCAATACCTACAGGTTATATGAAGAGAAATATCATAAATCACATTGCTCAGAAATTACTTATCCTCATGGATTATATAAAATCGAGGAAATAATTTGCAAACAAAATATTGTGATAATCCAACAGATTATACACAATCTCATGTTCATGTCAATGGTAATGGTATGAGACATCCTCCATATTTGCAAAGTTCAGGGGGAGTAATCTCCCAAACTATAACCTATTAACAATCATCAGATTGCATATAGTGTACTCTTTTTCCCTTGATGATTTTTCCCTAATAGTTTCTCATAAAAGGTTTTTAACGAGATAATATAAACACAAGTATCTATATATGCCATATCATTTTCTCCTTATATTTTTTCACTGGGTTTTAAAGGAGTTTTCAATGGCATGTACGTTTGCACTTTTTTCCCTTATGAGTTTTCTCTCAAGTTTCTCATAATAATTTTTAGTGAGGCAATATCTTCTCAAAGATCATATGTCATACTTTCTATTTTCCCTACAGGGTTTTTTAAAGGAAGTACTCAAGACATATTAATTGTTCTCTAAACTTATCAATGAGTTTTATCCTTCTTCAAAGGTTTTCTCATATGAGTTATCAAGAGACAATGATCATCATATGTTGCATCATTTTCTCCTTATTTTTTCCACTGGGTTTGAAGGAGTTTTAGCAACATATCTACTCTATTCTCCTCATATTTATCCCACAGGATTTTTGGGGGAGACTCTCAAGATTATCTGAAATATTTCTCAAGATGGAAGATCTATATGCAAGAAGCTTTCAACGATGAAACATTCAAGGAGCGGTGTTGTAAAGGGGGAGTGTTAGAAACTAATTAGTAGATTAATTAGTAAAGGGGTGTGTCCAACCCCGAACAGCCGTGTCTCTTTTCTCTCTCTATTACCAACAGGCACCTGTTCTGGAGGGATGCCTCCGAACAGACACCTCTTCTTCGCACCTCTTCCAGATGTATATATACTTGAGAATCAATAGAAATCGGGACTAATCATCCATTCACTTTCATTCAATCTCGTTTTACTCTAACATAGGAGAAGGGTACGACTACCTTTGTCTGAGGACATGGGAGGGGCGCTGGACAATAATCCCGGGTCGAGGTCTTCAGCAAGGGTCGAGGTTAATACGGAAGTTCCCATCACAGGCCAGCTTCAAGAAGACTCCGGGGATGTCTCACTTACCAATTCTGAGGTTGATAATGTGATGAATCATTGATGGTGAAAGGAGTCGTTGCGTCACCCTGCATTTTCTAAGCATGAGTTCAACGCTCTTAACTCGGTGGACGCATATCTTGGATCCGCCCGAGTGGGACTTGAGGGGGGCGATGATCTTATGTCGACGAGCGTGCAGGTGAGTGATTAGTTTTGACAATCGAACACAAATCCTAATCTAGTAGCCCTCGAGCCTTAATTTGGCCAGGATGGCCGAGTTAAGGGTCTAAAGAATGTTGAGACGTGATGTAGGCATTGTGGGAATAAAACAAAAAAAGTTGTCCGAGGACCTTGGGTTAAGACGAACTTAGTTAACAACTACGAAGGCCGAACAAGAGGAGGTAAAAAAGTTTACCAGGGAGGCACATGGTGAGTTAAAAAAATATGAAATATGCAAATATGGCTTGAAGCACCTTTTCTAATGAAAGCTTTCTTTTTAGCAGCCGAGTCCATAGGTCAAATGCAAAAGGACCTGGATGCGGCCCAAGAATCTCAAAGGTATGCCGAATCGCAGCACGAAGCCGGGCGTCGGGTTCTTGCCCAAAGTCACGAGGAAAGGGACAAGCTCCACACGGGAAACCAGTGGTAGTCCAAAAAATCGAGAGGTTACAAACTCAATTGGTGCTAGTCCAGGAGGAAAACCAGAGATTGAAATGTGGCATGTTTGGTGAGTGGAAATTTTTTGATTTGTAATTTCGTGAATGTATGTATCTTTCCAATGAAAAGTCATGCCACGTCTCTTGTTTTAGGTCTCCTAACCGGGCATCCCGAAGAAGAGATTATCTTGTTAGAGGGAAGCTTATGACGGAATTTTCCATTGTTCACGAGCGAGGTCGGAAAGCTTTGAAGAGTATAGTCAAGGCATTATGGCCAACCTAGACGCCTCGAGAAGGGATGCCCGAGCTGGCCAATCGATTTAAAGGGGCTCGGCATTGACTCGAGCTATGGAAGATGTCGTCTTGTAGAGAAGGAGCGCGGTAGGCATGTGACATGGTGAAGACCCGCTTTACCAAACTTGACCCGGAGCATTTAGCTCGAGTTGGCTCGGTAGGACCGGATGGTCAAGAGGTGCCACTTCATTTGGTGTATGACCAGGTGATGTCAGCCGCTCGTATCTCATAGGAAGACTACAGCCTGGATACTATAATACATAATCTTGATCAGCAACCAGGTGTTTGATTCTATGTAACTATGTACTTTACAACAAATATACTTCGTCTGTGCTGTAAGCGTTGTCTTAACCAGCCATCGGCTTCTGCCTCCCTCGTCATTGGTTGGGGAGTGTTCCATACTATGTGACCTGAGATAACAGGGAATCACTTCGGGGAACCAGGCAATCCGTACAATTGGTGCGAACAAACAAAACACGCACGAGAGTTATGTTATATTACTTTTTAATGTAAGAAACATCTTCCGAAGAAAATAGTTTCTTCATAGGTTCCTTTCTTTAGCGTTGCTATTTTAACCATACTCGTTATAACGAGATGCCCCTAGTATGAGGGTGATGGTTACTTCGGTAAAATAACCCCGCGTTTTGGTGATAAGCACCAATTATTTTCACTTCCTCTGTGGCCGACCAACTGTGTTCTTAAGAATGCTAGCTTTCGGCTTCACCCGTGTGAGGTATGTACCCTGGTAATCCGGTCGTAACAATCACAAACGTGCTCCATTTACCCTCTAGCCGAACAATCGGAACGTAGAGGGTAAGCATGGGAGCAAGGCAACCCAGTTTTGCCAAATCATAAGTCAAATTGATGCATATGGTGGCTTGAAAATGATACTGGAAGGATGCATTCATGACACAAACAAATAGGTGCACTAAAATATATTGACCGGCTTCGTTAAGAAGCCCTCGAGTGTGATAATACATTTGAAGATATATGTCGGGGCGAACTTAGCGTAGCTTGGTTTAGCTAAACACAGCCTAGGGAAAAGCTACCCAATCCGAAAAAGGTAAAAAGGAAGGGGGAAAATATAAAAGTAAAAAAGGACTTGTGAGGGTTATGACATCGGACAAGTCGTAGAAGCGCCGAAGATGAGCTACGTTCCATGGGTTTTGTTCGAGGTGGTTCTCTGATGGGTTGCGGAGGCGGTATGCTCCTCCTGCAAGTACTTCATCAATTTTAAAAGGGCCCTCCCATTTAGGCCAGAGTTCATTCTTCTTCTTCGGGAGGCGTAGAATAAGCTCGCCCACATTATATGCCTTCGCTCGAACCTCCCTACTCTAGTAGCATGGGCCTGCTGTTGGTAAAAGCTAGATAGGGCCCGAGCTATATCGCATCCTCCTTCCAGGGCGTCTTGATCGTCCTACCGATCTAGCTCGGCTTCCTTTTCCTCGTACATGCGTACTCTAGGTGCGTCGTGGATGAGTTCACAAGGGAGGACTGGTTCTGCCCGCTACACCATAAAAACGGTGTGTATCCTGTCGGTCGATTTGGGGTGGTGCGCAAGCCCCATAATACGAAGTCGAGCTCCTCCACCCAATGGCAGTCAGACTCTTTCAAATAACAGACCAATCAAGGTTTGATGCCACTCATAATAAGACCATTGGCCCGTTCGACTTGTCCATTGGTGTGTGGGTGATATACGGAGGCGTAATCGAGCTTAATGCCCAAGTTAGGGCACCGGTCCTTTACCTCCTAGACTATGAAATTGGATTCATTGTTCGTTATTATACTATGGGGAACACCGTAATGGTGAACCACGGCAAATATAAAGTCGATGACTCGTCCAAACTTAGCTGAAGTTACTAGTTTCCCTTCAATCCACTTGGTGAACTTATCGACCATGACTAGTAGGTATTTCTTTTTCTTGGTCCCCCCCCTTTAAGTGGTTCGACCATGTCTAGCTCCCAGACCACAAAAGGACAAGTGATCAGTATCGTTTGAAGAGCCGTTGGGGGCATGTGGCTTTGGTTTGCAAAGAGCTGGCAACCCCAATGTTGGACGAGTGTGTGGGCATCTATGCGAGCAGTGGGCCAAAAGAATTTGGCTCAAAAAGCCTTACTTACTAGAGACCGAGCTAATGTGTGGTGTCCGCCCATGCCTGCGTGTATCTCGGACAAGAGTTGTTTTCCTTCTTCTCCAAATATGCACCATTGGAGGACTCCCGTGGTTCTTTTCTTATATAGTTTGCCCTCATGGACCTTGTAGGCCTTTGATCTCCGAATTATGTGTCTTCCCTCAGTCTGGTCATTGGGCAGTTCTTGGTGAAGAAGATAGGCGAGGAAGGGCTCGGTCCATGGCGCTATTACTGCCATGACTTCTTGAGTCGAAGGCATTTCTTTGATTATCGAGCCGGCGATGATTCATTCATGTGGTTTGGTGTCTAGAGGAATGCTCTGTTCTGGGTTGTCAGCTCCAGCGTCCTTGTCCCCATCCTGGCATACCACAGATGGCTTAAAAAGTCATTCCACAAAGGTGTTCTTAGGGATGGGGTCACGCTTGGCACTCATACGGGCAAGGACGTCAACATCTTGATTGTTGTCTCTAGAGACATGATGGAATTCTAATCCTTTGAATCGTGCGGATATTTTGAGGAGGACATTCCTGTATGCCGCCATTTTTGGGTTTTTAGTGTTGAATTCGTTGTTGATTTGGGAGATAGCAAGGTTAGAGTCTCCTCTTACCTTGAGCCGTTGTACACCCATTGATAATGTCATCCAAAGTCCATGCAGCAGAGCTTCATATTCGCCCGCATTATTGGAATCGGTGTACATGATGTGCAATACATACCGGACATTGTCATTGGTGGGGGGTGTAAGTATAACTCGAGCCCCTAGTCCGGCGAGTGTCTTGGATCCGTCAAGTACATCATCCAATGGGAGTAGGTACTGTACTCTCTCGGGAGCTTGGCCTCCGTCCATTCGGGAAGAAAATCTGCCAACACCTGAGATTTGATAGGTCGGTGTGGTTCGTATGCAATTTCGAAGGGGATGAGCTCAATGGCCCATTTGGCTATGCGGCCACCGGCGTCCCTGTTGTTGATTATGTCACTCAATGATACTTCGGATGCCACCTTGACCGAACACTCTTGAAAGTAGTGTCAGAATTTTTGGGATGCCATAAAGACTGTATAGGCTATCTTCTGGTAATGCGGATACCTAGAATTGCATGGAGTGAGTACTTCTGATATGTAGTAGACTGGCTTCTTTACTTGGAACTTGTGACCCTCTACCTCTCATTCGACGACGAGGACTGTGTTGACCACTTGATTTGTTGCCGCTATGTACAATATCATTGGTTCACCTATGTCAGGTGTTACTAGTATAGGATTACTAGCCAACTGTGTTTCAATTTCCTCCAATGTGGTTGTTGCTTCATCTGTCTACTAGAAATTGTTGGTCCGTTTGAGTAGTCTATAGAGTGGCACTGCCTTTTCACCAAGGCGTCAGATAAAGCGGCTCAAAGCCGCCACACAACCGACCAGTTTTTGAACGTTCTTCAACTCCGTGGGGATTGCTAGTTGTGATAGTGCTCGTATTTTAGAGGGAATGTCCTCTATTCCTCTAAGGGAGACAATGAATTCAAGTAGTTTACCGACGAGGACTCCGAAGTTACATTTGTCCAGATTGAGCCATATATCGTAAGTCCGGAGATTATCAAAGGTCTGCCGGAGGTCGTCCACCAGTTGACTAACGTGTTTGATCTTTATGACCACGTCGTCCACATATGCATCAATCGTCTTGTCGATTTGATTTTCTAGGCATGTTTGGATCATGCGTTGGTATGTGGCGCCTGCATTTTTTTAGCCCGAAGGGCATTGTGTTGAAGCGGAATGGACCGTAGGGGGTGATGAAGGCGGTTGCGGCTTGATCGGACTCCTTCATCTCGATTTGATGATATCCAGAGTAGGCGTCGAGGAAGCACAGTGAGTCGTGTCCGGTAGTGACATAGATGATCTGGTCTATGTGAGGTAAGGGATAGGGATCCTTAGGGCACGCTTATTTACTTCTTTGAAATTGACTCATAGCCACGAGGACTTGTCATTCTTTGTTACCATTTCCAACCACTAGGGGTGTTTGATTTCTCAGATGAATCCAGCTTCGAGTAGCTTTGCCAGTTCTTCACCCATAGCTTGACGCTTGGGTTCAGAAAATTGGTGTAGTGCATGTTTGACTGGCTTGAAGCTTGTGATTATGTTCAAGCCATGCTCCACTAGTCTTCGTGTGATTCCTGGCATATCATATGGGTGCCACGCAAATATGTCCTAGTTTTGACACAAAAATGTGCGCAATGCTTCATTGATCGCAAGGTCCACATGAGCTCCAATGGACACTGTTTTGTTGGGGTCCGTCAGATGCACCTGAAATTGGATGATTTCATCTGCTGGTTTGAAGGATGTGGATTTGGGCCTCTTACTGAGGGTTACATCATCCATGTCTACCATTGAGCGGAGTGCGGTTAACTCCTCGGCTGCGAGAGCTTCACGCAGTGCCTCGAGGGCAAGCGATGTTGTTTTGCTTTTGGCCCGAAGATCTCTATCTAGGTCGCTTGTAATTGTGATTACATCATTGGGCCCTGGAATTTTGAGCTTCATATACCCGTAGTGTGGTATGGCCTGAAATTTTATGAAAGCATCTCACCTCAATAGGGCGTGATAACCACTATGAAAGGGCACAATATGTAAGAGAAGTTCCTTGGATATGTAGTTCTCGGGGGTGCCGAATACCACATCAAGAGTAACTCATCTGGTACAAGTGACTCTTTTCCGGGGATGATCCCTTGAAAGGTAGTGTGGCTTTGTTTCATGTGAGATCTCTCTAATTGCATTTTATCAAGGGTATCCTCATAGCTGAGGTTTAACCACTGCCTCCGTCCATTAGTACCATATGCAGTCTAGAATTGTCAACTATGGGGTCAAGGACCAAGGTGGAAGGTGTTCGGGCGGAGCGGGTTCTCGGCTGGTCCGCCTCACTGAAGGTGATAAGTGTGTTTGACCATGAGTTTGTTGCTGCTACCTGATGTATATGATCGAGTTCTCGAAGAGCTCTCTTCCTCTGAATTTTTTTGAGGGAAACGTCTCATAGATTGTTAGGATCTCAGCTTTGTTATCCGGTGGCATTGTTGAACGTCTGCTTGGGGATGAGGTCCCGAGGATGGCCTCTCCGCTCTTTGCGACTTGCCGCATGACACATCAAGCTTGAAGGTTGTGAGTCAGATTTGTATTCAGCATGGCGGAGTGTATTGGTCATGGCTTGTCCAATAATTCATCGAGGACAGTCCTGGATCCTGTGAGGGGTTTGTTCTTTTTCTCGATGGGCTTGTGCCCGGTCGACCGTTGCGGGGTAAGTGCTTCCTCCGAGCTCCTCTAGATTCTTCGGCATGGGTTGATTCAGTATGAATCTGTTGAGACTTACAAGTACTTTCCAGGGCGTAGTATTTGTGTACCAGATCCGATAGTTCAGTGAAGTTTCAAACATGGCAGCGAGCAAGGGCATTTAAGATTCCTTCGTATCGGCAGTTATGCCGGAAGGCTGTTATGATATCTCGGTCGCTGTAGTTGTTGCGGCAACAAAAGTCCTTCCTTGGCGCTAGAAATTCTTCTTGTTACTTCTCTGATTTGCGTTAGTTTTTTCCTTGAAGAGGAAAGGGTGATGCAGCACAGGAGCAGTAAGTATTTCCCTCAATTTGAGAACCAAGGTATCGATCCCGAAGGAGGGCCTCGTCAAGTCCAAAGTACCTGCCCAAACACAAACAAGCATGCACCCAACGCTTCAAAGGGGTTGTCAATCCCTTCAAGATTGTTTGCAAAGTGAGATCTAAAGGCGGAAAGTGCAACGAAGTAAAAAAGTATAAGGCTGAAAATATGGTGTGGAGTAGACCCTGGGGGCCATAGTGTTCACTAGAGGTTTCTCTCATAATAGCAAATATCACTCTGGGTGAACAAATTACTGTCGAGCAATTGATAGAACCGCGCAAAGTCATGATGATATCTAAGGCAATGATTTATACATATAGGCATCACGTCCGAGACAAGTAGACCGATACTTTTTGCATCTACTACTATTACTCCACACATCGACCGCTATCCAGCATGCATCTAGTGTATTGAGTTCATGACGAACAGAGTAATGCCTTAAGCAAGATGACATGATGTAGAGGGATAATCTCAAACCAATGATGAAAACCCCATCCTTTTACCCTTGATGGCAACAACACGATGCGTGCCTCGCTACCCCTTCTGTCACTGGGTGAGGTCGCCGCACGGTATGAACCCAAAACCAAGCACTTCTCCCATTGCAAGAATCATAGATCTAGTTGGCCAGACAAAACCCACAACTCGAAGAGAATTACAAGGATATGAAATCATGCATAAGAGAGATCAGAAGAAACTCAAATAAGATTCATAGATAATCTGATCATAAATCCACAATTCATCAGATCTCGAAAAACACTCCGCAAAATAAGGTTACATCGGATAGATCTCCATGAAGATCATGGAGAACTTTGTATTGAAGATCCAAGAGAGAGAAGAAGCCATCTAGCTACTAGCTATGGACCCGTAGGTCTATGGTGAACTACTCACGCATAATCGGAGAGGTCATGGTGTTGATGAAGAAGCCCTCTGTGTCCGAATCCCCCTCCGGCAGGGCACCAGAACATGCCCCAAATGGGATCTTGCGGAGACAGAAGCTTGCGGAGGCGGAAAAGTAATTTCGATGATCTCCTGATTTTTTTGTGATTTTTAGGGAATTTATAGGCGCAACCCCTAGGTCAGGGGGCGCTGAGGGGGCCCACAAGCCTGGGTGGCGCGGCCTACACCCCTGGTCGTGGGGTGGGGGCTTGTGGGGCCCCTGAGGCTCCCCTGCCTTGGCTCCCAAGCTTCCCGATCTTCTTCCGTTCCGGAAAAAAACTTTTCGGGGATTTTCTTCTGTTTGGACTCCGTTTCAAAATCTCCTCTAAAAGGGGTCAAAATCATGGAAAAAACAGGAACTGGCACTTGGCACTGAGTTAATAAGTTAGTCCCAAAAAATATATAAAAGGCATGCAAAACATCCAAAGTTTGACAAGAAAATAGCATGAAACCATCAAAAATTATAGATACGTTGGAGATGTATCAAGCATCCCCAAGCTTAACTCCTGCTCGTCCTCGAGTAGGGAAGTGATAAAGAATGAATTTTTGATGTGGAATGCTACCTAGCATAGTTGTCCTTTGCAACTTCTTTCACGTGACATGAATGTTCAGATCCGTAAGATTCAAAACAATAGTTTTGCTATTGACATGAAAACAGTAATACTTCAAGCAAACTAGCAAAGTAATCATGAACTTTCAAAATAACAAGGCCAAAGAAAGTTATCCCTACAAAATCATATAGTCTGGCTATGCTCCATCATCCTCACACAACTAATGTAAATCATGCACAACCCCGGTATTGGCCAAGTAATTGTTTTCGCACTCTTACTTTCTCAAACTTTTTATAACTATCACGCAATACATGAGCGCGAGCCATGGATATAGCACTATAGGTGGAATAGAGTGTGGTGGTGGTTGTGAGACAAAAAGGGAGGAGATGGTCACAATGACTCGGCGTATCAATAGGCTATGGAGATGCCCATTAATAGATATCAATGTGAATGAGTAGGGATTGCCATACAAGAGATGCACTAGAGCTATAAGTATGTGAAAGCTCAAAAGGAGAACTAGTGGGTGTGCATCCAACTTGCTTGCTCACGAAGGCCTAGGGCAATTTTGAGGAATCCCATCATTGGAATATACAAGCCAAGTTATATAATGAAGATTCCCACTAGCATATGGTAGTGACGAAGCAAGAAGCTTTCAATCATGAAGAACATGGTGCTATGATGAAGCACAAGTGTGGAAAAAGATAGTAGCATTGTCCCTTCTCTCTTTTTATCTTTTTTCATTTGGGCTCTTAGGCCTCTTTTTTATTTTATTTTCTTTTCTCCTTTTTTGTTTTTGGGCTCTTTGGCCTCTCTTTTTTTCCTCACATGGGACAATGCTCTAATAATGATGATCATCACACTTTTACTTACTTACACCTCAAAGATCACAATGATGATGACTCCATAGGAAATGCCTCTGGCAGTGTACCGGGATGTGCAACGATCTAGCATGGCGTATGACATTGAAACATCTTGCTAGCTATCTTACGATCATGCAATGTCAATATGAGAGTGACGGCACAAGTCATGAGATGGAACGATGGGAGTTGCCTGGCAATATATCTCGGAATGGCTATGAAAATGCCATAGTAGGTAGATATGGTGGCTGTTTTGAGGAAGGAATTTGGTGGGTTTGTGTACCGGCAAGAATTGCGCAGCACTAGAGAGGCTAGCAATGGTGGAAGGTGAAAGTGCATCTATACCATGGGCTCACATTAGTCATGAAGAACTCACATACTTGTTGCAAAAGTTTTTATTAGTAATCGAAACAAAGTGCTAAACGCATACTCCGAGGGGAAGGGTTGGTAGGTGTTAACCATCGCGCTATCCCGACCTCAACACAAAGGATGACAATCAATAGATCAATTATGCTCCGACTTCCTAACATAGCGGTTCACCATACATGCATGCTACGGGAATCACTAACTTCAACACAAGTATTTCTAGATTCACAACACCCTACTAACATAACTCTTAATATTACCAAATCCATGTCTCAAAACTATTTGAGAGGAATCAAAACTTCTCTTTCTACTCAATGCACATGAATATGGAGGTTCTTGCATCCTCTTTGCGTATCTATCACCTTTGGGACTACTTTCATAGCATAAGCCAACTACCAAATCACGCACCGCCGTGCTCTAAAAAATATAAGTGAAGCACAATGAGCATTCTAGCAAAATCACGATGAGTGCATGTCTCTCTCTCTCAAAAAGGTGTGCAGCAAGGATGATTGTGACACACAAAAGGAAAAGACTCCTACGATACAAGACTCTCCAAGCAAAAACACATATCATGTGGTGAATAAAAATATAGCTCCAAGTAATGTTACCGATGGATTGAAGACGAAAGAGGAAATGCCTTCCCGGGGCATCCCCAAGCTTAGGCTTTTTGGTGTCCTTGAATTTGGCTTGGGATGCCTTGGTAATACCCAATCTTTAGCTCTTTCCACTCCTTATCTCTTTGTCCATGAGAACATCACCCAAAACTTGAAAACTTCACAACACAAAACTTAAACAGAAACTCGTGATAACATTAGCACAAGAAAACAAACTACCACTTCTTTTGGTACTGTAGCAAACTTGAATTCTATCTATATTGATGTTGGGATACTGTATTCTCACTTTTCCATGGCTAGTACCTCCCGATACTAACCATAGTTTCATCAAAACAAGCAATCAACTCAACAAAAACAGAATCTGTCAAAAACAGACCAGTCTGTAGCAATTTGTATACTTCGTATACTTCTGGTACCTCAAAAACTCTGAACAATTACGAAGGCCTGGTAAAAAGTCATATCAACCATCAGCAAAAATAATCAACTCAAAAGCTCTTTCTGAATAAAAATGAAAAATCATCTCGTGAGCAAAAAGTTCCTGTCTTTTTCCAGCAGGATCAAACAACCATTATCAAGACTAGTCATAAAGGTTTTGCTTGGCTCAAACACAAAAATAAACA
Organism: Hordeum vulgare subsp. vulgare; assembly: GCF_904849725.1. Classification (NCBI taxonomy): domain Eukaryota; kingdom Viridiplantae; phylum Streptophyta; class Magnoliopsida; order Poales; family Poaceae; genus Hordeum; species Hordeum vulgare. The sequence goes on along the minus strand of NC_058518.1, from coordinate 260,078,411 downwards.
CAAAAAACACAATCACAACAGAATTATGAAAGTGTGGACGCAACAAAAAAAATCATTGGGTTGCCTCCCAACAAACGCTATTGTTTAACGCCCTTAGCTAGGCATAAAAGCGATAGAATCACGTATCGTCGTCTTTGGTGCTCAAACCATAAGTGGCACTCATCATGGATTCATAAGGCAATCTTATTTTGTTACTAGGAAAGTGTTCCATGCCCTTCCTTAAAGGAAATTGAAATCTAATATTCCCTTCCTTCATATCGACGATAGCAACGATAGTCCTTAGGAAAGGTCTACCAAGAATAATAGGGCATGTAGGATTGCAATCAATGTCAAGCACAATAAAATCCAAGGGTACATAGTTACTATTTGCAATAATAATAACATCATTGATCCTTCCCATGGGTTTCCTGACAGTAGAATCAGCAAGATGCAAATTAAGAGAACACTCTTCAATCTCACTAAAACCCAGAACATCACATAAAGACTTTGGAATCGCGGAAACACTAGCACCCAAATCACACAAAGCATTGCACTCATAGTTTTTTATTTTGATTTTGATGGTAGTTTCCCACTCATCATGAAGCTTTCTAGGGATAGAGACTTCCAATTCAAGTTTCTCTTCAAGAGATTTTATCATAGCTTCGACGATATGATCGGTAAAGGCCTTGTTTTGGCTATAAGCGTGTGGAGAGTTCAACATGGATTGCATCAAGGAAACGCATTCAATCAAGCAGAAACTATAATAATTGAATTCCTTGAAATCCACGGTAGTAATTTCATTACTACTCAAAGTTTTAACATCTTCTACTCCACTTTTAATGCTTTTAGCATCAAGATAGATGGACTCCGAATTGTTGGGGCACTTTTCAACCAAAGTGGATTCATATCCAGCCCCATAATCATTAGGTTTGACATAAGAAAACAAAGATTCAATGGGAGTCACACCAAGCACTTTAAGATCTTCGTGATTCTCATCACGAGAACACGCCTTTTTAAGCCATTCATGTCTAGCACGAATTTGGGCGGTTCTTTCTTGGCTCTCAATCATGGAAACACGCATAGCTTTCAAAGTTTCATCCATGTTGATTTTGGGAGGAGCACATCTAAATTTCAAAGCATCAACATCACAAGAAATTCTATCAACGCTCTTAGCCAAATCATCAATTTTGAGTAGTTTTTCCTCTATCGACGCATTGAAAATCTTTTGAGAGTTGATGAACTCTTTGATATTACTCTCTAGATCAGAGGGTAATATATTGTAATTTCCATGAGTATTGTTGTAGGAGTTGCCAAAGTTATTAGAGGAGTTACTAGGAAAAGGCCTAGGAACATAGTTTCCTCTAAAAGCATTGTTGTTGCAAAAGTTATTCCTACCAACAAAATTAACGTCCAAGCTAGCGTTGCTACTATCAATCAAAGAAGACAAGGGCATATCGTTAGGATCCAAAGGAGCACTTCTACTAGCAACCAAATTCATTAACTCGTCCATCTTAGCACTTAACGAGTTAATTTCTTCTATAACGTGTACCTTCTTACTAGTAGGTGACCTTTTAGTGTGCCACTGAGAGTAGTTCGTCATGATGTTGTCTAAGAGCTTTGTGGCTTATCCTAACGTGATTTCCATGAACGTTCCACCTGAGGTGGAGTCCAAGATATTTCTAGAAGCGAAATTCAAGCCAGCGTAAAAGAATTTGAATAATCATCCAAAGACTCAAACCATGAGCGGGACAATTTATAATCATTAATTTCATTCTCTCCCAAGATATCATTACGTAGAGAGATGATCTTAGCCGACGGAAAATACTTGGATATATAAGCATCTTTGCACTTATCCCAAGAATCGATACTATTTTTGGGCAAAGAAGAAAACCAAGTTTTTGCGCGATCTCGCAACAAGAAAGGAAAAGGCTTCAATTTAATCACGTCATTATCCACATCTTTTTTCTTTTGCATATTGCAAAGCTCAATGAAGGTATTGAGATGGGATGCGTCATCTTCACTAGGAAGGCCAGAGAATTGCTCTTTCATAACAAGATTCAGCAAAGCGACATTGATTTCGTATGACTCCGCACTAGTGGCGGGAGCAATCAGAGTACTAATAAAATCATATTATTAGTATTCGAGAAGTCAAAAAATTTGGTGTTTTCGTTCATGGTGACTTCAGCAAGCAAGCAAGCACACAAGCAAACAAAGAGCAGGCGAGAAAAAGGGCGAACGAAAAAGGCGAACAAAAAAGGCAAATTGGTGAAGTGGGGGAGAGGAAAACGAGAGGCAACTAGAAAACAAAGTAAATGCAAGAGATGAGTTTGCGACACCAACTTGGATGAGTTCTTGACTTGATATTCCTCCATGGCAACGGCGCCAGAAATTCTTATGTTGCGGCAACAAAAGTCCTTCCTTGGCGCTAGGAATTCTTCTTGTTACTTCTCTGATTTGCGTCGGTTTTTCCCTTGAAGAGGAAAGGGTGATGCAGCACAGGAGCAGTAAGTATTTCCCTCAGTTTGTGAACCAAGGTATCGATCCAGAAGGAGGGTGTTGGAGCATATATTGAGCATATATCTCCATATGTGGTTTTGGTACTTGATGACAATTCCTATGGACTAATGGTTGCCTTAAGTTACATTTATAGGATTTGTCCATAGGCACTTCTTGAAGTCCATCTGTTGGGTTCAAGGAGTTTATATGATGACCAAGATGGTATTCAAGGTATTATCCAAAAAATGGTCATAGAGACGCATGGTTGATCAAGATCTCAGACAAAGAGTAAATCAAGATGATCAACACACAAAGCGTACAAGATGTACCGAGAGGGATCAAGTGATCCCATGGTATGGTAAGCATTGTCCATTACGTGTTTGTGTACTAACCCATGGTCTTCGTGAGAGTTCTATGTGGGGGTTAGGTGTGTTTCCATGAGCTTGCGTCAAAGGGAAGATCTCATACAACCCATGGAGTATGACGTCAAGTTGTGATCGTCATCAAGATTGCGACGTGCAAGTTCAAGTGGATCAGCACGAAGATAGCATGCTTGAAGCTTGCCGTCCATTATGGTGGCAATGGACTTGTGAAGATATGCTGAAGAGTGGCTCACCCATAGTGAGTATGGGGGAGCAATCAACTAGTATTCATCAAGCCAACACAATCAAGAAAGGTGGTCCATCTTGAGGAAGCCAAGATCATCATCATCTAGCTCAAGAGGATGAGGTGCAAGGTATAGGTTTGCCCTTGATAGGTCTTCTGGTTAGGATAGATTGTTGTTCTATCAAGGGGGGCTCTCAAGTGAGTAGCTTGATCGTATCGTTCGTTGAGAGCTCAAACCATTTGCATCCTTGCATCATACTTCTTGGTTCTTAGTTGGTGTTTCTCTTTGTGAGTTTTAGAGCTTATGGTCATCTTCATGAAAAGCTCGAGTTCATCGAAAACGGAGTCCATATGCATCTACTATGATGTTTTCGATGTTGGAGTTTTTGCCGGTTCTTCATTCATAGAGATCTCACATCTCTATATCTTTGGAATATTCATAACCGCATGGTCTTAAGATTTCCAGTCGCTGTTTGGATAGCCCTTGTCGTCCTGAATCCAACAAGCTTGGGTTTGCTCGATTCGGAGCTCGTATGCGAAAGTTATGGCTGTTTCAGTGGCGAGCGGTAGTACCGCTGGACCTAGCGGTAGTACCGCTGGACCTAGCGGTAGTACCGCTGGACCTAGCGGTAGTACCGCTCGACCTAGCGGTAGTACCGCTAGAGTTGGCGGTAGTACCGCTGGCCCTAGCGGTAGTACCGCTGACTCGCGGTAGTACCGCCCCTGGTCAGCGGTAGTACCGCCCCAGGAGCTTAGTACCGCCTGCCTAGCGGTTGTTCGTGGACGGACCTTTTTGCGAAGACTTTCGTGGCGGTGGTAGTGCCTTTGCACTACCAAGGGCCCAGCGGTAGTACCGCTGGGGCCAGCGGTAGTACCGCTGGAGTGCCAGCGGTAGTACCGCTGCAGCTAGCGGTAGTACCGCTAGCTGGCGGTAGTACCGCTGGAGTGACAGCGGTAGTACCGCTGGGGTGCCAGCGGTAGTACCGCTGCAGCCAGCGGTAGTACCGCTGGAGCTCGGGCAGAGAGTGGGGGTAACGGTCTGATTCTTCCCCCCACTATATAAAGGGGGTCTTCTTCCCCCTTGCCTAAATCATCTGTTGAGCTCTTGTTCTATCTCCATTGTTGACATTCTTAGAGCTTGATTACTCTCTATCCCTCCAATGATTCTTGCTTGTTCTTGAGGGAAAAGAGAGAGGAGATCTAGATCCACATCTCCACCAATCACTTTCTCCTCTATGTGAGGGGAACCCGTTGGATCTTGATCTTGGAGTTCTTTGTGAGCTCCTTGTTCTTCCTCTCATATTTCTCCATAGCTTTTGTTGTTGTGGAGGGATTTGAGTGTGAGGGACTTGACCACTTCGTGTGTTCTTGCCATTGCATTAGTTGCATCGGTTTGAGTTCTCCACGGTGATACGTGGAAGTGAGAAGTTGAGAAGCTTACTACCTTCGGTACTTAGTACCCTTGATATTGTTCTTCGTGGATGCTTTGGCGTCCTAGAAGCTTGGTGGTGTCTCGGAGCTCAATCATTGTGGTGTGAAGCTCCGGGAAGCGTCGGGGTCTCCAATAAGGTTGTGGAGATTGCCCCGAGCAATTTGTACGGGTACCGGTAACCGCCCCCAAGGGTTGCCACGTGTACGGGTTCGGTGACCGCCCCCAAGGGTTGCCATTTGTACGGGTTCGGTGACCGCCCCCAAGGGTTGCCATTTGTACGGGTTCGGTGACCGCCCTCAAGGGTCCCTTAGTGGAATCACGGCATCTTGCATTGTGCGAGGGCGTGAGGAGATTACGGTGGCCTTAGTGGCATCTTGGGGAGCATTGTGCCTCCACACCGCTCTAACGGAGATTAGCATCCGCAAGGGTGTGAACTTCGGGATACATCATCGTCTCCCCGTGCCTCGGTTATCTCTTACCCGAACCCTTTACTTATGCACTTTACTTTGTGATAGACATATTGTTTATTGTAATATATCTTGCTATCACTTAGTTGTTTATCTTGCTTAGCATAAGTTGTTGGTGCACATAGGTAAGCCTAGTTGTTTGTAGGTTTTGTGCTTGACATATTAATCGTTAGTTTTATTCCGCAGTTGTTCAAGCCTAAACCTTAACTATTTTAAAAGCGCCTATTCACCCCCCCTCTAGGCGACATCCACGTCCTTTTCAGAGGGCCTTGTCAAGTCCAAAGTACCTGCGCAAACACAAACAAGCTTGCACCCAACGCTTCAAAGGGGTTCTCAATCCCTTCAAGATTGCTTGCAAAGTGAGATCTGAAGACGGAAAGTGCAACGAAGTAAAAAGTATAAGGCTAAAAATATGGTGTGGAGTAGACCCTGGGGGGGCATAGTGTTCACTAGAGGCTTCTCTCATAATAGCAAATAGCACCGTGGGTGAAACAATTACTGTCGAGCAATTGATAGAACCACGCAAAGTCATGACGATATCTAAGGCAATGATTTATACATATAGGCATCACATCTGAGATAAGTAGACCGATACTTTCTGCATCTACTACTATTACTCCACACATCGACCGCTATCCAGCATGCATCTAGTGTATTGAGTTCATGGCGAACAGAGTAACGCCTTAAGCAAGATGACATGATGTAGAGGGGTAATCTCAAACCAGTGATGAAAACCCCATCTTTTTGTTGGGGAACATCGCATGGGAAACAAAAAATTCCTACGCGCACGAAGACCTATCAAGGTGATGTCCATCTACCAGGGGGATTTCAGATCTACGTACCCTTGTAGATCGCACAGCAGAAGCGTTAATAAACGTGGTTGATGTAGTGGAACGTCCTCACGTCCCTAGATCCGCCCCGCGAACCATCCCACGAACCGTCCTGTGATCCGTCCCACGATCCGCTCCGATCTAGTGCCGAACGGAAGGCACCTCTGCGTTCAGCACACGTACAGCTCGACGATGATCTTGGCCTTCTTGATCCAGCAATAGAGACAGAGAGGTAGATGAGTTCTCCGGTAGCGTGACAGCGCTCCGGAGGATGGTGGTGATATAATCTCAGCAGGGCTCCGCCCGAGCTCTGCAGAAACGCGATCTAGAGGAACAACCGTGGAGGTATGTGGTCGGGGGGTCGTGGCAAAGTTGTCTCAAATCAGCCCCAATACCTTTGTATATATAGGTGGGAGGGGAGGGGCCTTGCCTTGAGGCTCAAGGAGCCCCAAGGGGGTCGGCCGAAGGGGGGGAGGAGGAATCCTCCTCCAATCCTAGTCCAACTAGGATTGGAAGGTGGAGTCCTTCCCTTCCTTCCCACTTCCCCTTTTTTTCTTTGTTTTTTCTTATCTCCTGCGCAGGGGCCTTCTTGGGCTTGCCCTCCAGCCCACTAAGGGATGGTGCATCTCCTTAGTCCTTTTCAGGTACTTCAGGATATTCTTGACTGCCGTCCAGTGATCCACTCCTGGATTACTCTGGAACCTACCTGCCATACTTATGGCCAGGCTAACATCCGGTCTAGTGCACAGCATTGCATACATGATAGAACCGATGGCTGAAGCATAGGGGACGGTCCTCATATGCTCTCTATCTTTATCAGTTGCTGGGCACTGAGTCTTACTCAATCGCGTACCTTGTAAAACTGGCAAGAACCCCTTCTTGGATTGTTCCATTTTGAACCTCTTCAAAACTTTATCAAGGTATGTACTTTGTGAAAGTCCTTATCAAGTGTTTCGATCTATCCCTATAGATCTTAATGCCTAAAATGTTAGCAGCTTCTCCTAGGTCCTTCATAGAGAAACTTTTATTCAAGTAATCCTTTATGCTCTCCAAAAACTCCACGTTGTTTCCAATCAGCAATATGTCATCCACATATAATATTAGAAACGCCACAGAGCTCCCACTCACTTTCTTGTAAATACAAGATTCTCCAACCACTTGTATAAACCCAAATGCTTTGATCACCTCATCAAAGCATTTATTCCAACTCCGAGATGCTTGCACCAGTCCATAAATGGATCGCTGGAGCTTGCACACTTTGTTAGCATTTTTAGGATCGACAAAACCTTTGGTTGCATCATATACAACTCTTCCTTAAGGAAACCGTTAAGGGACACCGTTTTGACATCCATCTTCCAGATTTCATAATCGAAAAATGCAGTTATTGCTAACATGATTCTGACGGACTTAAGCATCGATACGGGTGAGAACGTCTCATCGTAGTCAACTCCTTGAACTTGTGAAAAACCCTTTGCCACAAGTCGAGCTTTATAAACGGTTACATTACCGTCAGCGTCCATCTTCTTCTTAAAGATCCATTTGTTCTGAATAGCCTTGCGGCCTTCAGGTAGTACTTCCAAAGTCCACACTTTGTTTTCATACATAGATCCTATCTCAGACTTCATGGCCTCCAGTCATTTGTTGGAATCCGGGCCCACCATTGCTTCTTCATAATTCGCAGTCTCATTGTTGTCCAACAACATTATTGATAAGACGGGATTACCGTACCACTGTGGAGTAGTACGCGGTCTCGTCGACCTGCGAGGTTCGGCAGGAACTTGATCCAGAGTTTCATGATCGTCATCATTAACTTCCTCCTCAACCAGTGTCGCAACGAGAGGGCTTTCCCCTTGCCCTGCGCCACCATCCAGAGGGATGAGAGGTTCGACAACCTCATCAAGTTCTATCTTCCTCCCACTCAATTCTCTCGAGAAAAGCTTTGTTCTTAGCAACAAACACTTTGCCCTCAGATTTGAGATAGAAGGTGTACCCTACTGTCTCTTTTGGGTAACCTATGAAGACGCACTTTTCCACTTTGGGTTCCAGCTTTTCAGGCTGAAGCTTTTTGACATAAGCATCACATCCCCAAACTTCAAGAAACGACAACTTTGGTCTTTTGCCATACCACAGTTCGTATGGTGTCGTCTCAACGGATTTTGATGGTGCCCTATTTAAAGTGAATGCAATTGTTTCTAATGCATAACCCCAAAACGATAACGGCAAATCGGTAAGAGACATCATAGATCGCACCATCTCTAATAAACTACGATTACGACGTTCGGACACACCATTACGTTGTGGTGTTCCAGGCGGTGTCAATTGTGAAACAATTCCACATTGTATTAAGTGAGCATCAAACTCGAAACTTAGATATTCACCCCCACGATCAGATCGTAGGAACTTGATCTTCTTGTTACGATGATTTTCAACTTCACTCTCAAATTGCTTGAACTTTTCAAATGTTTCAGACTTGTGTTTCATCAAGTAGACATAACCATATCTACTCAAATCGTCAGTGAAGGTGAGAAAATAACGATATCCGCCGCGTGCCTCCACACTCATCGGTCCACACACATAGGTATGTATGATTTCCAACAAGTCACTTGCACGCTCCATTGTTCCGGAGAACGGAGTTTTAGTCATCTTTCCCAAGAGGCATGGTTCGCACGTGTTAAGTGAATCAAAGTAGAGTGACTCCAAAAGTCCATCGGTATGGAGTTTCTTCATGCGCTTTACACCAATATGACCTAAGCGGCAGTGCCATAAAAACATGGCGCTATCATTGTTAACTCTAACTCTTTTGGTCTCAATGTTATGTATATGTGTATTATCACTATCAAGATTCAATATGAACAATCCTCTCACATTGGGTGCATGACCATAAAAGATATTACTCATAGAAATAGAACAACCATTATTCTCTGACTTAAACGAGTAACAGTCTCGCAAAAAACAAGATCCAGATATAATGTTCATGCTTAACGCAGGCACTAAATAATAATTATTTAAGTTCATAACTAATCCTGATGGTAACTGAAGTAAAACTGTGCCGACGGCGATTGCATCAACCTTGGAACCATTTCCCACGCGCATCGTCACTTCATCCTTCGCCAGCCTTCGCTTATTCCGCAGTTCCTATTTCGAGTTGCAAATATGAGCAACAGAGCCGGTATCGAATACCCAGACACTACTATGAGAGCTGGTTAAGTACACATCAATAACATGTATATCAAATATACCTGATTTTTCTTTGGCCGCCTTCTTATCAGCGAGATACTTGGGGCAGTTGCGCTTCTAGTGACCCATACCCTTGCAATAATAGCACTCCGTTTCAGGCTTAGGTCCAGCTTTGGGTTTCTTCGTAGGATTGGCAACAGGCTTGCCGCTCTTCTTCGAACTACCCTTCTTTCATTTGCCGTTTCTCTTGAAACTAGTGGTCTTATTCACCATCAACACTTGATGCTCTTTACGGAGTTCTGACTCTGCGACTTTCAGCATCGCGAACAACTCGCCGGGTGACTTGTTCATCCCTTGCATGTTGTAGTTCAACCAAAGCCGTTATAGCTTGGCGACAGTGATTGAAGAATTCTGTCAGTGATAGCCTCTTGCGGGAGTTCAATCCCCAGCTCAGCTAGACGGTTTGAGTACCCCAAACATTTTGAGCACATGTTCACTGACAGACGAATTCTCCTCCATCTTGCAAGCATATAATTTATCGGAGGTCTCATACCTCTCGATCCGGGCGTTCTTTTGAAAGATACACTTCAACTCCTGGAACATCTCATATGCTCCATGACGCTCAAAGCAACGTTGAAGTCCCGGCTCTAAGCCATACAAGACTACACATTGAACTACTGAGTAGACCTCCTTACGTGTTAACAAGCGTTCTTAACATCTTGGTCAGCCGTAGCGGGTGGTTCATCTCCTAGCGCAACATTAAGGACATAATCCTTCTTCCCAGCTTGCAGGAGCAACTTAAGATTACGAGCCCAGTCTACAAAGTTGCTTCCATCGTCTTTCAACTTAGCTTTCTCTAGGAACGTACTAAAATTCAGGGTGACTGTCGCGTGAGCTATGATCTACAACACAAATATATTCAAAGTGGACTTAGACTATGTTCAAGATAATTAGAGTTTAACTTAATCAAATTGTTTGCTAAACTCCCACTCAAAAAGTACATCTCTCTAGTCATTTGAGTGGTTCATGATCCAATTCCACTAGCTCAAGTCTGATCATCACGTGAGTTGAGGATAGTTTCAGTGGTAAGCATCCCTATGCTAATCATATCAACCATATGATTCATGACCAACCTTTCGGTCTCATGTGTTTCGAGGCCATGTCTGCACATGCTAGGCTCGTCAAGCTTAACCCGAGTATTCCGCGTGTGCAACTGTTTTGCGCCCGTTGTATGTGAACGTTGAGTCTATCACACCCGATCATCACGTGGTGTCTCGAAACGACGAACTGTAGCAACGGTGTATAGTCGGGGAGAACACAATTTCGTCTTGAAATTTTAGTGAGAGATCACCTCATAATGCTACCGTCATTCTAAGCAAAATAAGGTGCATAAAAGGATTAACATCACATGCAATTCATAAGTGACATGATATGGCCATCATCACATGCTTCTTGATCTCCATCACCAAAGCATCGGCACGAACTTCTTGTCACCGGCGCCACACCATGATTCCATCAATGTGTCGCCATCGGGTTGTCGTGCTACTCATGATATTACTACTAAAGCTACATCCTAGCTGTAACATCCCAATTTTCCTTATTGGGAATGTTTTACATTGTAGCTAAGCATCTATGCATATTGATTGAAATAAAGTTGGCACTTGAATTCTTTCGTCTTTTGATTTTGCATTTCCATCTTTTTCCTCGCACAAGAAATGCCGGGAAAATACTCTCTTGCACGCAAGAGAGAGAGCGGAGGAAAATGACCCTCCAAAGTGCGGGCATTTCTGAAATATTGGAGCCAAGAAATCCAAAGTTTATTTGCAAAAATATTTGCAACAAGAAAATAAAGCACTTTGGGAAATTTCTGAAAAAAACATTTTTTTAAGTTTTTATTTTTGCTTTGGAAAAATGTTATTCGAATAGAGGATATTTTTCTGATTTTTTTGGTATATAATACTCCATATTAAATATTTGATTTATTTCCTTTTTATTCACTTTTGCTTTTCTGTTTCGGGAAAGATATACATTAGGTAAGTCTTTTTTTTTCTTTAAGGCAACCGCCCGAGCGCTTAATAGGCAGTGGGCCACCACCCCACAGCCCGGGATCCAAATCCCCTTAATACCGGCCACCCTACCCCTCCGAGCCCCCTCCCACCCACTGCCGCTGCCCCCCCCCCCTGGCCGACCCCCTCTCCCCGCGGTCACCTTCCACCTTGCCCCCCTCCTCTCTTTCCTAACAGAGAACTCGACTCCAGCCCGAATCCCCCCCCCACCGTCGGGATCCCCTCCGCCCCCTGCTCCTTCCTTCCGCAGCTCCTCTCCCCGCCTATAAATAGCCCGAGCCCCTGCCGCACCCCGTTCCTCCCACCTCCACGCCAAGCCCCCCCCTCGAGCCCCTGCAGCAACCTCGCCGCCAGAGCCCGAGCTCACCACCTTCGGCCGCACCCTGGGGCAGCCACCTCGCCGCCTCCCTCGCCCCGCCGTCGCCACCCCTCGCCGGAGGGAAGCCGCCGCCGCCTCCCCGTCCCGTCGCCACCCCCGGAGCCCCTCCCCATCGCCGGTCTCCCTCACCTCGCCGGAGTCAACCTCGCCGGAGCATCCTCCTCCCCCTGTGAGTTCTTCCTCTCCTCTCATCCGTTAGATTGTAGTTAGATGGTGTAGATTAGAAGTAGGATACGTGTTCGGTTTAGCTCAGAAAACTGTCGGTTTTATTTCACTTATTCATTAGCCAGGAAGTTTCGGTTAGAACTCGGCCGTTTGCTCCTAACGTTAGCAACAAACACCCCTTAGCCACTCACAGCGCGCCACGTATACCCCCCTGTCTGTTAGCAAATTAGTTCTTTTTCTGTCTAGTTGCAAAAACAGAAAAGGTTCTGTTTTGTTTTGGCCATAACTTTTGATCCCGAAGTCCAATGATGTTGATTCTTGTTCCAGTAGATTCCAATTTTTCTGTAGTTTTTAAAACCATATAATTTGTCTATGTTTGAAAGTTTCAAATATAAGTTAGATCAGATTTAGTTTAAATCTTTTTTTGCCTATTCCAGGAGTTTAAAAAATGATTTTGAGTTGATTCTTTTTGCTACTTCTTCCTAGTGATTATATCTTACTGTGGTAGAAGTTTCAAAAATTTCAATGTATTTTTACTGGTGTTTTTAACAGAAACAAGTTTCTGCCTTAGTAACGCGTGTTGAATTCTTTCACTTAGGCCTTAGCAAATCCTTACTTGTGATGTTATTTTTACTTGTTGCTTGATTGTAGTGCTTATGGTGTGTTTTGTGTTTGTATCGGTAGATTATCCGGAGTGCGAAGCGTGTTACTTAGAAGCGCTCGATCAAGACAACTATCATCAAGGCAAGTCATTTTGATCATGTTATTTTCCTATGTTTTCGATGCATGGTAGTTCACCTTTCTTTGCCCAATTGCATGCTTCCTAGGTACTTGGAAATTTTAGTATAAGTTGTAGTATCATGTGGTAGGCACACAACAACCCCGATACTTGGCCCGGGGACGACAATTTCTTAATGCTATGCTTGAGTAGACGGGTTTTCAGTTGAGTGCATGACACGAGTGATGCGAGGTTGATTAAATAATCAAGACCAGTTAAGACAAGATTTTCAAGACCTCGGACGCAATGCAACTCTGGGTGAAGGACGGTTGATCGGCTCCCTGGAGAAACCAGTGGATGGCCCGGGATGCTGGGGACGGCCATGACATCCTGCGGAAAGCTTCACCCAGGCTCGAAGAGACGGACGGAGACTTCAAGACTCAAGGCTTACCTGCACAGCCACAAGTCATTATGGGCTCTAGCTTGGTTGGACAACGCGGCGACTTTGGACAGGCGGTGCTAGCAGATGTAGAAGAACGGTAGGAATGGATGGGCACCGACAGGGATTCAGAGGGACCCGTTGAAAGACCATGTTTTGATCATCCGGTCTTCAAACACCCTGAAGTGCGAGGACAAACACGGAGGCGATCAAATCTTGTGGGGAACGTGTGCAAAACTCTGCAGAGTGCCCAACCTAATCGATTAGCCGTGTCCACGGTCATGGACGACTTGAGCCGAAGGCATTGAAATTCCCCTGAACTCTCGACACAACTTAATAATGATGTGGGTGTTAACAACTATTCGGGTACGAGAATTGGTTGGCGGAACCATCTCGTTAACAACAAACAATGTAGTAATATTTTTCTTCCAGCCCCTCTTATTGTAGGATAAAACTGGCTTTATGCAAAACTTAGCCCCACCGACCAAATATGCATGTAGAGATAGTTGATTATTATTTTACTCCTCTCTTTGATGACTTGCCGGCATATTCAATATGCTGACCTACACGGCTGCAACGTATCATGTTGCAGAGTACTTTTCCGACCAGGAGTGAGGCTACGATCTACGCTCAGCGACATGCCCTTGGAGTCGGATGGACTCGTCTACCTGATGCTTCCGCTAGTCTTCGTTAGATATCTCATGAGATGGCCTTCAGCCACTTTATTGTAATCCTTTATTGTAATAAAGTACTCTTTATGAGATTTCGATTAATAAAGCTGTGTGATTGAACTCTTGAATATATAAATTATGTACTGAGTGTGTACCAGCATGATCTTGGGATGGTACGGAAACACCAGAGGCTTGACTCGTCTTGAGTCGGGTCGCTACAGAAATGGTATTCAGAGCACACGCTGACCATAGGACGTAACCTCTAGGAATGGAAAAGCCTTAGGAAGAAAACTATTTTCTCTTATGTCTATAAATCTTCTATTTTCCTCTTCTGATCATTTCTGACTTCTCTCCGATTTTCCAATGTTTTAGATGGCCACCTTCGTTCGTGTTAAGTTCACGGAGTTTTGCCAGCCCGACGCCACTATACCTTTCGGAAAGGAGCTGATGCAGATCACCAAGGACTTGAGGATTGCTCTGCCGACTATCATAGGGAAGCCAACTTCGTCTTACCCGGAGGATTCACGCTACAGGATCGAGGTGCACGTTCCCGGAAGGACATTCGAGCCGCGCACTGAGCCGGTGGATTTCAAGTTCATCGCACCCAACTGGATTCTCGGAAGGGACATGGCGATCCATTGTGCACTCGGACGTATCAAGGAAGAGTACAAAGGCTGCCCTATTTCACCAGACCTATTCACCGTATCCCGGAGAAGCGAAGACGGAGAAATCATCTCAAGCAAGGCCAAGGACGCTCTCCTGTCTTATGCCCAGACCTTGGAGAAGCACAGCGGGACTCTGGAGCATCGTGTGATCAAGGACGCCAGGAAGATCAAGCAACTATCACTCCGCGAGCTTGAACTTGAAGAAGCAGCCCGGGAAGCCCACTATGAGCACGAACTGGAGGTGAAGGACTTTCTGGAGTGGATCGAGAAGCTGAAGACTCGAGTTGCATACCTGGAGGAGGAAGTGGACATGAGGGAGAACCTTCATCCCGAAGGTGACGTAGCCCCCTTGATCAGCAACGACGAGGACTATGAAGAAAGCTCCACCGAAGGACCCATCACCATGCTTTTCTGAGGAGGACATTTAGACTAGACCACCAAATTTACTTTATCGTCATACGCTTAGGCCGATGTTTAGGATTATCGAATTTTGTATCCTCGTGTGAACCTTTGTGATGGTATTGAAGAAAATGTGTGGTGTGATACTTCTTTGTTGCATTCATATGGGTAGTGTAATTACTCTTAGACCATTGTTCTATGCTAATCTCACCCCTCCACAAACATCAGATGCCTCCGAGACGCGCCCCTGAGTCCAACTTTCCGCCGGAACTCACCTAGTTGATCCAGCAACAAAACACCCTGATGCAGCTGATCATCCAGAACCAGAACAATAACAACAACCATCATCCACCCCAGGCCGACAATCTCACCCGTTTCCCGAGGTTGAACCCTCCAACTTTCTCCAGCAGCATTGAGCCCATTGTGGCAGATGATTGGCTCCGCAAGATGGAGCGTGAACTTATCACTCCTGGTTGTACTGAAGCTGAGAAGGTGTGCTTTGCCGCGCATCAACTTGAAGGCCCTGCAGCTGCTTGGTGGGAGCACTACACCACCACTTACCCCATTGCTGGAGTCACTTGCGAGCAATTCAAGCAAGCCTTCCGTACCGCACATGTCTCAGCTGGTGCAATGAGTCTGAAGAAGCGTGAGTTTCGCAACTTACGCCAGGGGAATCGCTCTATAGCCCAGTATGTCGATGAATTCAGCATGCTCGCCCGTTATGCACCTGGAGATGTGGCCGATGATGCGGCCAAGTAGGAAAAGTTCTTGGAAGGACTCAATGATGAGCCGAGCATTCAGTTGACTGTAGCCACCTTCAACAACTATCAGGAGCTGGTGGATAAGGCCCTCATCTTGGAGGGGAAACACCAGCAGATGGAGAACCGCAAGCGGAAGGATGGGATTGGAAAGTTCAACTCCGGCACTCAGCAGAAGCCTCGCTACACCCCCTATTCAGGGAATACCGGGACTGGATCCGGTAAGTTTGGAGGACACGTCCAGCATAACCACCCGGTGCACAACCATGGAGGCCACAACCATGGAGGAAATGGGAAACCACCGCAACAACAGCAACTTCAAGAATGGCGGTACTGGCACTCAACAGCATTCGATTCCAGCTCAGAAGGATCTAAACCACATCACCTGCTTCAAGTGTCAGAAGACGGAACACTATGCCACTGAATGCCCCCAGAACAAACAGGGAAATGGAAACGGAACAGCAACTCTGCAGCAAAGAAGCCCAATCCTTTTCCTCGAGCTCAGGTGAACCACATTGATGTTGAAGAGGTCTATGATCACCTCGATACTGTGGTTGGTATGTTTTTGCTAAATTCACGTCCAGTATTGGTACTTTTTGATTCTGGTGCAACACATTCATTCATATCAAGGGTAGTTGTGGAAAAGTATAGTTTGCCAACTAGAACCCTCAGCCAGCCTATTAAGGTCAGTTCCCCAGGAGGCATGATGACAGCCGGGATAGGATGCCATGCTTTGAGTCTCAACATCGGGAACCATAATTTTCCCACCGACCTCATCGTATTAGAGTCCCAGGGATTGGATGTAATCCTAGGCATGGATTGGTTGGCCAAGTATGAAGGGAATATTGATTGTGCCCTTAAGTCTATTTTGCTCACCACCCCCGAGCAGAAGCGGATTAAGTACGTGTCTCAGCGCCCGACACGGAGTAAGCGAGTAAACTCTCTCACGGGAGTAGTCCAGGAGGAAGTACCGATTGTACAGGAGTACCCAGATGTATTTCCGGAGGAATTGCCGGGCATGCCACCCGATAGAGAGGTTGAGTTCTTGATTGAGCTATTACCCGGAACAGCCCCGATATCCAAGAGACCCTATCGGATGCCCGCAAATGACTTGATAGAAATCAAGAAGCAAATTAAGGAGTTGTTGGACAAAGGGTATATTCGCCCAAGTTCTTCACCTTGGGGAGCCCCAGTGCTCTTGGTTGAAAAGAAGGACAAGTCCTTGAGAATGGTTGTCGATTATCGTGCATTGAACAATGTGACCATCAAGAACAAGTACCCCTTGCCGATGATCAATGATCTGTTTGATCAGTTAGTTGGAGCTCGCGTATTCTCAAAGATCGATCTTCGATCCGGGTATCATCAGTTGAAGATTCGTGAACAGGATATACCCAAGACAGCCTTCACCACTCGGTACGGCTTGTATGAGTACACGGTCATGTCATTTGGACTGACTAATGCTCCGGCATATTTATGAATCTGATGAACAAGGTATTTATGGAATACTTGGACAAGTTTGTCGTGGTGTTCATCGATGACATACAGATATTCTCCAAGAACGAAGAGGAACACAAGGAACATCTGCGTCTAGTTCTGGAGAAGCTTCGAGAGCATAAGCTGTATGCAAAGTTTAGCAAATGTGAGTTTTGGTTGAAGGAAGTCGGATTCCTCGGACACGTCATCTCAGGAGAAGGAATAGCAGTGGACCCTGCCAAGGTCGCAGCAGTCACCGAATGGGTAGCACCCACTTCAGTCAAGGAGATCCGTAGTTTCCTCGGACTTGCCGGATATTACCGGAGGTTCATTGAGAATTTCTCAAAGATTGCCAAGCCCATGACAGAGTTGTTAAACAAGGAATCCAAGTATATTTGGACTGAGGAATGTGAAACCAGTTTTCAAGAGCTGAAGAAACGTCTCCTTACAGCCCCAGTGCTGATATTGCCGAACATTCGGAAGGATTTCCAGGTTTACTGTGACGCTTCTCGTCAAGGACTCGGAGGAGTGCTCATGCAAGAAGGCAAAGTTGTAGCCTATGCATCCAGACAGCTCAGACCTCATGAGTTGAATTATGCCACACATGACTTGGAACTAGCAGCCGTAGTGCACGCTCTCAAGACCTGGAGACATTTCCTGATCGAAAATAGTTGTGATGTTTACACTGATCACAAGAGCCTGAAATACATCTTCACGCAGAAGGAGTTGAACCTCAGACAGAGGTGATGGCTAGAGTTGATCAAGGACTATGACATGAGATTGCATTATCACCCAGGCAAGGCAAATGTTGTAGCCGATGCGTTGAGCCGTAAGAGCTATGTGAACACGCTCATAGCAGGAGGATTTCCCCAAGAGTTAGTCGATGACCTCCGAGAGCTCAAAATGGAAATAGTTCCAAGAGGATTTGTTGCCACACTAGAAATTCAGTCCACCTTGACCGAAAAGATCCGCGAGGCACAGAAATCAGACAAGGAGATAGCTGAGATTAAGCAGAAAATGGAAGACGGGAAGGCTAAAGGTTTTCGTGAGGATGAACACGGAACTTTATGGTTTGAGGATCGCATCTATGTGCCCAATGATCCCGAACTCAGGAAGTTGATACTTCAGGAGGCCCATGATTCCCCGTACTCGATACACCCCGGCAACACCAAGATGTATCTGGATCTGAAAGAAAGTTTCTGGTGGACAGGAATGAAGAAAGACATTGCCGAGTTCGTAGCAATATGCGATGTTTGTCAGCGAGTAAAAGCCGAGCATCAGAAGCCAGCAGGTTTGCTCCAACCTCTGCCGATACCCGAGTGGAAATGGGAAAAGCTTGGTATGGACTTCATCACAGGATTACCCAGGACCCGTTCTGGCTATGATTCTATTTGGGTTGTGGTCGATCGTTTGACCAAGGTAGCTCACTTCATTCCGGTGAAGACTACTTACACGAGTGCGAAGCTGGCCAAGATATATATGACAAGGATCGTATGTCTGCACGGAGTACCGAAGAGTATTGTGTCAGATAGAGGGACTCAGTTCACATCAAAATTTTGGCACCAACTACATGAAACCTTGGGAACGAGATTGGAGTTCAGTACAGCTTTTCACCCACAGACAGATGGACAGACCGAGAGAGTCAATCAGATTCTGGAAGACATGTTGAGAGCTTGCGCACTAGACTACGGGTCTAGTTGGGATGACAATTTGCCTTATGCCGAGTTCTCATACAACAACAGCTACCAGACCAGTCTGAAGATGGCCCCTTTCGAAGCTCTATACGGAAGGAGGTGCAGAACACCGTTGATGTGGGATGGAGTTGGTGACCGACAACTTTTTGGTCCCGACCTTATCCGAGATTCTGAAGAGAAGGTCAAGCTTATTCGTGACCGACTCAAAATAGCTCAGTCCAGGCAGAAGAGTTATGCTGACAGCAAACGCAAGGAGGTAACGTACGAAGTGGGAGACCGAGTATATCTTCGGGTGTCTCCACTTCGAGGAATCAAGAGATTTGGTGTGAAGGGAAAGTTAGCACCTCGTTTCATTGGCCCCTACAAAATTCTTGAACGTAGAGGCGAAGTTGCATATAAACTGGAACTGCCAGAAGGATTGTCCGGAGTTCATGATGTCTTCCATGTTTCCCAGTTGAAGAAATGCCACGCTGAGATGGCCGATGTTCCGTTGAGAGATACAGTGCCCCTAGAGGCCATACAGCTTGAAAGTGATCTGACGTATGAGGAGAAACCCGTCAGGATTCTCGAGACCGCCAACAGAGTTACCCGCAGCAAGATCATCAAGTTCTGCAAGGTGTTGTGGAGCCACCACACTGAGGAAGAAGCCACCTGGGAACGAGAAGAGGATCTTCGTCGAGACCACCCGCACCTATTTTCTAGCCAACCCGAATCTCGAGGGCGAGATTCATCTTAAGGTGGGTAGGTTTGTAACATCCCAATTTTCCTAATTGGGAATGATTTACATTGTAGCTAAGCATCTATGCGTATTGATTGAAATAAAGTTGGCACTTGAATTCTTTCGTCTTTTGATTTTGCATTTCCATCTTTTTCCTCGCACGAGAAATGCCGGGAAAATACTCTCTTGCACGCAAGAGAGAGAGCGGAGGAAAATGACCCTCCAAAGTGCGGGCATTTCTGAAATATTGGAGCCAAGAAATCCAAAGTTTATTTGCAAAAATATTTGCAACAAGAAAATAAAGCACTTTGGGGAATTTCTGAAAAAAAACATTTTTTTTTAGTTTTTATTTTTGCTTTGGAAAAAATTTATTCGAATAGAGGATATTTTTCTGATTTTTTTGGTATATAATACTCCATATTAAATATTTGATTTATTTCCTTTTTATTCACTTTTGCTTTTCTGTTTCGGAAAAGATATACATTAGGTAAGTCTTTTTTTTCTTTAAGGCAACCGCCCGAGCGCTTAATAGGCAGTGGGCCGCCACGCCACAGCCCGGGATCCAAATCCCCTTAATACCGGCCACCCTACCCCTCCGAGCCCCCTCCCACCCACTGCCGCTGCCCCCCCCCCCCCCCCCCTGGCCGACCCTCTCTCCCCGCGGTCACCTTCCACCTCGCCCCCCTCCTCTCTTTCCTAACAGAGAACCCGACTCCAACCCGAATCCCCCCACCGCCGGGATCCCCTCCGCCCCCTGCTCCTTCCTTCCGCAGCTCCTCTCCCCGCCTATAAATAGCCCGAGCCCCTGCCGCACCCCGTTCCTCCCACCTCCACGCCAAGCCGCCCCCCCCAGCCCCTGTTGCAGCCTCGCACCGGAGCCCGAGCTCACCACCTTAGGCCGCACCCTGGGGCAGCCACCTCGCCGCCTCCCTCGCCCCCACCGTTGCCACCCTCGCCAGAGGGAAGCCGCCGCCGCCTCCCCGTCCCGTCGCCACCCCCGGAGCCCCTCCCCATCGCCGGTCTCCACCACCTCGCCGGAGTCAACCTCGCCGGAGCATCCTCCTCCCCTGTGAGTTCTTCCTCTCCTCTCATCCGTTAGATTGTAGTTAGATGGTGTAGATTAGAAGTAGGATACCTGTTCGGTTTAGCTCAGAAAACCGTCGGTTTTATTTCACTTATTCATTAGCCAGCAAGTTTCCGTTAGAACTCGGCCGTTTGCTCCTAACGTTAACAACAAACACCCCTTAGCCACTCACAGCGCGCCACGTATACCCCCCCCCCCCTGTCTGTTAGCAAATTAGTTCTTTTTCTGTCTAGTTGCAAAAACAGAAAAGTTTCTGTTTTGTTTTGGCCATAACGTTTGATCCCGAAGTCCAATGATCTTGATTCTTGTTCCAGTAGATTCCAATTTTTCTGTAGTTTGTAAAAACATATAATTTGTCTATGTTTGAAATTTTCAAATATAAGTTAGATCAGATTTAGTTTAAATCTTGTTTTGCCTATTCCAGGAGTTTAAAAAATGATTTTGAGTTGATTCTTTTTGCTACTGCTTCCTAGTGATTATATCTTACTGTGGTAGAAGTTTCAAAATTTGTAAAGTATTTTTACTGGTGTTTTTAACAGAAACAAGTTTCTGCCTTAGTAACGCGTGTTGAATTCTTTCACTTAGGCCTTAGCAAATCCTTACTTGTGATGTTATTTTTACTTGTTGCTTGACCGTAGTGCTTATGGTGTGTTTTGTGTTTGTATCGGTAGATCATCCGGAGTGCGAAGCATGTTACTTAGAAGCGCTCAATCAAGACAACTATCATCAAGGCAAGTCATTTTGATCATGTTATTTTCCTATGTTTTCGATGCATGGTAGTTCACCTTTCTTTGCCCAATTGCATGCTGCCTAGGTACTTGGAAATTTTAGTATAAGTTGTAGTATCATGTGGTAGGCACACAACAACCCCGATACTTGGCCCCGGGACGACAATTTCTTAATACTATGCTTGAGTAGACGGGTTTTCAGTTGAGTGCATGACACGAGTGATGCGAGGTTGATTAAATAATCAAGACCAGTTAAGACAAGATTTTCAAGACCTCGGACGCAATGCAACTCTGGGTGAAGGACGGTTGATCGGCTCCCTGGAGAAACCAGTGGATGGCCCGGGATGCTGGGGATGGCCATGACATCCTGCGGAAAGCTTCACCCAGGCTCGAAGAGACGGACGGAGACTTCAAGACTCAAGGCTTACCTGCACAGCCACAAGTCATTATGGGCTCTGGTTTGGTTGGACAATGCGGCGACTCTGGACAGGCGGTGCTAGCAGATGTAGAAGAACGGTAGGAATGGATGGGCACCGACAGGGATTCAGAGGGACCCGTTGAAAGACCATGTTTTGATCATCCGGTCTTCAAACACCCTGAAGTGCGAGGACAAACACGGAGGCGATCAAATCTTGTGGGGAACGTGTGCAAAACTCTGCAGAGTGCCCAACCTAATCGATTAGCCGTGTCCACGGTCATGGACGACTTGAGCCGAAGGCATTGAAATTCCCCTGAACTCTCGACACAACTTAATAATGATGTGGGTGTTAACAACTATTCGGGTACGAGAATTGGTTGGCGGAACCATCTCGTTAACAACAAACAATGTAGTAATATTTTTCTTCCAGCCCCTCTTGTTGTAGGATAAAACTAGCTTTATGCAAAACTTAGCCCCACCGACCAAATATGCATGTAGAGATAGTTGATTATTATTTTACTCCTCTCTTTGATGACTTGCCGGCATATTCAATATGCTGACCTACACGGCTGCAACGTATCATGTTGCAGAGTACTTTTCCGACCAGGAGTGAGGCTACGATCTACGCTCAGCGACATGCCCTTGGAGTCGGATGGACTCGTCTACCTGATGCTTCCGCTAGTCTTCGTTAGATATCTCATGAGATGGCCTTCAGCCACTTTATTGTAATCCTTTATTGTAATAAAGTAATCTTTATGAGATTTCGATTAATAAAGCTGTGTGATTGAACTCTTGAATATATACATTATGTACTGAGTGTGTACCAGCATGATCTTGGGATGGTACGGAAACACCACAGGCTTGACTCGTCTTGAGTCGGGTCGCTACACTAGCAATATAGTAAATGCATCTGCAAGCACAAACATTAGTTCGAAGACAACCCTATGGCTCCTGCCGGTTGCCGTACCATCGACGTGCAAGTCGATATTAACTATTACAACATCATCATCTCATACATCCAATATATCACATCACATCGTCAACTTAGACGTCCTCTAATTTTTGTTGCATGTTTTACGTGGTGACCATGGGTATCTAGTAGGATCGCATCTTACTTACGCAAACACCACAACGGAGATATATGAATTGCTATTTAACCTCATCCAAGGACCTCCTCGGTCAAATCAGATTCAACTAAAGTTGGAGAAACCGACACTCGCCAGTCATCTTTGAGCAACGGAGTTGCTCGTAGGGATGAAACCAGTCTCTTGTAAGCGTACGAGTAATGTCGGTCCGAGCCGCTTCAATCCAACAATACCGCGGAATCAAGAAAAGACTAAGGAGGGCAGCAAATCGCACATCACTGCCCACAAAAACTTTTGTGTTCTACTCGATATGACATCTACACATGAACCTAGCTCATGATGCCACTGTTGGGGAACGTTGCATGGGAAAAAATTACTACGCGCACGAAGACCTATCATGGTGATGTCCATCTATGAGGGGGATTTCAGATCTACGTACCCTTGTAGATCGCACAGCAGAAGCGTTAATAAACGTGGTTGACGTAGTGGAACGTCCTCACGTCCCTCGATCCGCCCACGAACCGTCTCATGAACCGTATCGCGATCCGTCCCACGGTCCGCTCCGATCTAGTGCCGAACGGACAGCACCTCCGTGTTCAACACACGTACAGCTCGACGATGATCTCGGCCTTCTTGATCCAGCAAGAGAGACGGAGAGGTAGATGAGTTCTCCGGCAGCATGGCGGCGCTCCGGAGGTTGGTGGTGATCTAATCTCAGCAGGGCTCCGCCCGAGCTCCGCATAAACGCGATCTAGAGGAAAAACCGTGGAGGTATGTGGTCGGGGGGCCGTGGCAAAGTTGTCTCAAATCAGCCCCAATACCTCTGTATATATAGGTGGGAGGGGAGGGGCCTTGCCTTGAGGCTCAAGGAGCCCCAAGGGGGTTGGTCGAAGGGGGGAGGAGGAATCCTCCTCCAATCCTAGTCCAACTAGGATTGGAAGGTGGAGTCCTTCCCTTCCTTCCCACTTCCCCCTTTTTTCTCTTTGATTTTTCTTATCTCCTGTGCAGGGGCCTTCCTGGGCTTGCCCACCAGCCCACTAAGGGCTGGTGCAGCACCCCTAAAGCCTATGGGCTTCCCTGGGGTGGGCTCCCCCCCCCCCCCCCGGTGAACATACGGAACCCATTCGTCACTCTCGGTACATTCCCGGTAATGCCGAAAACTTTTCGGTAATCAATTGAGGTCATCCTATATACAAATCTTCGTCTGTGGACCATTCCGAAAACCCTCGTGACGTCCGTGATCTCATCCGGGACTCCGAACAACATTCGGTAACCAACCATATAACTCAAATACGCATAAAACAACGTCGAACCTTAAGTGTGCAGAACCTGCGGGTTCGAGAACTATGTACACATGACCCGAGGGACTCCTCGGTCAATATCCAATAGCGGGACCTAGATGCCCATATTGGATCCTACATATTCTACGAAGATATTATCGTTTGAACCTCAGTGCCAAGGATTCATATAATCCTGTATGTCATTCCCTTTGTCCTTCGGTATGTTACTTGCCCGAGATTCGATCGTCAGTATACGCATACCTATTTCAATCTCGTTTACCGGCAAGTCTCTTTACTTGTTTCGTAACACAAGATCCCCTAACTACTAAGTCACATTGCTTGCAAGGCTTGTGTGTGATGTTGTATTACCAAGTGAGCCCCGGGATATCTCTCCGTCACACGGAGTGACAAATCCCAGTCTTGATCCATACTAACTCAACGGACACCTTCGGAGATACTTGTAGATCATCTTTATAGTCACGCAGTTACGTTGTGACATTTGATACACACAAAGCATTCCTCCGGTGTCAGTGAACTATATGATCTCATGGTCATAGGAATAAATACTTGACATGCAGAAAACAGTAGCAACAAAATGACACGATCAACATGCTACGTCTATTAGTTTGGGTCTAGTCCATCACATGATTCTCCCAATGATGTGATCCAGTTATCAAGAAACAACACCTTGTACATAGTCAGAAGACCCTGACTATCCTTGATCAACTGGCTAGCCAACTAGAGGCTTGCTAGGGACAGTGTTTTGTCTATGTACGCACACATGTATCTAAGTCTTCATTCAATACAATTATAGCATGGATAATAAACGATTATCTTGATACAGGAATTATAATAATAACTTATTTATCATTGCCTCTAGGGCATAATTCCAACACTTTTTACCCTTGATGGCAACAACACGATGCGTGCGTCGCTACCCCTTCTGTCACTGGGTGAGGTCACCGCACGGTATGAACCCAAAACCAAGCACTTCTCCCATTGCAAGAATCATAGATCTAGTTGGCCAGACAAAACCCACAACTCGAAGAGAATTACAAGGATATGAAATCATGCATAAGAGAGATCAGAAGAAACTCAAATAAGATACATAGATAATCTGATCATAAATCCACAATTCATCGGATCTCGACAAACACACCGCAAAAGAAGATTACATCGGATAGATCTCCATGAAGATCATGGAGAACTTTGTATTGAAGATCCAAGAGAGAGAAGAAGCCATCTAGCTACTAGCTATGGACCCCTAGGTCTATGGTGAACTACTCAGCATCATCGGAGAGGTCATGGTGTTGATGAAGAAGCCCTCCGTGTCCGAATCCCCCCTCCGGCAGGGCACCAGAACGTGCCCCAGATGGGATCTTGCGGAGACAGAAGCTTGCGTCGGCGGACAAATAATTTCGATGATCTCGTGATTTTTGTGGGATTTTGAGGGAATTTATAGGCGCAACTCCTAGGCCAGGGGGGCGCTCAGGGGGCCCACAAGCCTGGGTGGCGCGTTCTACCCCCTGGCCGCGGGGTGGGGGCTTGTGGGGCCCCTGAGGCTCCCCTGCCTTGGTTCCCAAGCTTCCCGATCTTCTTCCGTTCCGGAAAAATATTTTCGGGGATTTTCTTCCGTTTGGACTCTGTTTCAAAATCTCCTCTGAAAGGGGTCAAAAACATGGAAAACAGGAACTGGCACTTGACACTGAGTTATTAAGTTAGTCCCAAAAATATATAAAAGACATGCAAAACATCCAAAGTTTGACAAGAAAATAGCATGAAATCATCAAAAATTATAGATACGTTGGAGACGTATCAGTAGTCTGCCATCCTGTTTTTGGTAAGGAGGAATCAATCCCAAAAGTGATGGATCGTTTCCCCTCGATGTTCTTTGAAGTGCAATAGGTCCCATATATCGGGCTTCCCCGAATTAGTTGGAGAGTATTCGACGTGGTTGGTTGGTGGGAAAAAAATTCTTATCATAATAGGACGTGATTCCGAATATATGGTGGTCGTATCTTGTATCATAGTGGAATCTCGCGCTCCGGGTTCAGGGTCCGGATTATCAGTCGGACTCTGCTGCAGTGACTCATGGTCGGGTGCCAAATCGGGGTTCGATCCTGAGCTGTTTCCGTGGCCTAGTACGGATTCCAAACCATAGAAACGATCCCGATGGTTAGAAACCCGAACATAAACCATTTTCAGCTTCGACGGTTGAGAGGGCGAGCCTTCGGTCGAGTTCTCGATAGTGGCGAACAAGTGCGTATTAGGTGGGACGTAAATTTCACTATCATTGGGTTTATGCCTAATGTGGTCATAGATCGAAGGTTGGCCGTCGTTTATCCCCATGGTCTGGATCCAGCCAAGTAATTCGTTCAATGATTAGACATCCGTGGAATCCATGCTCCTGGAGTACAAAGGGTCGATCCATAGTGTCGCTTCTTCCGGGGCTTTCAAAGTTGCGCGTGTGTAGTGTTCGGTCGAAGATGATCCGGTCATGTCAACTGGATCGGGCTTTAGGGCCACACCCAGGATGGGGGTGCCCCAGTAGCAGGGTCCACCGCTCTCGAAGTTAAGGCATCAGGGCTTGCGAGCTCTTCAAGGGGAGCCGAAAGCTTGGTTAAGGTAAGATCTCTCCAGGAATCGGCGGCGAACTCTAGGTTCCCTAACCTGATCTCCTGACCGGGGGCGAAACTTCTGACCTGGACAAGGCAGCCTTTCGGATCGGCATGTAGTATGATGTTGTCGAACACGAGATCTATCCAGGGACGAAAGTGTACATGTTGGAGATGTCACTGCTAATGATTAGGCGATCTATCGATCCTTTGCCAATCCAACAATGGAACTCTCAATGAAAGCACCAATGTCAGTGTCAAAACCGGTGGATCTTGGGTAGGGGGTCCCGAGCTGTGGATCTCGGGTCGATGGGGAACAGGGAAACACATGAACAATATTTACCCATGTTCACACCCTCTCGAAGAGGTAAAACCTATGTCATGCTTGATTGCGTTGATGGGTGTACGATGATTACAAAGTTGACCTACCACGAGATGAGATGAACTAAACGCTAGACGATGGTTCTTTTCCTTCTACGAGCTAAACCCTCTGGTCTATATGGACACCAGTGGTACATAGGGTTATACATAGTTGGTTACCAACAGGGGATAAACATGCCGGTCCAGCCATCTTGACCTGGAGGACACACCAAGGCATCGAAGGTTTCCTCCCCGAACACGAAGTCGGCACATAGCTCCGCCTTCACACAACAGCCATAGAGCGGCCCATCTATCCGACCTATAGGAGATCGGCCAGCGGTCTGAGGACCCCTTAGTCCCAGACTCCCTCACCCTATATGATGTGATACACCCTACACGACTCTTCTTTGGGAACAAGGGTGCTTATATAGGTCAACCCAAACAAAATGCATGTTATCTTCTATTCCATAAAAGTCGGACTGTCCAACTAGGGTCAGACACTATGACCTTGGGTCCAACCCATATCTGAGGTTATCTAGTTGAAAGCACATATGCTCCCTTGGTGGTTTTGATAATTCATGACAACATACATTATCTCTTGGACTAATACTTTTACCTAGTTAATTCAGGTATAGTCCACAAAGAACATTGGCTAAAGGATTGTGAGGAGAAACCCCTTGATGCAATTAAAGGAATATGATTGTCCAAGCTTCAAGCAAGAGGACTCTACATTATATATTTGTGAGAAATCACTTTTGAGTCCATAGGAAAGCCAATACTATTAAAAGGAGTGAGGTATTATGATGAGTTGGTTGCTCAAGTGCTTAGAGATACCACCAAAAATACACACCATTTTGTTGGGGTACGTTGCATGGGAAACAAAAAAATCCTACGCACACGAAGACCTATCATGGTGATGTTCATCTATGAGAGGAGATTAGATCCACATACCCTCGTAGATCGCTAAGCGGAAGCATATATAACGCGGTTGATGTAGTGGAACGTTTCGGCGATGCAGGTCACCGTAGTCGTACTATCTCATCACGATCCGTCCTGCGAACTTCATCACGATCCGTCCCGCGAACTTCATCACGATCCTTCCCGATCTAGTGCCGAACGGATGACACCTCCGCATTCAGCACACGTACAGCTCGATGACGATCTCCACCTTCTTGATCCAGCAAGAGCGGGCGGAAAGGTAGAAGAGTTCTCCGGCAGCGTGACGGCGCTCCGGTGGTGGTGATGATCTACTCCTGCAGGGCTTCGCCTAAGCTCCGCAGAAATACGATCTAGAGGAAAAAATGTGTGGTATAGGGTCGAGCAGCACGTGGCAAAGTTGTGTCTCAAAAACCCTCAATACCCCTAGTATATATAGGAGGGAGGGAGGGGAGGAGGCAGCCTCAAAACCTCAAGGTTTGTCTGAAATTGGAGGTGGAGGAATCCTAATCCAATCCTGCTTGGAGTAGGATTCCACCTTCCCACTTGGAAACTCTTTCCACCTTGTGTTTTTCCTTCTCAAACCTTATGGGCCTTAGTGGGAACTTATTCCAGCCCACTGGAGGCTGGTTTATCTCTTCCCATAGCCCATGAGACCCCTTGGGGCGTGACACCCCTCCCGACACTCCCGGTACACTACCGATGAGCCCGAAACTTTTCCGGTGACCAAAACAGGACTTCCTATATATCAATCTTTACCTCCGGACCATTACAGAGCTTCTCATGACGTCCTAGATCTCATCCGTGAGTCCAAACAACTTTCGTTTACCAAGACCTATAACTCAACTATACTGAAACACCACCGAACCTTAAGTGTACAGACCCTGCGGGTTCGAGAACTATGCAGACATGACCTGAGACACTCTCCGATCAATATCCAATAGCGGGACCTGGATGCCCATATTGGATCCTACATATTCTACCAAGATCTTATCGGTTGAACCTCTATGTCAAGGATTCAGTTAATCCCGTATGATGTTCCCTTTGTCCTTCGGTATGTTGCCTACCCGAGATTCGATCGTCGGTATCATACCTAGTTCAATCTCGTTACTCGCAAGTCTCTTTACTCGTTACGTAATACAATATCCCGTAACTAACTCATTAGTCACATTGCTTGCAAGGCTTGTTGTGATGTTGTATTACCAAGTGGGCCCCGAGATACCTCTCCGTCACACGGATTGACAAATCCCAGTCTTGATCCATCCCAACCCAACAGACACCTTCGGAGATAGCTGTAGAGCACCTTTATAGTCACCCAGTTACGTTGCAATGTTTGATACACACAAGGTATTCCTCAAGTGTCCGGGAGTTGCATGATCTCATGGTCATAGGAACAGATACATTGACATGCCGAAAACAGTAGCAATAAACTGACACGATCATATGCTACATTTATAGTTTGGGTCTTGTACATCACTTCATTCTCCTAATGATGTGATCCCGTTATCAAGTGACAACAGTTGCCTATGGCCAGGAAATCTTGACCATCTTTGATCAATGAACTAGTCAACTAGAGGCTCACTACGGATAGTGTGTTGTCTATGTATCCACACATGTATTTGAGTTTCCAATTAATACAATTCTAGCATGGATAATAAACGATTATTATGAACAAGGAAATATAATAATAACCAATTTATTATTGCCTCTAGGGCATATTTCCAATAGTCTCCCACTTGCACTAGAGTCATTATCTAGTTCACATCACCATGTGATTTTAACGAATCCAATACCCTTATAGTTCTGGGGTCTGATTACGTTTTGCTCGTGAGAGAGGTTTTAGTCAACGGTTCTGAATCTTTCAGATATGTGTGCTTTACAAATCTTTATGTCATCTTATAGATGCTGCTACTACATGCTATTCGGAAATCCTCCAAATATCTACTCTACTATACGAATCCATTTTACTACTCATAGTTATTCGGATTAGTGTCAAAGCTTGCATCAACGTAACCCTTTACGACGAACTCTTTAACCACCTCCATAATCGAGAAAAATTCCTTAGTCCATTAGTAATTAAGGATAAATTTGAGCGTTGTTCTGTGATTCAATCCTGGATCACTCTATGTACCTCTTAACAGACTTGTGGCAAGGCACACATCAGGTGCGGTACACAGCATGGCATACTGTAGAGTCTATGGCTAAGGCATAGGGGACGACCTTCGTCCTTTCTCTTTCTTCTGCCGTGGTCGGGCTTTTGAGTCTTTACTCAAATTCACACCTTACAACACAGCCAAGAACTCCTTCATTGCCGGTCTATTTTGAACTCCTTGAAAAACTTGTCAAGGCATGCATTTCATTTGAAAGTTCTATTAAGCGTTTTGATCTATCTCTATAGATCTTGATGCTTAATGTTCAAATAGCTCTATCCAGGTCTTCCTTTGAAAAACTCCTTTCAAACAACCTTTTATGCTTCACAGAAATTCTACATTACTTCCGATCAACAATATGTCAACCACATATACTTATCAGAAATTCTATAGTGCTCCCACTCACTTCTTTGGAAATAGAAGTTTCTCATAAACCTTCTATAAACCCAAAAGCTTTGATCATCTCATCAACGCGTATATTCCAACTCCGAGATGCTCGCACCAGTCCATAGAAGGATCGCTGGAGCTTGCATACTTGTTAGTATCCTTAGGATCGACAAAACCTTCTGGTTGTATCACATACAACCTTTCCTCAAGGAAACCGTCGAGGAAACAATGTTTTGACATCCTATGTGCAATATTTCATAAATAATGCATCAACTAGTAACATAATTCCAATAGACTTTTAGCATCTCTACGAGTGAGAAAGTCTCATCATAGTCAACTCTTTGATCTTGTCGGAAAGATATTCGCGACAAGTCGAGCTTTACTTAATAGTCACTTTTCACCATCATCGTTTGTCTTCCTTTTAAAGATCCATCTTTAACTTAATATTCCTATGACCATCAAGTAGTTCTTCCAAAGTCTACACTTTGGTTTCTTTCATGGATCCTCTCTCGAATTTCATGGCCTCTAGCCATTTGTCGGAATCCGGGCCCACCATCGCTTCTCCATAGCTCGTAGGTTCATTGTTGTTCAACAACATGACCTCCAAGATAGGGTAACGTACCACTCTGTAGTAGTACGCGACCTTTGTCGACCTACGAGGTTTGTAGTAACTTGATCCGAAGCTCAATGATCACCATCATCAGTTTCCCACTTCAATTGGTGCAGACGCCACAGGAACAACTTCCTGCGCCCTACTACACACTGGTTGAAGGGACGGTTCAATAACCTCATCAAGTTCCACGACCCTCCCACTCAATTCTTTCGAGATAAACTTTTCCTCGAGAAAGGACCCGTTTCAAGAAAC
The DNA here is from genome assembly GCF_904849725.1 of Hordeum vulgare subsp. vulgare. Classification (NCBI taxonomy): domain Eukaryota; kingdom Viridiplantae; phylum Streptophyta; class Magnoliopsida; order Poales; family Poaceae; genus Hordeum; species Hordeum vulgare. The sequence goes on along the minus strand of NC_058518.1, from coordinate 260,047,371 downwards.
AAACACTTTGCTTCCGGATCTGAGATAGGAGATGTATCCAACTGTTTTGGATATCCTACGAAGATGCATTTATCCGCTTTGGGTTCGAGCTTATCAGACTGAAACTTTTTCACATAAGCATCGTAGCCCCAACCTTTCAAGAAACGACGGCTTAGATTTCTCCAAACCATAGTCTATATTGTGTCATCTCAACGGAAATACGTGGTGCCCTATTTAAAGTGAATGCGGTTGTCTCTAATGCATAACCCATAAACGATAGTGGTAATTCGATAAGAGACATCATAGTATGGACCATATTAAATAGGGTGTGGCTATGACGTTTAGACACATCATCACACTATGGTGTTCTAGGTGGCGTGAATTGTGAAACTATTTCCACATTGTCTTAACTGTGTACCAAAAACTCGCAACTCAGATATTCATCTCTATGATCATATCGTAGACAGTTTATCCTCTTGTCACGACGATCTTCACTCTTAAATAGCTTTGAACTTTTCAACATTTCAGACTTGTGATTCATCAAGCAAATACTCCTGTATCTACTCAAATCGTCAGTGAAGTAAGAACATAACGATATCCACTGCGTGCCTCAGCACTCATTGGACTGCACACATCAAAATGCATTGCTTCCAACAAGTCACTTTCTTGTTCCATGTGGTATGATTTTGCATGTCTCAAGTGATTCAAAATCCAATGCTACCAAACGATCCATCTGCATGGAGTTTCTTCATGCGTTTTATACCGACATGACTCAAGCGGCAGTGCCACAAGTAAGTGGTACTATCATTACTACTTTGTATCTTTTGGCACCAATATTACGAACATGTGTAACACTACGATCGAGATTCAATAAACCATTGAAGGTAATTATTCAAGCAAATAGAATAGCCATTATTCTCTTTAAATGAATAATCGTATTGCAATAAACATGACCCAATCATGTTCATGCTCAACGCAAACACAAAATAACAATTATTTAGGTTTAACACCAATCCCGATGGTAGAGGGGGCGTGCGATGTTTGATCACATCAACCTTGGAAACACTTCCAACACTTATCGTCACCTCGCCTTTAGCTAGTCTCCGTTTATTCCGTAGCTTTCATTTCGTGTTACTAATCACTTAGAAACCGAACCGGTATCCAATACCCTCGTGCTACTAGGAGTACTAGTAAATTACACATCAATATCATTTATATCAAATATACTTCTATCGACTTTGCCAGCCTTCTTATCTACCAAGTATCTAGGGTAGCTCCGCCTCAGTGACCGTTCCCCTCATAACAGAAGCACTTAGTCTCGGGTTTGGGTTCAATCTTGGGTTTCTTCACTAGAGTAGCAACTGGTTTGCCGTTTCATGAAGTATCCCTTCTAGCCCTTGCCCTTCTTGAAACTAGTGGTTTTACTAACCATCAACAATTGATGCTCCTTCTTGATTTCTACTTTCGAAGTGTCAAACATTGCAAATTGCTCAAGGATCATCATATCTATCCTTGATATGTTATAGTTCATCACGAAGCTCTAGCATCTTGGTGGCAATGACTTTGGAGAACCATCACTATCCCATCTGGAAGATTAACTCCCACTTGATTCAAGCGATTGTTGTACTCAGACAATCTGAGAACATGCTCAACGATTTGAGCTTTTCTCCTTTACTTTGTAACAACGAATCTTGTCAGAGGTCTCATACCTCTTAACAAGGGCACGAGCATGAAATCTCAATTTCATCTCTTAGAACATCTCATAAGTTCCGCGACGTTTCAAAACGTCTTTGGCGCCTTGCTTCTAAGCTATTAAGTATTATGCACTGAACTATCACGTAGTCATAAAAAACGTGCATATCATATGTTTGCAACATCCACAGACGACGCTGGAGGTGTGCTACTGCAACAAAAGACCTTCCAACGGCGCCAGAAATAGGAGTGTTGCTTGATACTCCTCGGCAACGGCACCAGGAATCCTTCTACTACGACTACGCCTTAAGGGACTTCCTAGGCAAATATGCAAAGGATTCCCCCGTGGCCTTGGAGCCTTGTGTTGGTGTTCCCTCGAAGCGGAAAGGGTGATGTAGCACAGCAGTGGTAAGTATTTCCCTCATTTTGAGAACCAAGGTATCAATCCAGTGGAGGAGTATCACAAGTGCCTCCACAAACACAAAAAGCTTGCTCCCAACGCTATGAAGGGGTTCTTGTTACGTCTCAAACGTATCTATAATTTTTGATGATTTCACGCTGTTATCTTGTCTTCTTTGGTTGTTTTATGTACCTTTTATATCTTTTTTGGGATTAATTTATTAATTCAGTGCCAAGTGCCAGTTCCTGTTTTTCCCTGTTTTTGACTCTTTTCAGATCTGATTTTGGAACGGAGTCCAAACGGAAGAAAAACCCCGAAATGATTTTTTCCCGAACGAAAGAAGATCAGGGGGCCTTTGGGCCCAGCCAGGTGGGCTCCAGGCAGACCACAAGCCCCCACTCCGCCACCAGGGGGAGGCGGCGGTGAGCAGGCTTGTGGCCTCCCTGGCCACCCCCTGACCTAGATCTTTGGCCTATAAATTCCCAAATATTCCGCAAAAAATCAGGGGAGCCTCGAAAATACTTTTCCGCCGCCGAAAGCTTCCGTTTCCGCGAGATCTCATCTGGAGACCCTTCCCGGCACCCTACCGAAGGGGACTTTGGAGTTGGAGGGCTTCTTCATCATCATCATCGCCCCTCCAATGACTCGTGAGTAGTTCACTTCAAACCTACGGGTCCGTAGTTAGTAGCTAGATGGCTTCTTCTCTCTCTTGGATCTTCAGTACAAAGTTCTCCATGATCTTCATGGAGATCTATCCGATGTAATCTTCTTTGGTGGTGTGTTTGTCGAGATCTGATGAATTGTGGATTTGTGATCAGATTATCTATGATATATATTTGAGTCTTTGCTGATTTCTTATATGCATGATTTGATATCCTTGTAAGTCTCTCCGAGTCTTGGGTTTTGTTTGGCCAACTAGATCTATGATTCTTGCAATGGGAGAAGTGCTTGGTTTTGGGTTCTGCCATGTGGTGACCTTTCCCAGTGACAGTAGGGGCAGCAATTAACACATCAAATAGTTGCCATCAAGGGTAAAAAGATGGGTTTTTTATCATTGGTTTGAGATTATCCCTCTACATCATGTCATATTGCTTAAGGCGTTACTCTGTTCTTATGGACTTAATACACTAGATGCATGCTGGATAGCGGTCGACGTGTGGAGTAATAGTAGTAGATGCAGACAGTATCGGTCTACTTGTTTTGTACGTGATTCCTATAGAAATAATCATTGCATAGATATCGTCACGACTTTGCGCGGTTCTATCAATTGCTCGACAATAATTTGTTCACCCACCGTCTACTTGCTTTCATGAGAGAAGCCACTAGTAAACACTACGGCCCCCGGGTCTATTCACATCCATCGTTTACATCTCCGCTTTTACTTTGCTTTGTTACTATGTTGCTTTTAGTTCTCACTTGGAAAACAATCTATAAGGGATTGACAACCCCTTCATAGAGTTGGGAGCAAGTTTTTGTGTTTGTGTAAGATCTTGAGATACTCCTCCACTGGATTGATACCTTGGTTCTCAAACTGAGGGAAATACTTACCACCGCTATGCTACATCACCCTTTCCGCTTCGAGGGAACACCAACGCAAGGCTCTAAGGCCACGGGGGAAATCCTTTGCACACTTGCCTAGGAAGTCCCTTAAGGCGTAGCCGCAGCAGAAAGATCAAGCCAAGTATTCTCCCGTCGACGTGCCTATCTCTGGCGCCGTTGGGAGGTCTTTTGTTGCAGTAGCAGAAGTATTTCTGGCGCTGTTGCCGGGGCGGAGAAATCAAGATCTATCCAAGTAGGTATCACAAACTCTTCTCTTGCATTTACTTTTGTTGCCAGTTGCCTCTCGTTTTCCTCTCCTCCACTTCACATTTGCCGTTTTCATTCGCCTTTGCCTTCGCCGTTTTCTTTTGCCTTTGCCGGTTTTCTTGCTTGCTTGTGTGCTTGTTTGTTTATTGAAGTCATCATGACTAAAAACACCAAACTTTGCGACTTCTCGAGCACTAATAATAATGATTTTATTAGTACTCCAATTGCTCCCATCACTAGTGCGGAATCATATGAAATAAACGCAGCTTTGTTGAATCTTGTTATGAAAGAGCAATATTCTGGCCTTCCTAGTGAAGATGCCGCATCCCATCTCAATACCTTCGTTGAGCTTTGCGATATGCAAAAGAAAAGAGATGTGGATAATGATGTGATTAAGTTGAAACTTTTTCCTTTCTCGTTGCGAGATCGCGCAAAAACTTGCTTTTCTTCTTTGCCTAAAAATAGTATCAATTCTTGGGTAAGTGCAAAGATGCTTACATATCCAAGTATTTTCCGCCGGCTAATATCATCTCCTTACGTAAAGATATCATGAATTTCAAGCAACTTGATCATGAACACGTTGCACAATCTTGGGAGAGGATGAAGCTTATGATTAGAAATTGTCCCGCTCATGGCTTGAGTTTGTGGATGATTATACAAATCTTTTACACTGGCTTGAATTTCTCTTCTCGCAATATCTTGGACTCTGCCTCAGGTGGAACGTTCATGGAAATCACGTTAGGAGACGCTACAAAACTCCTAGACAATATCATGACCAACTACTCTCAGTGGCACATTGAAAGGTCGCCTGCTAGCAAAAAGGTGCACGCTATAGAAGAGATTAACTCGCTTAGTGCTAAGATGGACGAGTTGATGAATTTGGTTGCTAGTAGAAACTCTACCGTAGATCCTAATGACATGCCACTATCTTCTTTGATTGAGAGTAGCAACGCTAGTTTGGACGTGAATTTTGTTGGTAGGAACAATATTGGAAACAACAATGCTTTTAGAGGAAACTATGTTCCTAGGCCTTTTCCTAGTAACTCCTCTAACAATTATGGAAATTCCTACGGCAACACTTATGAAAATCACAACAAATTACCCTCTGATTTAGAGAGTAATATCAAAGAGTTCATAAACTCTCAAAAGATTTTCAATGCGTCCATAGAGGAAAAACTACTCAAAATAGACGATTTGGCTAAGAGCGTTGATAGGATATCTTGTGATATTGATGCTTTGAAAGTTAGATGCGCTCCTCCCAAGGTCAACTTAGATGAAACTTTGAAAGTTATGTGTATCTCCATGAATGAGAGCAAAGAAAGAACCGCCCAAATTCGCGCTAGACATGAATGGTTTAAAAGGGTGCGTTCTAGTGATGCAAATCACGAAGATCTTAAAGTGATTGGTTTGTCTCCTCTTGAATCTTTGTTTTTGCGTGTCAAACCTACTTATGGAGGGCCAGGATATGAATCCACTTTGGTTGAAAAACGCCCCAATGATTTGGAGTTCACCTATCTTGATGATAAAGGTCTGGAGAGTGGAGTAGAAGAAGTCAAACTTTTGGGTAGTAATGAAACTCCCACTTTGGATTTCAAGGAATTCAATTATGATAATTGCTCCTTGTTTGAATGCATTTCTTTGATGCAATCAATTGCAAACTCTCCACATGCTTATAGCCAAAGCAAAGCCTTTATCACGCATATCGTAGATCCTATGATGAAATCTCTTGAAGAGAAGCTCGAACTAGAAGTCTCTATACCTAGAAAACTTCATGATGAGTGGGAACCTACTATCAAAATCAAGATCAAAAACTATGAGTGCAATGCTTTGTGTGATTTGGGTGCTAGTGTTTCCGCGATTCCAAAGTCTTTATGTCATATTCTTGGTTTTCATGAGATTGAAGAGTGTTCTCTTAATTTGCATCTTGTAGATTCTACTGTCAAGAAACCCATGGGAAGGATCGATGGTGTTCTTATTTTTGCAAATAAGAACTATGTACCCATGGATTTCATTGTACTTGACATAGATTGCAATCCTTCATGTCCCATTATTCTTGGTAGACCTTTCCTAAGGACTATTGGTGCTATCATCGATATGAAGGAAGGGAATATTAGATTTCAAATTCCTTTCAAGAAGGTCATGGAGCACTTTCCTAGAAAGAAAATAAGATTGCCTTATGAATCTATGATGAGGGCTACCTATGGTTTGAGCACCAAAGATGACTATACGTGATTCCATCACTTTTTGCCTAGCTAAGGGCGTTAAACAAAAGCGCTTGTTGGGACGCAACCCAACGAATTTATCCTTTTTATTTCTGTTTTGTGTTTTCCACACTTTCATAATTCTGTTATGATTGTGTTTTTTGTGTTTCTTTTTGCGTTTGTGCCAAGCAAAACCGTTATGATTAGTCTTGGGGATGATCGTTTGGTCATGCTGGAAAAGACAGAAACTTTCTCCTCACGAAAATAATTTTCATTTTCTTTATGTAAGAGCTTTTGAGTTGATTCTTTTTTCTGCTGATTGCTACGCAACTTCTTCAGACTGTCGTAATTTTTCAGAATTTGTGAAGTACCAGAGGTATACGAAATTTACAGATTGCTACACATTGGTTTGCTGTTAACAGATTCTGTTTTTGTTGTGTTGGTTGCTTATTTTGATGAAACTATGGATAGTATCGGGGGGTATTAGCCATGTAAGATTGAAAATACAGTAACCCAACATCAGCACAAGTATAATTTAAGTTTGCTACAGTACCTAAGGAAGTGGTGGTTTGCTTTCTTGTACTAATGTTATCACGAGTTTCTGTTTAAGTTTCGTGTTGTGAAGTTTTCAAGTTTTGGGTGAAGTTCTTCTGGACAAAGAGATAAAGAGTGGCAAGAGATCAAGCTTGGGGATTCCCAAGGCACCCCAAGAGATTCAAGGATGCCGTAAAATCCTAAGCTTGGGGATGCCCCGGGAAGGCATCCCCTCTCTCATCTTCAATCCGTCGGTAACGTTACTTGGGGCTATATTTTTATTCACCACATGTTATGTGTTTTTGCTTGGAGCGTCTTGTATCGTAGGAGTCTTTTATTTTCTTTGTGTCACAATCATCCTTGCTGCACACCTAGAGAGAGAGACATGCACACACCGTGATTTTTTCGAGCTTCACTTATATCTTTTGGTAGACAATTCAGCTCACATGTGCTTCACTTATATCTTTTGAGCTAGATACTTTTGCTCTATGTGCTTCACTTATATCTTATAAAGCACAGCGGTGCGTGGCTTGGTAGTTGATCTATGCTTTGGAAGTAGTCTCAAAAGGGGTAGTTATCCAAAGGTATACGAAAACTTCCACCTTCATGTGCATTGAATAGTTAGATAAGTTTGAGTTGTGGTTATGGTAATATTGAAGTCATGCTAGTAAGGTGTTGTGGATCTAGAAATACTTGTGTTGAAGTTAGTGATTCCCGTAGCATGCACGTATGGTGAACCGCTATGTGATGAAACCTAAGCATGATTAGTCTATTGATTGTCATCCTTTGTGTGGCGGTCGGGATCGCGCGATGGTTTATACCTACCAACCCTTCCCCTAGGAGTATGCGTTGAATGCTTTGTTTCGATTACTAATAAAACTTTTGCAACAAGTATATGAGTTCTTCATGACTAATGTTGAGTCCATGGTTTAGATGCACTTTCACCTTCCACCATCACTATCTTCTTAGTGTCGTGCAACTTTCGTCGGTGCACAAAACCCACCATTAGCCTCCCTCAAAACAGCCACCATACCTACCTACTATGGCTTTTTCAAAGTCATTCCGAGATATATTGCCATGCAACTACGACCCTGATATATCTTCTCCTTTTTGTCTTGCAACCTCCACTACATTCCACACCATCTATAGTGTTATAACCATGGCTCATGCTCATGTATTGCGTGAGAGTTGAAAAGGTTTGAGAAAGTAAAGGTGTGAAACAATTACTTGGCCAATACCGGGGTTGTGCATGATTTAAATTCATTGTGCAATGATGATAGAGCATAGCCAGACTATATGCTTTTGTAGGGATAACTTTCTTTTGGCCTTGTTATTTCCAAAGTTCATGATTACTTTGCTAGTTTTCTTGAATTATTATTGTTTCCACGTCAATAGCAAACTATTGTTTTGAATCTAATGGATCTGAACATTCACGTCACATAAGAGGAATTACAAAGGACACCTATGCTAGGTAGCATGAAAGCATCAAAAATTCATTCTTATCACTTCCCTACTCGAGGACGAGCAGGAGTTAAGCTTGGGGATGCTTGATACGTCTCAAATGTATCTATAATGTTTGATGATTTCACGCTATTATCTTGTCTTCTTTGGTTGTTTTATGTACCTTTTATATCTTTTTGGGACTAACTTATTAATTCAGTGACAAGTGCCAGTTCCTGTTTTTTTCGTGTTTTTAACTCTTTTCAGATCTGATTTTGGAACGGAGTCCAAATGGAAGAAAAACCCCGAAATGATTTTTTCCCGAACGAAAGAAGATCAGGGGGCCTTTGGGCCAAGCCAAGTGGGATCCAGGGAGCCCACAAGCCCTCACAAAGCGGAGATGTAAAGATGGATGTGAATAGACCCGGGGGTCGTAGTGTTTACTAGTGGCTTCTCTCATGAAAGCAAGTAGACGGTGGGTGAACAAATTACTGTCGAGCAATTGATAGAACCGCGCAAAGTCATGACGTCATCTATGGCAATGGTTATATCTATAGGCATCACGTCCAAAACAAGTAGACCAATACTTTCTGCATCTACTACTATTACTCCACACGTCGACCGCTATCCAGCATGCATCTAGTGTATTAAGTGCAAAAGAACAGAGTAACGCCTTAAGCAAGATGACATGATGTAGATGGACAATCTCATATCAACGACAGAGCCCACCTTGTTACCCTTGATGGCAACTACACGATGTGTGCCTTGCTGCCCTACTATCACTGGGAAAGGTCACCACACGGTAAGAACCCAAAACCAAGCACTTCTCCCATTGCAAGAATCATAGATCTAGTTGGCCAGAAAAAATCCAAGACTCGGAGAGACTTACAAGGATATCAAATCATGCATATAAGAAATCAGCAAAGACTCAAATATATATCATAGATAATCTGATCACAAATCCACAATTCATCGGATCTCGACAAACACACCGCCAAAGAAGATTGCATCGGATAGATCTCCATGAAGATCATGGAGAACTTTGTATTGAAGATCCAAGAGAGAGAAGATGCCATCTAGCTACTAACTACGAACCCGTAGGTCTGAAGTGAATTACTCACGAGTCGTTGGAGGGGGATGATGATGATGAAGAAGCCCTCCAACTCCAAAGTCCCCTCCGGCAGGGCACCAGGAAGGGTCTCCAGATGAGATCTCGCGGAAACGGAAGCTTGCGGCGGCGGAAAAGTATTTTCGTGGCTCCCTTGATTTTTTCCTGATTTTTAGGGAATATGTAGGCAGAAGATCTAGGTCCCTGTAGCCCTCCTGGCTTGGCCCACAAGCCCCCTGATCTTCTTCCGTTCCGGAAAAAATCATTTCGGGGATTTTATTATGTTTGGACTCCGTTCCAAAATCAGATCTGAAAAGAGCCAAAAACACAGAAAAAACGGGAACTAGCACTTGGCACTGAATTAATAAGTTAGTCCCAAAAAAGATAAAAAAAGGTACATAAAACATGCAAAGATGACAAGATAACAGTGTGAAACCATCAAAAATTATAGATACGTTTGAGACGTATCAAGCATCCCCAAGCTTAACTCCTGCTCGTCCTCGAGTAGGGAAGTGATAAAGAATGAATTTTTGATGCTTTCATGCTACCTAGCATAGATGTCCTTTGTAACTCCTCTTATGTGACGTGAATGTTCAGATCCATTAGATTCAAAACAATAGTTTGCTATTGACGTGGAAACAGTAATAATTCAAGCAAACTAGCAAGGTAATCATGAACTTTGAAAATAACAAGGCCAAAAGGAAGTTATCCCTACAAAAGCATATAGTCTGGCTATGCTCTATCATCATTGCACAACGAATTTAAATCATGCACAACCCCGGTATTGGCCAAGTAATTGTTTCACACCTTTACTTTCTCAAACCTTTTCAACTATCACGCAATACATGAGCGTGAGCCATGGTTTTAGCACTATAATTGGTGTAGAGTGTGATGGAGGTTGCAAGACAAAATAGGAGAAGATGGTCACATTAACTAGGCATATCAATGAGCTATGGAGATGCTCATCAATAGATATCAATGTGAATGAGTAGGGATTGCCATACAAATGATGCACTAGAGCTAAGAGTATGTGAAAGCTCTTAAAGAAAACTAGTGGGTGTGCATCCAACTTGCTTGCTCACGAAGACCTAAGCCAATTTTGAGGAAGCCTATCATTGGAATATACAAGCCAATTTATATAATGAAAATTTCCCACTAGCTATATGGTGGTGACAAAACGAGAGACTCTCAATCATGAAGAGCATGGTGCTTAATATGCACAAGTGTGGAAAGGTGGTAGCATTGTCCCTTCTCTCTTTTTCTCTCATTTTTTTGGTGGGCTCTTTGGCCTCTTTTTTATATTATTTTTTTATTTTGGTGGGCTTCTTTAGCCTCTTTTATTTCCTCACATGGGACAATGCTCCGTCAATGATGATCATCACACTTTCAACTCAAAACTTAGAGCAACGATGACTCTATATGGAATGCCTTCGGTAGTGTACCGTGACAATGATCTAGCATGGCATAGACATTAATGGAAACATCATGCTAGCTATCTTATGATCATGAAATAGCGATGTAGACGTGATGGCACAAGTCATGGTGGTAGTTGCATGGCAATATATCTCGGAATGACTTTGAAAAAAGCCATAGTAGGTAGGTATGGTGGCTGTTTTGAGGGAGGCTAATGGTGGGTTTTGTGCACCGGCGAAAGTTGCACGGCACTAAGAAGATAGTGATGGTGGAAGGTGAAAGTGCATCTAAACCATGGACTCAACATTAGTCATGAAGAACTCATATACTCGTTGCAAAAAGTTCTATTAGTCATTGAAACAAAGCATTCAACGCATACTCCTAGGGGAAGGGTTGGTAGGTATAAACCATCGCGCGATCCCGACCGCCACGCAAAGGATGACAATCAAAAGACTAATCATGCTCAGATTTCATCACACAGCGGTTCACCGTACGTGCATGCTATGGGAATCACTAACATCAACACAAGTGTTTCTAGATCCACAACACCTTACTAGCATAACTTCAATACTACCATAACCACAACTCAAAACTAATTGAGATGAATCAAACTTCTCTAACTATTCAATGCACATGAAGGTGGAAGTTTTCGTATCCCTTTGGATAACTACCCCTTTTGAGACTACCTTAAAAGCATAGATCAACTACCAAGCCACGCACCGTTGTGCTCTAAAAGATATAAGTGAAGCACATAGAGCAAAAGTATCTAGCTCAAAATATATAAGTGAAGCACATGTGAGCTGAATTGTCTACCAAAAGATATAAGTGAAGCTCGAAAAAATCACGGTGAGTGTATGTCTCTCTCTAGGTGTGCAGCAAGGATGATTGTGACACAACATAAAGTAAAAGACTCCTGTGATACAAGACGCTCCAAGCGAAAACACATAAATGTGGTGAATAAAAATATAGCCCCAAGTAACGTTACCGATGGATTGAAGACGGGACAGGGGATGCCTTCCCGGGGCATCCCCAAGCTTAGGATTTTATGGCATCCTTGAATCTCTTGGGGTGCCTTGGGCATCCCCTAGCTTGAGCTCTTGCCACTCTTTATCTCTTTGTCCATAAGAACTTCACCCAAAACTTGAAAACTTCACAACACGAAACTTAAACAGAAACTCGTGATAACATTAGTATGAGAAAGCAAACCACCACTTCATTAGGTACTGTAGCAAACTTAAATTCTACTTGTGCTGATGTTGGGTTATTTTATTTTCAATCTTCCATGGCTAATACCCCCCGATACTATCCATAGTTTCATCAAAATAAGCAACCAACACAACAAAAACAGAATCTGTTAACAGCAGACCAGTCTGTAGCAATCTGTATATTTCGTATACTTCTGGTACTTGAAAAATTCTGAACAACTACGACAGTCTGAAGAATTTGTGTATCAATTCGCAGCAAAAAGAATCAACTAAAAATCTCTTACAGAAAAAATGAAAATTCTTTTCGTGAGCAGAAAGTTTCTGTCTTTTCCAGCATGACCAAACGATCATCCCCAAGACTAATCATAACGGTTTTGCTTGGCACAAACGCAAAAAGAAACACAAAAAACACAATCATAACAGAATTATGAAAGTGTGGAAAACACAAAACAGAAAGAAAAAGGATAGATTCGTTGGGTTGCCTCCCAACAAGCGCTTTTGTTTAACGCCCTTAGCTAGGCATTCAATGATGCTCTGACAAAAGACAAGAATTGAAGCACAACGAGAGCATCATAAAGCATGTGAAAATCACATCTAAGTCTAACATACTTCCTATGCATAGGCATTTTATAGGAAAACAGATTATCAAGACAACCAATAGTTACCATATGCAAGGAAGAAGAAAGAGACAATAGCAATCTCAACATAACGAGAGGTAATTTGGTAACATGAAAGTTTCTACCATAATATTTTACTCTCTCATAGCAATCACATGTGGGATCATATTCGAATTCAACAATGTAATTATCATATAGGATATTCTTTTCATGATCCACCTTCATGCAAAGTTGACGCTCTTCAAAAATAGTGGGATTATCATCAACTAAAGTCATGATTTCTCCAAACCCACTTTCAATATTATTGCAAATATCATATTCATCATGAGGTTTGAACAAATTTTCAAGATTATAATAAAGATCATCACCCCAATCATGATTATTGCAACAAGTAGTGGACAAAGCAAAACTAGCATCCCCAAGCTTAGGGTTTTGCATATTTTTAGCATGATTATCACTAATAGAATTTATAGTGAAACCATTGCAATCATGCTTTTCATCCAAGGAGACCTCGTGAATCACTTCATAAATTTCTTCCTCACAATTTTGAGATTCACGCATCTCAAGCAAAACTCCATAAAGATAGTCAAGTGCACTCAACTCACTAGCAATTCGTTCCACATAAGTGGGTCTCTTAAAGAGATTAGCTAGTGGATGAGGATCCATATCAATAGATTTTCACCAAGCGAAGATGCAAGCATAATGAAGGCACATAGCACACAAGCAAACAGAAAGCAAGCGAGAGAAAAGGGCGAACAAAAAGGCAAATGAAAACGGCAAATGTGAAGTGGGGGAGAGGAAAACGAGAGGCAACTGGCAAAAAAGTAAATGCAAGAGATGAGTTTGTGAGACCTACTTGGATAGATCTCTCCTTCCCCGGCAACGGCGCCAGAAATACTTCTGCTACTGCAACAAAAGACCTTCCAACGGCGCCAGAAATAGGAGCGTTGCTTGATACTCCTCAGCAACGGCACCAGGAATCCTTCTGCTACGGCTACGCCTTAAGGGACTTCCTAGGCAAATATGCAAAGGATTTCCCCCGTGGCCTTGGAGCCTTGCGTTGGTGTTCCATCGAAGCGGAAAGGGTGATGTAGCACAGCGGTGGTAAGTATTTCCCTCACTTTGAGAACCAAGGTATCAATCCAGTGGAGGAGTATCACAAGTGCCTACACAAACACAAAAAGCTTGCTCCCAACGCTATGAAGGGGTTGTCAATCCCTTATAGATTGTTCGCCAAGTGAGAACTGAAATCAACAAAGTAACAAAGCAAAGTAAAAGCAAAAGTGGAAACGATAGATGTGAATAGACTCGGGGGCCGTAGTGTTTACTAGTGGCTTCTCTCATGAAAGCAAGTAGACGGTGGGTGAACAAATTACTATCGAGCAATTGATAGAACCGCGCAAAGTCGTGACGTCATCTATGGCAATGATTACATCTATAGGCATCACGTCCAAAACAAGTAGACCGATGCTTTCTGCATCTACTACTATTACTCCACACATCGACCGCTATCCAGCATGCATCTAGTGTATTGAGTTCATGACGAATAGAACCTCGCAAAGTCGTTACGTCATCTATGGCAATGATTATATCTATAGGCATCACGTCCAAAACAAGTAGACCAATACTTTCTGCATCTACTACTATTACTCCACACGTCGACCGCTATCCAGCATGCATCTAGTGTATTAAGTCCAAAAGAACAGAGTAACGCCTTAAGCAAGATGACATGATGTAGATGGACAATCTCATATCAACGACAGAGCCCACCTTGTTACCCTTGATGTGTGCCTTGCTGCCCCTACTGTCACTGGGAAAGGTCACCACACGGTAAGAACCCAAAACCAAGCACTTCTCCCATTGCAAGAATCATAGATCTAGTTGGCCAGAAAAAACCCAAGACTCGGAGAGACTTACAAGGATATCAAATCATGCATATAAGAAATCAGCAAAGACTCAAATATATATCATAGATAATCTGATCACAAATCCACAATTCATCGGATCTCGACAAACACACCGCCAAAGAAGATTACATTGGATAGATCTCCATGAAGATCATGGAGAACTTTGTATTGAAGATCCAAGAGAGAGAAGAAGCCATCTAGCTACTAACTACAGACCCGTAGGTCTAAAGTGAACTACTCACGAGTCATTGGAGGGACGATGATGATGATGAAGAAGCCCTCCAACTCCAAAGTCCCCTCCGGCAGGGCACCGGGAAGGGTCTCCATATGAGATCTCGCGGAAATGGAAGCTTGCGGCGGTGAAAAAGTATTTTTGTGGCTCCCTTGATTTTTTTCTGATTTTTAGGGAATATATAGGCGGAAGATCTAGGTCAGGGTGGCGCCAGGGAGGCCACAAGCCTGCTGTTGACCCACAAGTATAGGGGATCAATCGTAGTCCTTTCGATAAGTAAGAGTGTCGAACCCAACGAGGAGCAGAAGGCTCTGATAAACGGATTTCAACAAGGTAATAATTGGAAGCACTGAAAGTAGAGGTAACAAGTGATTGTGTAGCGAGGTGAAACGTAGCAAGCAAAGAATAACAAGTAACAAGTAGTAGCAACGGTGCAGCAAGTGGCCCAATCCCTTTTGTAGCAAGGGACAAGCCTGAACAAAGTCTTATAGGAGGAAAAACGCTCCCGAGGACATACGGGAATTTCTGTCACGCTAGTTTCATCATGTTCATATGATTCGTGTTTGTTACTTTGATAGTTTGATATGTGGGTGGACCGGCGCTTGGATACTGCCCTTACTTGGACAAGCATCCCACTTATGATTAACCTCTCTCGTAAGCATCCGCAACTACAAAAGAAGAATTAAGACAAAATCTAACCATAGCATTAAACTAGTGGATCCAAATCAGCCCCTCATGAAGCAACGCATAGACTGGGGTTTAAGCTTCTGTCACTCCGGCAACCCATCATCTACTTACTACTTCCCAATGCCTTCATCTAGGCCCAAATATGGTGAAGTGTTATGTAGTCTACGTTCACATAACACCACTAGAGGAAAAAGAACATACATTATATCAAAATACCGAACGAATATCAAATTCAAATGACTATTATTAACATGACTTATCCCATGTCCTCAGGAACAAAAGTAACTACTCACAAAACATAATCATAATCATGATCAGAGGTGTAATGAATAGCATCAAGGATCTGAACATAAACTCTTCCACCAAGTAATCCAACTAGCATCAACTACAAAGAGTAATCAACACTACTAGCAACCTTACAAGTACCAATCAGAGTCGCGAGACGAAGATTGGTTACAAGAGATGAACTAGGGATTGGAGAGGAGATGGTGCTGATGAAGATGTTTATGAAGATGCCTCCCCTCCGATGAGAGGAGTGTTGGTGATGACGATGGCGAAGATTTCCCCCCTCCAGGAGGGAAGTTTCCCTGGCAGGATCGTCCTGCCGGAGCTCTAGTCTGGATCTGCTCAAGTTCCGCCTCGTGGCGGCGGCGAAACAACAAAAAAGCTCCCGATTGATTTTTTTTCCAGACCAAAACCCTTCATATAGCAAAAGAGGGGGCTAGTGGGCCGTCAAGCAGCCCACAAGCTTGCCCTGCGCCACCAGGGGGGTGGCGGTGGGCAAGCTTGTGGAGCCCTGGTGGCCCCCCTCCGGTAGTTCTTTCGCCCAGTATTTTTTATATAATCCAGAAAAATCCACGTAACTTTTCAGGGCATTTGGAGATGTGCAGAATAGTGGACTAGAATTTGCTCCTTTTTGAGTCCAGAATTCCAGCTGCCTGAATTCTCCCTCTTCAAATAAACCTTGCAAAATAAGAGAGAAAAGGCATAAATATGGTACCACAAGTAATATAACAGCCCAAAAAGCAATAAATATCAACATGAAAGCATGATGCAAAATGGACGTATCAACTCCCCCAAGCTTAGACCTCGCTTGTCCTCAAGCGAAAACCAAGTTCCATAAACATGTCCACATGTTGAGGGACGAAGGTGTTGATAAAACATAATACGGACATGAGGGCATCATGATCACACATAGACAGCAATACATCATAAGGATTCTTATGGGAAAGTAACAATTCCTTCACAAAGCAAAGCATGAAGCAAAAACCTTACCGAGAAGTAACCAACAATTGTCCATAGTCATTGAAGCAATTGCAATTTATCACAACATCGAAAAGAGTCAAATAAGAGCTTGTAAGGCAAACCCACATACTCAATCATCTCTTTTGTTTTCCACAATTGTTACAACTCACGTGGTACTCATGGTGTCAAAGTTTCAGCTGCACACAAAGGAAGATAGGGGCTTATAGTTTTGCCTCCCAACGGTTTACCTCAAGGGTAAAGTCAATAACAATAAAGCATGAGTACTCAACTCCAAGTTGATATATGAATATAGATCTTTCCCAAACATGTGATGGTAGCCAAGACAAAGCCAAAAATAGGGAATTGGTGATGATCACCATGACTCTTACAAGGGTAAAAAGTAAAGGTACAAGATAGGCCCTTCGTAGAGGGAAGCAGAGGTTGTCATGCGCTTTTGAGGTTTGAATGCGTGTCCTCTTAGTGCGGAGGAACGTCACTTTATATTGCCTCCTGTGATAAAGAAATTTATTATGCAGTCTGTCGCTTTTATGTCTTCCTCATCACAGGTTCATACAAAGCTTATTTTCCACACACTAATAGATCATACATATTAGAGAGCAATTTTTTATTGCTTGCACCAATGACAACTTACTTGAAGGATCTTATTCAATCCATAGGCAGGTATGGTGGACTCTCATGGCAAAACTGGTTGGAGGTTTATGGATGCACAAGTAGTATCTCTACTTGGTGCGGGAGTTTTGGCTAATATGAGGTGGAAGCAATCGTCACATGCTAAGGGATCTCTAATCATATAACATTGTTTGGAACTAAGCAAACACAATTCATTATGTTGTCTTCCTTGTCCAACATCTACTCCTAGGCATGTAATAGTTTGGTGAGTGCTCACAATTGTAAAAAGTGTCTAAGATGATATATTTATATGTGAACCTCTCTTTCCTTATTACTTCTTATTAATTGCAACAATGACTAATGTCTATGTTGATTTATTCTCAACAAGTTCCAATCATCATACGTGTCATAAGTGAAGTTATCACTTTCCATAAGATCGTCTCATGATCTTTCATGCTATCGTTCTTTTCATACTTTATGATCATGGCACAAAGCAAAGCCCTTAACTAAGACACTCTTTATTATATAGCTCGTAAGCTCGAATACATCGAGGGAGAGACAAAAGCAAAAGACTCAAACTAAAAACTAAAGACTTATTCCTCTAAAATAAGAAATAAAAATTGAAAAGGAAAGAACTAAAACAAAGGTAAAAGTAAAAGATATAAAGGTGATACGATACCAGGGCAACTCCCCCAAGCTTGGCAGAAGCCAAGGGGATTGCCCATACCAATGCTTAGTTGTCTTCCTTCGGTGGTGATGGTGGTGGTGTTGTCGCCTTTGATTCCAAGAGAGCTATCAATCTTTGATTTATACCTTTGAGATCTGTGACACGGTTTTCCAGCAAAACAACTTCATGAGAAAGAGAAATATTGCGAGCACGAGTTGTTTCGCAAAACCCCAAGAGTTCAATCAAGGATGGAGACAGCACGTGGAGGAAGGGTTGGAGAAAATCTACTCCTTCAACGTCTTCAATGTTGAACATAGGTTGAACTTCCTCCCTAGCTTGGGTTTTCTCCTTAGCTTGGTCCCTGGCTTTCGTGACTTCTACTCTCTTCAGATCAGCATCTACTTCCTCATGAACTTGGTGAAGATCATTCTCCCCAACAGATTCCTGAGACACCTTTGCTCTAAATCTGCAGCAGAAACAAGGTCGAAACAAAAACAGAGGAAAACTGCGCAATACGGAGATCAAAATCTTTGGGCAACTATGTATTGATTTTTTTTCTGGGCCAGAAGGAGTCCTCCGCAAGAAAACAGAGTCCGGGAGGCACACGAGGTGCCCACAAGCTTTCCCTCCGCCACCAGAGGGGTAGGGGCGGTGGCAGGGCTTGTGGCCGCCTCGTTCGCTCTCCGGACTGCTTTTTATTTTTCTAATTTTCCAAAAATTCCAAAACGGAAGAAATTTCCTATTGGAAAAGTATCGGAGTCCAATTTCTTACCGAAACAGATACATCTTCGTTTTCAAGGTCTGAAACAGGATGGTAAACATCCCTTATGTACTCCTCTGGAGTTATGACATTGATGATATTGGTCTCAACATTTATGGGAGTACCAGAGATGTAATGCTTGATTCTTTGCCCATTTACCACTCTAGGAATATTTCCTTCCGTGTTATTGATTTTGATGGCACCGGAACGATATACTTCCTCGACAACATAGGGACCTTCCCATTTAGAAAGAATCTTGCCTGCAAAGAATCTCAAACGAGAATTGTATAGCAAGACATAATCACCTACATTGAACTCTCGTTTCTATATTCGTTTGTCGTGCCATCTCTTAACCTTTTCCTTGAACAACCTGGCATTCTCGTATGCCTGGGCTCTCCATTCATCTAACAAGCTGATATCAAACAACCGCTTCTCACCGGCAAGTTTGAAATCAAAGTTGAGCTCTTTGATTGCCCAATAAGCTTTGTGTTCGAGCTCAAGAGGTAAATGACAGGCCTTACCGTAAACCATTTTATACGGTGACATGCCCATGGGATTCTTATAAGCAGTCCTATAAGCCCATAGTGCATCGTCAAGTTTGCTAGACCAGTTCTTTCGAGATCTATTGACGGTCTTTTGTAGGATCAACTTGATCTCCCTATTACTCAACTCCACTTGACCACTAGACTGAGGATGATAAGGAGATGCAACTCTATGGTTGACATCATACTTAGCTAGCATCTTGTGGAAAACACCATGAATGAAGTGTGAACCACCATCAGTCATCAAGTATCTAGGGACTCCAAATCTTGGGAATATGGCTTCTTTAAGCATCTTAATAGAGGTGTGGTGATCAGCATTTTTAGTGGGGATAGCTTCTACCCACTTAGTAACGTAATCCACAGCAACTAAGATGTAGTGTACCCATTGGAACTCGGGAAGGGTCCCATATAATCAAAGCCCCACACTTCAAATGGTTCAATGACAAGTGAATAGTTCATAGGCATTTCCTGACGCTTACTGATGTTCCCTATCCTTTGGCATTCGTCACAAGACAAGACAAACTTACAAGCATCCTTGAAGAGAGTGGGCCAATAGAAACATGATTGCAATACCTTATGGGCAGTTCTATCTCCAGCATGGTGTCCTCCATAGGCTTCGAAATGACACTTCTGCAGGATCTGTCCCTGCTCATGTTCAGGCACACAACGTCTAATAACACCATTTACTCCTTCCTTATAAAGGTGAGGATCATCCCAAAAGTAGTGTCTCAAATAAAAGAAGAATTTCTTCTTTTGTTGATAGGTGAAACTGGGTGGTATGTATTTGGCTACGATATAGTTTGCATAATCGGCATACCACGGTGCACTAAGTGAAGTGCGGATGACATTTAATTGCTCATCAGGAAAGCTATCATCAATAGGTAGTGGGTCATCAAGGACATTCTCTAGCCTAGACAAGTTATCTGCTACAGGGTTATCAGCACCCTTTCGGTCAACGACGTGCAAATCAAATTCCTGTAGCAGGAGAACCCATCTGATCAGCCTAGGTTTAGCGTCCTTCTTCTCCATGAGGTACTTAATAGCAGCATGATCAGAGTGAATAGTGACTTTGGAGTCAACTATGTAAGATCTGAACTTTTCACATGAAACACAACTGCTAAAAATTCATTTTCCGTAGTGGCATAGTTTCTTTGGGCACTGTCTAGAGTTTTACTAGCATAGTGCATAACATTCAACTTCTTGTCAACTCTTTGTCCTAGAACAGCACCAACAGCATAATCACTAGCGTCACACATGATTTCAAAGGGCAAGTTCCAGTCAGGTGGTTGAACAATAGGTGCGGTTATCAAAGCCTTCTTAAGTATTTCGAAAGCTTCCTCACAATCCTCATCAAAAACAAAAGGAACATCCTTCTGCAAGAGGTTGGTAAGAGGCCTAGAAATCTTAGAGAAGTCTTTAATGAACCTTCTATAGAAACCAGCATGACCTAGGAAACTTCGTATACCTTTGATATCTGTGGGGCAAGGAATTTTCTCAATTGCATCAACCTTAGCCTTATCAACTTCAATGCCTCTTTCAGAGATTTTGTGTCCTAAGACGATACCTTCATTAACCATAAAGTGGCACTTCTCCCAATTCAAGACGAGGTTGGTTTCTTCGCATCTCTTTAAGACTCAATCAAGGTTGCTGAGGCAATCATCAAAGGAAGACCCGTAAACGGAGAAGTCATCCATGAAAACCTCGACAATATTTTCGCAAAAGTCAGAGAATATAGCCATCCTACATCTTTGGAAGGT
Organism: Hordeum vulgare subsp. vulgare; assembly: GCF_904849725.1. Lineage (NCBI taxonomy): Eukaryota > Viridiplantae > Streptophyta > Magnoliopsida > Poales > Poaceae > Hordeum > Hordeum vulgare. Next base: position 260,026,549 of record NC_058518.1, on the reverse strand, counting down.
GGCGGGTGCATTACATAAGCCAAAAGGCATACGTCTATAGGCAAAGGTACCGAAAGGGCAGGTGAAAGTGGTTTTCTCTTGATCAGATTGTGCAATAGGTATTTGCGGGAAACCTGAATAACCGTCTAGAAAGGAGAAGTGTGTGTGTTTTGATAGCCTTTCTAGCATTTAGTCGATGAACGGCAAAGGATAATGATCTTTCCTGGTTTCCTTGTTCAGTTTCCGGAAGTCTATCACCATTCTATAGCCGGTAATAATCCTTTGAGGGATTAGTTCATCCTTATCATTAGGAACGACGGTGATACCTCCCTTCTTAGGTACGCAATGTACTGGACTTACCCAATCACTATGAGCAACAGGATAAATGATTCCTGCTTCCAGAAGCTTTAATATTTCTTTTCTAACGACCTCTTTCATCTTGGGATTTAATCTCCATTGATGATCAACAACTGGTTTAAAGTCAGTATCAGTTTTAATCTTGTGCTGAGATAGAGTAGGACTAATACCCTTAAGATCATCAAGAGTATATCCAATAGCAGCGCGGTGTTTCCTCGGGGCTTTTAGTAACTTCTTCTCTTCATGCTCTGAGAGGAGCGCACTAATAATGACAGGATATATCTCCTTCTCATCAAGATAGGCATACTTAAGAGTATCAGGCAACTGTTTAAGCTCGAACACAGGATCACCCTTTGGTGGGGGAGGATCCCCAAGCAGTTCAACAGGCAGGTTATTCTTGAGAATAGGATATTGTTCTAAGTCAATTTTATCTATCTCATCTCTCTCCTCCATATGCATATCATTTTCATGCTCAAGCAGATATTGCTCTAAAGGATCCGTAGGAGGTACGGCAATAGAGGCAAGAGCAATGATTTCATCCCTACCAGACGACTCTCTTTCATGGGGTTGTGTTCCAAACTTGGAGAAGTTAAATTCATGACACACACCCTTGAAACTTACTGTGACAGTCTGCTTAATGCAATCAATATGAGCATTGACAGTGTTGAGAAAGGGTCTACCAAATATGATGGGACAAAAACTATCTTGTGCAGTACCAAGGACGAGGAAATCAGTAGGATACTTCATCTTACCACACAGGACTTCTACGTCTCTCACAATTCCCAGAGGGCAGATAGTGTCTCTATTAGCTAGCGTAATAGTGACATCAATGGGTTCTAACTCAGCAGGTGCAATCTCATCTTTGATTTCATCATATAGAGAACGGGTTATTGCACTAACACAAGCTCCCATATCACATAAACCATGGTAACAGTGATCTCCTATCTTAACAGAAACAACGGGCAGGCCAACTACATGTCCGTGTTTGTCTTTCGCGTGAGGTTTAGCAATTCTAGCGGAGTCCTCATAGAATTTGATAACATGCACGTCTATGTCTTCGGCTAAGAGATCTTTGATAATAGAAACACTAGGTTCAACTCTAATTTCCTCAGGGGGTGCAAGTGGTCTAATGTAACCCCTACGTATCACACTTGGAGCTTTAGAATAATCCTTTATCCTAGCAGGGTATGGTGGTTTCTCAGTGTAAGCACAAGGAACAACAGGATCACTAAAAGCAATGACTTTCTCCTCAACTAGATTGGTTTTGGCTATATTGCTTTCTACACGAGGATGATATTTAAACCACTTCTCTTTGGGAAGATCAACATGAGCAGCAAAAGATTCACATAGAGAAGCTACTATCTCAGAGTCAAGTCCATACTTAGCGCTAAAATTTCTAGAAGTGTTTGTCTCGACAAAAGATTTAATGCAAACAAACTAGAAATTCATACCTGAGTCCTTACCTTCCTCCAGCTCCCAATCTTCAGAGTTGCATCTGATTCTCTCCAATAAATTCCACTTGTGATCAATATCCTTCTTCATAAAAGAACCGGTACAAGAAGTGTCAAGCATGGTACGATCTTCATGAGAAAGCCGAGCATAAAAGTTTTGAGTGATGATTTCTCTCGAGAGCTCATGATTGGGGCATGAATATAGCATTTATTTAAGCCTCCCCCAAGCTTGAGCTACGTTTTCCCTATCATGAGGCCAAAAGTTATAAATAAAGTTCCGATCACGATGTAGTAAATGCATAGGATAGAACTTTTGATGAAATTCCAATTTCAACCGATTGTAGCCCCATGATCCAGTATCATCACATAGCCTATACCATGTCAACGCCTTATCCTTCAAAGATAAAGGAAATACTTTCTTCTTTACCTCATCCTCGGGCAAACCTGCAAGCTTAAATAAACCACAAACTTCATCTACATAGATTAGATGCAAGTCTGGATGTGAAGATCCATCTCCTGTGAAAGGATTAGCCAGCAGTTTCTCAAGCATAACCGAAGGAATTTCATAAAAGATATTTTCAGTAGGTACCTAAGGTTGAGGAGCAACTCCTCGTGCTTCTGTTCGTGGTGAAGATACCCCGAACAAACTCCTCAAAGGAATAGTTTCCATAGTGACAAGTGACAATAAATTTCAGCACAGTATAAAAATGTTTCCTTACCGATTTCCACTTACCAAAGGCGCTTCACTCCCCGGCAACGGCGCCATAAAAGAGTCATGATGACCCGCAAGTATAGGGGATCAATCGTAGTCCTTTAGATAAGTAAGAGTGTCGAACCCAACGAGGAGCAGAAGGCTCTGATAAACGGATTTCAGCAAGGTAATAACTGCAAGCACTGAAAGTGGCGGTAACAAGTGATTGTGTAGCGAGGTGAAACGTAGCAAGCAAAGATTAACAAGTAACAAGTAGTAGCAACGGTGAAGCAAGTGGCCCAATCCCTTTTGTAGCAAGGGACAAGCCTGAACAAAGTCTTGTAGGAGGAAAAACGCTCCCGAGGACACACGGGAATTTCTGTCATGCTAGTTTCATCATGTTCATATGATTCGCGTTCGTTACTTTGATAGTTTGATATGTGGGTGGACCAGCGCTTGGGTACTGCCCTTACTTGGACAAGCATCCCACTTATGATTAACCTCTCTCGCAAGCATCCGCAACTACAAAAGAAGAATTAAGACAAAGTCTAACCATAGCATTAAATTAGTGGATCCAAATCAGCACCTCACGAAGCAACGCATAGACTCGGGTTTAAGCTTCTGTCACTCCAGCAACCCATCATCTACTTACTACTTCCCAATGCATTCCTCTAGGACCAAATATGGTGAAGGGTTATGTAGTCAGCGTTCACATAACACCACTAGAGGAAAAACAACATACAACATATCAAAATACCGAACGAATATCAAATTCATATGACTATTATTAACATGACTTATCCCATGTCCTGAGGAACAAAAGTAACTACTCACAAAACATAATCATAATCATGATCAGAGGTGTAATGAATAGCATCAAGGATCTGAACATAAAGTCTTCCACCAAGTAATCCAACTAGCATCAACTACAAAGAGTAATCAACACTACTAGCAACCTTACAAGTACCAATCGGAGTCGCGAGACGAAGATTGGTTACAAGAGATGAACTAGGGATTGGAGAGGAGATGGTGCTGATGAACTAGATTCTGCTCAAGTTCTGCCTCGTGGCGGCGGCGAAACAACGAAAGAGCTCCCGATTGATTTTTTTTCCAGACCAAAACCCTTCATATAGCAAAAGAGGGGGGTTAGTGGGCCGTTAGGCAGCCCACAAGCTTGCCCTGCACCACCAGGGGGGTGGTGGCGGTGGGCAAGCTTGTGGAGCCCTGGTGGCCCCCCTCCGGTAGTTCTTTCACCCAGTATTTTTTATATAATCCAGAAAAAATCCACGTAACTTTTCAGGGCATTTGGAGATGTGCAGAATAGTGGACTAGGATTTGCTCCTTTTCGAGTCCAGAATTCCAGCTGCCTGAATTCTCCCTCTTCAAATAAACCTTGCAAAATAAGAGAGAAAAGGCATAAATATGGTACCACAAGTAATATAACAGCCCAAAAAAGCAATAAATATCAACATGAAAGCATGATGCAAAATGGATGTATCACCTGCCCACCGTCGCCCCCCTAGTGGCGGAGTGGGAGCTTGTGGGCTCCCTGTAGCCCTCCTGGCTTGGCCCACAAGCCCCCTGATCTTCTTCCGTTCGGGAAAAAATCATTTCGGGGATTTTATGCCGTTTGGACACCGTTCCAAAATCAGATCTGAAAAGAGCCAAAAACATAGAAAAAACACGAACTGGCACTTGGCACTGAATTAATAAGTTAGTCCCAAAAAAGATAAAAAAAGGTACATAAAACATCCAAAGATGACAAGATAACAGCGTGAAACCATCAAAAATTATAGATACGTTTGAGACGTATCAAGGTGCAGCACACCGAGTAGTGCATTAAGGACATAAGCCTTCTGCGCAGCAATGAGGACAATCCTCAGTTTTACGGACTCAGTCAGCAAAGTTGCTACTATCAACTTTCAACTAAATTTTCTCTAGGAACACATAAAAACAGTAGAGCTATAGCGCAAGCTACATCGTAATTTGCAAAGACCATTAGACTATGTTCATGATAATTAGTTCAATTAATCATATTACTTAAGAACTCCCACTCAAAAAGTACATCTATCTAGTCATTTGAGTGGTACATGATCCAAATCCACCAACTCAAGTCCGATCATCACGTGAGTTGAGAACAGTTTGAGTGGTAAGCATCTCTATGCTAATCATATCAACAATACGATTCATGCTCGACCTTTCGGTCTCATGTGTTCCGAGGCCATGTATGCACATGCTAGGCTCATCAAGCTTAACCCGAGTGTTCCGCGTGTGCAACTGTTTTGCACCCGTTGTATGTGAACGTTGAGTCTATCACACCCGATCATCACGTGGTGTCTCGAAACGACGAACTGTCGCAATGGTGCACAGTCGAGGAGAACACAATTTTGTCTTGAAATTTTAGTGAGAGATCACCTCATAATGCTACCGTCGTTCTAAGCAAAATAAGGTTCATAAAAAAATTAACATCACATGAAATTCATAAGTGACATGATATGGCCATCATCATGTGCTTCTTGATATCCATCACCAAAGCACCTGCACGATCTTCTTGTCACCGGCGCCACACCATGATCTCCATCATCATGATCTCTATCAACGTGTCGCCATCGGGGTTTTCGTGCTACTTATGCTATTACTACTAAAGCTACGTCCTAGCAATATAGTAAATGCATCTGCAAACACAAATGTTAGTTTAAAGACAACCCTATGGCTCCTGCCGGTTGCCGTAACATCGACGTGCAAGTCGATATTAACTATTACAACATGATCATCGCATACATCCAATATATCACATCACGTCATTGGCCATATCATATCACAAGCATACCCTGCAAAAACAAGTTAGATGTCCTCTAATTTGTTGTTGCATGTTTTACGTGGCTGCTATAGGTATCTAGTATGATCGCATCTTACTTACGCAAAAACCACAACAAAGATGTGCAAATTGCTATTTAACCTCTCCAAGGACCGCCCCGGTCAAAACCAATTCAACTAAAGTTGGAGAAACCGACACCCGCCAGTCATCTTTACGCAACAAGGTTGCATGTCAATCGATGAAACCAGTCTTTCGTAAGCATATGAATAATGTCGGTCCGGGCCGCTTCAATCCAACAATACCGCTGAATCGAGAAAAGACTAAGGAGGGCAGCAAATCGAACATCACCGTCCACAAAACACTTTGTGTTCTAATCAAAATAACATCTACGCATGGACCTAGCTCATGATGCCACTGTTGGGGAACGTTGCATGGGAAGCAAAAAAATTCCTACGCACACGAAGACCTATCATGGTGATGTTCATCTACGAGAGGAGATTAGATCCACATACCCTTGTAGATCGCTAAGCGGAAGCGTATATAACGCGGTTGATGTAGTGGAACGCTTCCGCGATTCAGATCGTCGTAGTCGTACTATCTCATCACGATCCGTCCCGCGAACTTCATCACAATTCGTCCCGCGAACTTCATCACGATCCGTCCCGCGAACTTCATCACGATCCTTCCCGATCTAGTGTCGAACGGACGACACCTCTGCGTTCAGGACACGTACAGCTTGATGATGATCTCCACCTTCTTGATCCAGCAAGAGGGGATGGAGAGGTAGAAGAGTTCTCCGGCAGGGTGACGGTGCTCTGGTGGTGGTGATGATCTACTCCTGCAGGGCTTCGTCTAAGCTCCGCAGAAATACGATCTAGAGGAAAAACTGCGTGGTATAGGGTCGAGCAGCATGTGGCAAAGTTGTGTCCCAAAAACCCTCAATACCCCTAGTATATATAGGAGGGAGGGAGGGGAGGAGGCAGCCTATAAACCTCAAGGTTTGGCCGAAATTGGAGGTGGAGGAGTCCTACTCCAATCCTACTTGGAGTAGGATTCCACCATCCCACTTGGAAACTCTTTCCACCTTGTGTTTTTTCCTTCTCAAACCTTATGGGCGTTAGTGGGAACTTATTCCAGCCCACTAGGGTCTGGTTTATCTCTTCCCATATCCCATGAGACCCCTTGGGGCGTGACACCCCTCTCGATGGTCCCCGGCACCCCTCCCGGCACTCTCGGTACATTACTGATGAGCCCGAAACTTTTCCGGTGACCAAAACAGGACTTCCTATATATCAATCTTTACCTCCGGACCATTCCGGAGCTCCTCGTGACGTCCTAGATCTCATCTAGGACTCCTAACAACTTTCGTTTACCAACACCTATAACTCGACTATACCGAAACATCACTGAACCTTAAGTGTGCAGACCCTGCGGGTTCGAGAACTATGCAGACATGACCTGAGACACTCTCCGATCAATATGCAATAGCGGGACCTGAATGCCCATATTGGATCCTACATATTCTACCAAGATCTTATCGGTTGAACCTCTATGTCAAGGATTCACTTAATCCCGTATGATGTTCCCTTTGTCCTTCGGTATGTTACCTACCCGAGATTCGATCGTTGGTATCTTAATACCTAGTTCAATCTCGTTACTCGCAAGTCTCTTTACTCGTTACATAATACAATATCCCGTAACTAACTCATTAGTCGCATTGCTTGCAAGGCTTGCTGTGATGTTGTATTACCAAGTGGGCCCCGAGATACCTCTCCGTCACACGGAGTGACAAATCCCAGTCTTGATCCATGCCAACCCAACAGACACCTTCGGAGATACCTGTAGAGCACCTTTATAGTCACCCAGTTACGTTGCAATGTTTGATACACACAAGGTATTCCTCCAGTGTCCGGGAGTTGCATGATCTCATGGTCATGGGAACAGATACATTGACATGCAGAAAACAGTAGCAATAAACTGACACGATCATATGCTACGTTTATAGTTTGGGTCTTGTCGATCACTTCATTCCCCTAATGATGTGATCCCATTATCAAGTGACAACACTTGCCTATGGCCAGGAAATCTTAACCATCTTTGATCAACGAACTAGTCAACTAGAGGCTCACTAGGGACAGTGTGTTGTCTATGTATCCACACATGTATTTGAGTTTCCAACCAATACTATTCTAGCATGGATAATAAACGATTATTATGAACAAGGAAATATAATAATAACCAATTTATTATTGCCTCTAGGGCATATTTCCAACACATTTCTCTCGCAAAATCTCTGTCCAAAGCCTACACAACAAAATCGGTGCCACCAAGTTTTTCCATTCGGCCCTACCGATTTCCCAGTGACACAACCTTTTCCAAACCCTAATATCTCGGTACCACCAATTTTCATATCGATGCCACCGAAATATAGTGACCAACTTTCTAGTATCTCTATTTCAAGAATCGGAATTTCCGAGATTGAAATCGGTACCACTGAGATTTGGGAACTGTCCTAGGTCATCGTATGAGTACCACTGAGAATTCAAAAGTTGCCACATT